>NW_019154118.1:27217060-27364551 GCF_002288905.1 Enhydra lutris kenyoni | reverse complement strand
AAGAAAACAGGCAGAAGGGTTCAATGGCAAAATCCAAGGGCCAACTGCGGAGAGCCTGCTAAGAAAAGCTGGAAAGGCACCTGTGTCCAGTCTGGAGAACAAGGCAGCATATCCTATCCTGTTCAGCAGGATTCAGATTCATGCCCGTCAGAATGCCTCTGATGGCTGTGAAGTTCTAGGACAGAGTCCCATTAGATGGGAGGAGCGTCTGCTTAGGACCATTGGCCACACCTTTCCAAGCGTCCGAATTCACCGTGGCTTAACGGGCAGGGATCCAAGGCAAGTCAGTCCCCAAGGAAACAAAGTCTGCAGATCAACGAAGCAAGGTACTATAATCAGAACCAACACCACCATTGTCTGCCTTCCACAGTGTAATCATCAGGTAATTGAATTTGAAAGTGGATGCAGGAGTAAAAGGCAGGGCTGCCCAGACTCCCTAGTTACAGACCTTCACGCCTAGAAAATATGAACTACCAAAGACCCAGGCAGATAAGCGCTTGGTCAAACTGGCTTGGTACTACTTTAAGCCACATACAAGACTATATTTCTGATAGTTATTCCTTCTGTACTCAAAATCTCCTTTCTTGAAACGGACTGTCATTTTCATGAAGATATTCCTTTCCTCCTCCAGAATAGAATCTGATACATTTGTTATTAGGTTTTGAACGACTAAAAACATGATTAAAATGACATTTACCATGAAGCAATTTGAGTTTTATTAAGTCACACCAAAAATATTAATGATTTTTTTTTAAATAATCACGGGTTCAAAAAAGCATTTAATGAGTGGTTAAGTTTTTCCTTTAATCAGTAAACTAATTTCCTCTCTTTGTTAGGTTAAATGAGGTCTCCAGCTTCATACTCTGTATTATTTACTATATACCTAAACACATGTAAATGCTCATTAAATTAGAGAATGATTGGAAAATTGCTTTTGTATAATCCGGGATTAATTAATGTTCTATGATTCTTGTACTTTCACTTTCCAGAACTCCTCTATTTGCCAAGTTCAAAAGAATGTACACTCCTAACTCTGCTTACTACCAGCTCAAAGCCACAGCCTAGGAATGCTCCATAAAAAGTTATTACATCAGCTGTCCACATTAGTGGAGCTCTTAGGAAGCAAATACTGAAGGTTGTCCTCCCTTGATGTCCTCAACACATCTTTCTCCACTCCCCTTGTTACTAACAGACCCACTGAGCTAATGCCCAGGATCTAAATTCTCTGAGATTACCATATGGCTAACCCTGCAATAGGCTTTTCACTGAGATGACTTGAACCCCCACTCCCAAGTGCTCATCAGTTATATCTAATATCTTCCCCCATGCCCGCTAACATCTCAAGTTCTCAGATGACTCAAAATTTTCATCATCCTGGATTTCTTACCTTAGCTGTTGAATAATACCTTTTCAAACTGCCTAAGTAAGAAACCTCAGTTCCATGTCACTCTTCCTTCTACCTAAATTTCTACAGTTAGCAGAGACTTAGGGAAAAAAAAATCAGTGACATTTGGTGGCAGTGTTAGGAAGCTTAGAAGCACTCGGTACATGTTAAGTTCTGGCAATCTTAGATGGATGCTTATAAGATACGTGTGGTAGTTATCATCAGGAAAGCACCCTAAAATGTGAAGGAACCAAGAGGCCAAGGGAGGTCAAGTGATGTCTCTAAACCACTGCTTTGAATGGCACTGTTAAAATGTACCTGTCAGCTAGCCCAGATTTCCACTTGAGGAAGGCATACCGTTGACAGCATCTCCAACAGTCACCACTGGCTAAGGTCTTCCATCATGGGGGAAGCTGTTGTTTCATAAGCCATCTTATTTTCTTATTTTTATTATTATTCACTCTCTTTTAACTCATCTTCTGCCTCCCATTCATTTTGGAATTAAAAGTCTGGTAAGAGCTCTGAACTTTCCTTAAGTAATATACAGGAGGATGGAAATTAAAGTCACATCAGAAGAGGAACGGCTCCGAATGAGCTTGAACATAACACTCTGTAAGCCTTTTTTTTTTTTTTAAGTATTAATGAACAATTCACAGATACAAACGAAAACAAAAACAGCAAACAAGCCTGTTTCAAACTTCACACTACGTAGAGAAAGGTTTGTCCATTCTATAGACCTTGGACGGCATTTGCCGCCTTCCACACGATGTTTTATTTTACCACCCAATCATCGTGGCTGTGGCCGTCTACTCAACACAATGCATTTGTCTCACTTCTTTTTAGCATCTCATTCACTTCGGATGGAAACTGTCCTGATGTTTGCACAGATATTCATGCATGCCACGTTGCAAGCAGAGTCAACGTTTGTGTGATCCTATGCCTGTTGGGAATAATTCACAAACAGGACGCCTTCCGCTTACCTTCTGCATTCAGTGATTTTTGATGATGGGGAATTAGAGTGATCATGCTTGGGCTTGTTATTGACAAATATTATCAAATGCTTGAACAGAAACTATTAGACAGCTGTTGGACATCCTGTGGAGAATCAATGAAAACATTTATTTTGCTTGACATAATTCCTTACATCTTCTCTTGCAAAAAAAAAAAATAGCAGTGCATTTGATTATTCTTCGTTGGATTCACAAGTACCATGTTTATGTATTCTTTTTTTAGTGGAAGGAATTTTTTTTTATTTTATAATGAGAAAAGAGATAAAAATCTGCCTTCATTTTGTCCTAAAACATAAAAAGAACAAAATATGTCCATTTCCCTACTTTCTCTCTTGATGTTCTCCTTTCCTCCTCTAGAAATTTTTGCTTGAAAGGCTAACTAACATACATGTTTTTGATGCACAAAGATATTGATTATACCATATTATTTGTTGGTAAGTATGGAGATTATAAGGGCAACAGGAATTCTTCACACAGTACATATATCTGAAGTGTTTATAAGGCTTGTCTCTGCTTCACTTCACTCAAACTCAGGCCAGAAAAGGGTGGGCATTGTTCGAAACCACTATGTGCCAAACCAACCACACACAGGCCTGGGGCAAAAGGTCATTGGAATATACAGTAGAATCCCTGAAACCTGTAAGCAAATGCAGAAGAGAGTTTCTTTGAGGTATGTGGACTTTCAGAAATATCCGGGTATAATGGGGAATTTGAAAGGACATGTGCATAACCAGGCTAATGCGCGATAAGAAACAAACCAAGAACATTCTTATCTTTCACCTTGGGCTGATCCCTAGAATCAGGGTCTGGGTAAGCATTGATTGAATGCCCTGACAGTGAGCCAATCTGCATAGACTGGCAGAGGGATCTGTTTCTTTGTTTGGAATTTATTTTTTAGCCTTTATCATTAAAAGAAATCTCTGAAAATACTAGCTGAACACAACTTAAGGAGCAGGGATTTCAGTAACCACACACAAGGAAGCATTAAAAAAAAAAAAAAGCTTTTGAAAGTTAGTAACCCAAAGGAAAACTATAGGTATCAATAATTAGGGTAACAATAATTATCAGTAATTAGGTATCAATAATTATAGGTATCAATAATTAGGAAAGCAGATCCTGGGAAATGGAAAAAATCCTATTTCCATAGTTACCACACTATAGTATTCAATTAAAAAAAATCCAAAGCTTGCAAAAAACAGGAAAGTATGCCTTTTCAACGGGAAAAACAAGTTGACAGAAACCATCCCTGATGAAGTCAGACTCACTCGACAAAAACCTTTAAACAACTTTCTTAAATATAATCAAGGACCTAAAGGAAAAAAAAAAAAAAAAACTAAAGGAAGTCAGGAAAACAATCTATGAAAATATGAATATCAACAAAGAGATAGAAATTATTTTAAAGGGATCAAATGAAATTCCTGTAGCTGAAATAATCTCTGTGGAAAAGTGAAATTCACCAGAAGGGCTTGGCAACAGATTTGAGCAGAGAGAAGAATGATTCAGGAAACGTAAAGATGGGGAACTTAAAATTATTGAATTTGAAGAGCAGGAAGGAAAAAAAGATTGAAGAAAAGTGAATAGGGCCTAGTGAACCTGGAAAACACCATCAAATGGGCTAGCGTACATATTACAGGGGTCTCAGGAGAAAGAGAGAAGACAGCCGTGACAATCAAAAGACACACTTGTAAGCATCCCATGAGTCAATGATATCACAAGGGAAATCAGAAAATACTTAGGGATGAATTAAAACAAAAACATAACATAGCAAAAAGTAATGGGATTTAGCAAAGGCAGTGCTCCGAGGGAAACTTACAGCTATAAACACCTTTATTAAAAAAGAAGAAAGATCTCAAGTCAATAACCCAACTTTACACCTTGAGGAATCAGATAAAGAACAAACTAAATCCAAAGCTGGCAGGAGGGAGGAAATAATAATGATTAGAACAGAGAAAAATAAAGAATAGAAAAGCAATAGAGAAGAGCATCAGTGAAACCAAAAGCTGTAACCAAAAGCTACAATGAGCAAAAAAAAAGTGACAAAATTTTAGCTAGACTGAAAAAGTGAGAGAGAGAGACATAAATAACTCAAAGTATAAGCATTACTACTATTTTTATATATAATAAAGATTATAAGATAAGAACATGAACAAATGTGTGACAACAAATTAGTTAACTGAGACAACGTGTACAAATTCCTAGAAACACACAAATTTCCTGAACTGACCATGGTGGTTATTTTTGTGTCAACTCTGCTAGATTATGCTGACCAGTTGTTTTGTCAAAACCTTGTCTAGATTCATTGCTGTTAAAATATCTTTTAGATGGGATTAACCTTTTAAATCCATTGGCTTTAAGTAAAGCGGATTAACCTCCACAGTGTGTATTGGCCTTATCCAATCTGTTGAAAGATTAAAGATTAAAGATTGAGGTCTCCCAAGGAAGGAATTTTGCCTTTGCCTTCAGACTGAAACGTAGAAATTCTGCCAGTTTCCTGCTTTCAGACTCAACTCTACAACATCCCTCTTACCAGATATCCAGTCTACCAGCTTACCCTACAAATTTCTAATGTTCTAGTCCTCCCAACAAATCTCCAGATTGTACTAGCCCGTTCCTTAAAGGGGGTGGTGCATGCACGTACTCTCCCTCCCCCTGTCTGTCTCTCTCTGTCTCCCCCCCCACATACACACACAGTTGGTTCTCTGGAAAGCAATAATTAATACAGATTTGGGTACTGAGAGTAGTTCCATGGGAATAGAACCTTAAGAATGAGTTTTATGAATTTTTTTCTGAGTTTTCTGGACTTGATTTATAATATGATTCGATTTGAAGATACTAATGACTCTATTCCCAGTAGTAAAAAGAGAGATACCATTATATCATTGGTAATCCATGATATAATGTGGCAACAGAGATACACAAAATAATACCATCAGGTAATTGTAATCAAATACTTACAGGAGGCAGTTTGGATGACCAGTTTGGATGACCATAAGGTATTTAATACCTTAGAATATGTTTCTCAAAGTAACAGGTGTGGTAAGATTGGCTGCTTCTAATTGCACTGAACAAAGTGGAGAAGGAGGAGGATTACATCATGGATGTTCCAGCATTGCCCAGATGATCTGGAAGTTTCTGTGTATTTCTTGAAAGAAACTTTTATCTCTTGTAACTGCAGAGGTGGGATTTCTAAAAAAACAAATCCAGCATCTCCTTCAGTAAGTGGCTGAATTACAACACAAATTGAATTCCCAACCCTGCAGGTTGTGCACTGTTAAAGTGAGAGCATGGACTGGGAAGGAATGGGGTCCTGAAAATCGTCATTTGAACATATGTGATGAATCTGATGAAGCTGGGTCAGTGAACCTCAAATCTGGCAATTTGGTTCTGTGTTCTCACCTGAGATTAAACTTGCTCTCCCTCCAGAGAAAACAAAGGAACACAAACATTCCGTCATGGAATCCCCTGAGGTAGTTGCTTGATTCTTTTCAGGACACACCATCTTTTCTCTTCTACAGATGCAAATTTCTGAAGGGAATCATGGCGCCCACAGGTATTTCTGTAGTCACTCTTCTCAGTAGCCAATGGGAACTGCAGCCAGTGAACTGGGGAAAAAGAGTTGCAGGGATGGTAACTGGATCCCAGGGTGGCTGGCACCACCGGGCAGCCCTTAGTTAACAGAAGCAAGGTGGGCATGATGACTTACTGGACAGCAGAGTCAGAGCAGTAAGCAGGATAGTCTGATTTGCAGAAACCCATGGCATTGGTTAAGTGATCATGGTATCCCCAAAGTGAAACAAGTGGGAATCATACTAAATTCTTACTTGATATGTAGAAGAAGAATTCTAGGTCAAATGAACAGAAACCTAAAATGAATGATAAAAAGAGAGTCATGACCCTAGAATCAATTTCCAGACTTGAGCCATCTTACAGACGCAGAAACTTCGAATGAGACCATGCATTATAGAAAAGGATATAATCAGACTTTTTTTTTTTAAGATTTTTATTTATTTATTTGGCAGACAGAGATCACAGGTAGGCAGAGAGGCAGGCAGAGAAAGAGAGGAGGAAGCAGGCTCCCCGCTGAGCAGAGAGCCTGATGCGGGGCTCGACCCCAGGACCCTGGGATCATGACCTGAGCCGAAGGCAGAGGCTTTAACCCACTGAACCACCCAGGTGCCCCTAATCAGACTTTTTAAGGGTTCTTGGACCCTGACTCACAACTGACACTGATTCCAGGAGACTTGAATTATCACTGTGGTCCTCCAGTTGGAATAGGGGCTTACAGAGGTTAGCTCATCAATGAGTAATTTTACCTCAGAGTTGTCTCAGTTGTAATTTTACCTCTATGTATTTGAAATCCTATGGTTTTTGCTATTTTGATGAACATTTATTTGCACATAGTTTTATTTTTTTCCATTTGGTGCTTTAAATACACTTTTTAATATGAGGATTCTTTTTATTATATAATTCAGAAGAATTTTCAGTCATGTTTTCAAAGATCTTGTCTCCATCATTGTTCCTAAATGTTTGTATTGTATCTGTAAAGTCATATGTTGACATTTTTATCTTATGTTCTATGTCTTTGAGCTTCTTTTTTCAATATATCAATTTCCATATTTGCAAATGCAGAATTATGGGTACATTTCAGAACTATCTTGAAATAATTGTTCTTCCTTCATAGAAAGTCTATAATGGTTATTTTGATCTCCAACCATTTTTTATCATTTTTTTCTTTTTCCTTTTGTAATATTTTATTCACTTCTCTGGATATCGTTCTTCCCTTTATCTCTGTAACACAGTTATACATGCTTTCTAAAGTTGTATTTCCATAATTTCTTCATTATTTCAAGATCTAAAGTGGTGAATTTTTCTCTTTGTTGACTGAATTAGGTTTCTTAAATTAACTTTCTTTTTTTTTTTTACTTTGGCTTTATAGTTTTTGGTTTTGGTTGTGTGTGTGTGTGTGTGTGTGTGTGTGTGTGTGTGTGTGTGTTTGTTTCAGTCTTTCCTTTCTCATTCCTCCCTGATGGATAGCTTTGGATTGCTTCCCCCCAGACCCATCCCACCACCAGTTCAGAACCAGGTCCTTCATGTATTAGCAGCTCAAATATATTGATGTTTCAGCTCAGGCCCTGTTGGTTGGTTGTCTTTCATTGTCCTGCTAAGCAGTAATTCAGTCTAAGCCATGACCCTATCAGCTTTCCTGGGTTGTGTTCTGATTGGCCCACATTTTATAAAATGAATAGATTCCCTTTTCCTTTCCAGTTTGAATTCCTGTATGCCTCTCCCACTTTCTTCCCCAGAGGCCAACATCTCACTGATTTCAATGCCGCCTCAATCTGAGTTTTCTGTTCTACTTATGGCTAGCAAATACAGCCAACTTGTTTTTGAGTGATCCAAGTCTTTTCAAACCATTTTTTATAATTTTCTAAGTTTAGAGGTGAATAAAGGTAACCAAAGATGCAAACTTATGTTTCCATTACAGATCTGATGTTTACTGCTATTTTTTCAAAACCAGGGAATAAAAGTATTTTGAATGGTTAGAACTATGTTCTCGTCAGAAAATTCACTGTCCAAGTGTAAGGTCTAATTCAACAATGTTAGAAATTCAGTGTTTATTTTTATATGTTATACTTAAAGAGACAGCAACTTCAGAATACAGGTTCTATTTCAGTTTCTTCTTGAGTCGGTTCTTAGCCTGGGGCCATTGTTGCAATCCTTCTGAGTTTGTGTCTAAGAGATAGGACAGATTTGTGAATGTCTATTCTAATTATACAATGAGCGCAAACACAAATGGTTCCTAACATTTCAAACTGAGAAAAAAATAATCTTGACTCACTCTCCAGTTTTAGTATGTGCTGCCAAAGCGAGCACTTGACTCACTCTCCGACTGGTTAGATTCAACAATATAAACTTTAACAGGAATAAATAAAAATCACAGATTTGGTTCAATAAATAAAGTTATATATATGCATATATATTTCATATTTCGTATATATGCATCTATGTATTTCATAGATGCATATATATATATATATATATATAATAAAGTTGTGCTTTAACACAAACACAAATTTAAATGCAGAAAGTCCCCTGGAATTCCATTTAGGCTCTATACGTGATAGAAGTCTATGGAACTTCCCTTTATTTTGAATACTGAAAATTCTGGATGATATGTATTTCTATGATTTTATTTTTATTTTTATTTTTTTAAATATTTTATTTATTTATTTGACAGACAGAGATTACAAGTAGGCAGAGAGGCAGTCAGAGAGAGGAGGAAGCAGGCTCCCTGCTGAGCAGAGAGCCCGACGTGGGGCTCGATCCCAGGACCCTGGGATCATGACCTGAGCTGAAGGCAGAGGCTTTAACCCACTGAGCCACCCAGGAGCCCCTATTTCTACGATTTTAAATGCATAGTCCATAATAAACATAATGCTACTCTAAAAAGGATTTAAAAATAATTGTCTTTTCTGTGTAGTTCAGCAAAGCATTTTTTTTTTTTAAGATTTTATTTATTTATTTGACAGAGAGAAATCACAAGTAGGCAGAGAAGCAGGCAGAGAGAGAGGAGGAAGCAGGCTCCCTGCTGAGCAGAAAGCCCGATGTGGGGCTCGAACCCAGGACCTGGGATCATGACCTGAGCCGAAGGCAGCGGCTTAACCCACTGAGCCACCCAGGCGCCCCCAGCAAAGCATTTTTTAAAACCAATGTTTAAAAGCTACAGGGAAAGAAAACTTGCTTTTCGACAACTTATTTTCTATCAATATCCAACAATGGTATTTTTTTATATTCCACATTACTTTCTGTAGAAAATCTTATTCCTTATTACTGGAATCTTTGAGTGGAGGTTTCTATTCAATAATTCATGCCCCTATCATGGAAATTCTTGCATACAATATGGCTATATGAATAATATCAAATCTTTCTTCCCACATCTTATCTCTTAATCATACCCCATAACAAGTTTCTTATAGGAGTTATTAAGAATTGTTAAGCTCTATTTGTTTCACACTGTTATATAAAAAAAAAAAAAAAAAAAAAAAACCAGAAAAAGAAAAAAGAGAAGCTTGGGATTCTGAGTCAGAAGAGTTTTTCTTCTCTTCCACTTATTAGTAGATGAATGAGTTTCAGCTGCTCATTTCAAAAGTAATGTATTTATGATGCCCACATCAGATAATACAGGAGCTTGTGTGGGTCAGTAAGATAGCTCAACTATCTTGCAAGGGTTATACACAGGAGAATATGGAAGGAATTTTCATAGGGTGTGTTAGGTAGGGAAGTGTTGGGAGGTATTTTAAATGTTTACAAAACTACCAAAAGTCAACTTACTGTCATCATAGAGGAATTATGTGCTTCTGAGAACCTTTGCAGATACTACAAAATGATGAATTAAACAAGATGTAAAGAAAATGAAAAAGCCATCCACAAGTAGACAGCAACTGGCAATATTAATTTTGAAAAAACGAAATCAGTAACACTTGAGAATTTGTGGCTTACTGACCCAGGAACACTGCTCAGTCTTTATGGTCACATCTATGAAAACCCCCACTCCTCTGGCTAGCCATGTTAGAGATCAGAATTCAGGGGAAATCCTGGTAGCATGAAAACCTCAGGAGCCAGACCCAAAGTCAGAACATAAATTGCTCAAATCCCCAGCTGATCACTAAGATACATAACGCATTATGGAAACACCAGGTGTCCCATGTAAAAAGACGGTGAACATCAGAGAGAAATCTCCCGAAAGAAAGAAAGAATCAGAAGGAGGCGTGTGACTTTGAAATATTTATACATAGTTCAGATGGTGGAAATCAGAGAGTAGACAGGCTTGTGTTATCCACTGTAGGTCAGAGCTGGAAAGTGCAAGAGTAGCCTGGGTGCAAGGAGTTAAATATCTCGTTTCAGGATTGTGTGGAGAAGCACTTCTGACCTGGCTTCTGAGTATTGTCTCAGAGGATGGAGTGAACCTTGTTGCCCTAACCAGTACCCTGCTAGGTTGGCAGCCTCCTTCTGCTTACTCCTTTTCTTCCCCACTTTCTCATTACTCTTCTAGGGAACCAGCTTTCAAAGAAAATATTTGCATTCTAATGCATTCTTTAGCCTCTGATCTTTGGGGGGGAAACCAAACAGATAAAAATTACACAAATCAGGGGCACCTGGATGGCTCAGTGGGTTAAAGCCTCTGCCTTCGGCTCAGGTCACGATCCCAGGGTCCTGGGATCGAGCCCCGCATCAGGCTCTCTGCTCAGTGGGGAGCCTGCTTCCCCTTCTCTCTCTGCCTGCCTCTCTGCCTATTTGTGATCTCTGCCTATCAAATAAATAAATAAAATCTTTAAAAATTACACATACCATAGTTATTAATGAATATTAAGTACGTGATAAATTATGCACATTTTTCTGGCCCCCATTTAAGCATAATTATGAATTGTGTTTGTTATGAACATCATACATAATTGACTCTCAATTGACAGTAGGACCAAATTAGATGGTATTTCTTGAATCATTGTAAATCTTAAATACTTTCCAATTTTTTTTAAAGATTTTATTTATTTATTTGACAGAGATCACAAATAGGCAGAGCCTCGGTGCGATCCCCAGGGTCCTGGGATCATGACCTGAGCCAAAGGCAGAGGGTTTAACCCACTGAGCCACCCAGGCTCCCCTACTTTTCAATTTTTGGTGTGAGGAACTGCTGGGCAGTTACCACCAGAATTTTCAGTTTTAAATAAATGTCTAGACTCATAAATTTATGATGAATTTTAACTAATATTTCAAATAACCTACCAAACACTATATTCCAATAATATAAAAATCCTAAATATTTTTGTGAGGGTGGACTGATGAATTAGCATATAAATGAGCACTTTAAGCTACCCGCAACCCAGCAATCACACTACTGGGTATTTACCCTAAAGATACAAATGTAGTGATCCAAAGGGGCATGTGCACCCAAATGTTCATAGCAGCAGTGTCCACAATAGCCAAACTATGGAAAGAACCTAGATGTCCATCAACAGATGAATGGATAAAGAAGATGTGATTGATACACACACACACACACACACACACACACACACACACACAATGGAATATTATGCAGCCATCAAGAGAAATGAAATCTTGCCATTTGCAATTATGTGAATGGAACTAGAGGGTATTATGCTGAGTGAAATAAGTCAATCAGAGAAAGACAAGTATCATATGATCTCACTGATACAAGGAATTTGAGAAACAAGACAGAGGATCATAGGGGAAGGGAGGGAAAAATGAAACAAGATGAAACCAGAGAGGGAGACAAACCATAAGAGACTCTTAATCTCACAAAACAAACTGAGGGTTGCTGTGGGGTGGGGGTAAGGATAGGGTGGCTGGGTGATGGACATTGGGGAGGGTATGTGCTATGGTGAGTGCTGTGAAGTGTGTAAGACTGACGATTCAGACCTGTACCCCTGGAGCAAATAATACATTATATGTTAATTTTTTTTTTTAAGTGCTTTACCGGCATGTATTGTGCATTCCCATATTCTGTCTGAGAGTCGTTTTAAAATGTTCTGGCAGATCTAGAAAATACCATGTATAGCCTTTGAGTTGGTCTGAGGAATCTCACTGCTCCAGCACTGCTGAGGACGCTTTCTAGAAACACATTAAACTATGCACCATGTAGCAAAGGACGGCTTCTGTACATGTGACTGAAGCTGTGGCTTGTGTACCTTTTCCTGTATCAGTCGTGGATGCATAAAGATTTCAGCTTGACCTTCACAGCATGTTAAGGCATTGCCTCAGTTTGAAAACCATTATTTTTTTTTCAGTTCTTTACTTAAAATTTCTACTTCTTACAAATCATTGAAATATTCATGAATTTCAGCTTTCTTGTTTCCTTGTTTAGTGGCTTGGTTGGACTATTTTAGCGAAGTCTGTTCCCCCTCCCATGTGAGGCCGTTCATAGTCTTCAGAGGGTGCAGCATTAGGCAGAGGACAGTCGCCTAGGAATGAGAGTCGCGTTTAACTCTCTCCTTCCCTGTGCTCTCAGTTACGCGGTTGGCCGGTGCTGGTATCACGCGCATTCAGTAGTCTCCATTAATTGCAGGCCAATCACTGAGTCATTTTCAATGATTCTTTGAGTTATAAATTGCTTCCACGTCCTGATCCAACCCCACTCCCTTGCAGAGCGAGTTTCTGAAGCAGGTCCTGGACGCTTTTTTCTGACCACAGGACAGGTCTTTTCAGCTGTTTCTTTACCTGGTAATCTGGTAGTGCTCCTGGCTTGAATTTTGGCTTATTACTCCTCCTGGTTACCACCAGAATCAATTTGGTTTCGGAACAACTTTGGTCTTTTCACTCGATTTCTTTAGTGAAAGCTTTGGAGCTTTCTGGTTTTATGCACGGCCTCCCTGTTGGGGTAGCCTCTGCTCTGGATCCAGAGACGGGGGGCAGTAGCCTGATCCTGTCAGAGGGAGCGCCCTGCTTTATGGGCCAGCATGGCAGCCTCTCACCTCCTTGGCTCGCCTCCCCAGCATCGCTCTTACTCCTCTGAGGAGACTGGAGATGGGGTGATTGTTTCCCGGAGCCTCTGGGCCTGCCATTCCTGGAGTTCCCGGGGCTGAGCCTCCATCCTACTAGTGAGGGTTGAGGAGAGAAAAGGGGACCTTAATGTCTCAGCTTCAGATGGTAGGAATTTAGCCTCTGCCACTTGCAGCCAGTGGGGTTGAGAAATGCTGGCAACCTGGCCCTCCCAGTGAGGTAGCATAGCCCTTGACTAGGAAATGAGGGAAAGGAAGCTCTATTTTCTTGGTGCCACCCTCCCCAACCCACCCCGCCCCCGCCCCCGCCGCCTGGATTAGAGATTCTGTAAAAACCCTGAGGCAAGGAGAAAGCAGGTGGTGGTCAAGTGCCATAGACCATGATTGTTGGCATCACAATTTAGAAGATTTTTATTTTACTTATTTTTTTTAATTTTTTAAAAGATTTTATGTATTTATTTATTTACTTACTTATTTCCTTACTTAGTTACTTACTTACTTAGAGAATCTCCAGCAGACTCCCTGCTGAGTGCAGAGCCCGATGCAAGGCTTGACTCCTGACCCTGAGATCATAAGCCGAAATCAAGAGTTGGACGTTCCACCGTCTGAGCCCCCCAGGCTTCTCTAGAAGATTCTCAAAAATGTTTCCGTGTTTGCAGTATGCCATGGGACAATTTCCAGAGACTCTAAGTGTGGTTTTTAAATAATTTCACCATTTGAAGTTGTTCTGTAGAAGTAGGGTTTAGAGCACTCATCGTGCTATCATTCCAGAAGTCACACCTTCCCTAATTACGTATCTTATTTTAACTGTTACTTGTCCTCTAAATTTATTTTGCATTCAATCAGTAATATCAGGTTAAGTTCTTTAATCTGTGTAGGGATCATTTCTGCCCCTTAATTATTTTTATGTCCTTCATACTGTGAAACACTGATGTGACTAAGGGCTTTTTGGAACAGAGTCAGAGCAGCCAGTACAGAGAAAACTGTCTTGCTCACCATTGTTTGAACTGAGCCATAACTTCAGACTGGATGGAACTGCAGTTGTTGTAAGCAATTGCTCGAGAAGTCAGGAGGAAAATGGACATCCCGATCACAAGACGGACGCCTGTGGACTTTCTGAACATAGAATCCATGTATAACCAAGAGAAAGGCTTTAGCCTTTCTTTTTTCTCTTTTCTTACCTGATGTAGTTGTCCACTTCCCCTTTCTTTATAAAAACTCCTTGCTCTCTGCTTACAGGCAGGACATGATTTGGGTTTCTGTGTGAATCTGTTTTCTATGAATGGTACTTCTCTGATTCCCTAAATAAACACTAATCTGCCCCCTCATGGTGGCTCTAATTTTCATATTAACCATACACATTTGTCTACTCTAGCACCACGTTTTTTGATCATGCCTAATAAATGTGGATGTTTTTCATTTTTTCTAGTATACATTCTGCTGCTAGGACCCCAAAATGTACCCCATTCCATGGGGCTGCATGTGGGATGCAAGATACGGCTCTTCTAAAGAATCTCACGCGAATGTTCTGTGTTCTGATGCACTGGTCTTTGTTGAGCACTGTCCTTTCTTGTTTCGCTAGCTTCGTTCTTCAGGTCTGTAATTAGAGATGCACTCTTCTGTGTACAAGTGCATTTTGTGATCTTTTGAGAACCTGAGTGTTTTCAAGCATAGATCACTTAATTAGGCCAGCCGATAGTGAAGCCAGTTTATTTCAGAACATGTGACAGTAGAAGCTAAATATGGTGTATTTTAAGTTCATATTTAAAAAGCCAGTTACTACATTTTCTGTCTCCATTTTTCAAATGGTGTAAAATAAAATACTGAAGTTTCTGCCAAGTTTCTCCAGTGTAGTTTCATATAATTAATTTGAATCAGAATATGTTTCATAGAAATATTCTCACAATGTCAGAAAGATGTGATGGATATCATCCAGGATTATCACATAATTTGCTCGTTTCTGAATATGATATTCTTCAGAGTTGAATTGGTTGCTTCCGAGATGTGAATATGATGGGAATAATTTTCTTTTTTTATTTTCATTATAGTGATGATAATTAAGTGTTCTTTTAGGAAAGACTATAAAAATCCAGGAATTTCATCTGACCTGCTCAAGTTCCAGACTTGATGAGAATAATTTTATTTGCTGCCTGTATATTTTATGGGGTAGTTTTGGTATTTCCGTGGCAGGTGGCCAGCCTGACATTTGGAATTTACGGGATTGTCCCACCTGCCCTGCTCTGAGGACAGTGAAACGTGTTATGTGTTACATTTTAATTCTGGTTGTGTTCTGTAATCCAGTCCCTCTGCAGAAAGGAGACTGTTAGTGAAGAAGACTGCAGGGAATACTTCCCCGAAATATTTAAAATGGAGACTTTGTGACTATTATCTTTTCATTTTACCCCTGTGAGTGTTTACATTTTTCACAAACACCCGCCAAATAATTGAGACAACAATGAGCAGAGGAGTCTGGTTCACAGGTGGCAAATACGAACTACCAGAAGTTTGTTTCTGGGGTTGCTGTTAAAGGTCAGGTTGAGCTGAGTTGATGAACGGCAACATGGAAAAAACCTTTTGTCATCCTCGATTTAAACAACCAGAATAGGTTTCTGGAAATCAGCACTGTGTTCTTTTTTATTTTTTTTTTAAATTTATTAATTTATTTGTTGAGCAGGAGCTGGAGTGAGCATGTTCTGTTTCCCCAAGCAGAGGTTTCAACTGTTCTAAATTTCGTTACAAGCAGCTGGTGTTCAGAATTCAAAGTGGGTCAAGCCCCTCATCTAGAAAAGGGAGGTCAGTAGAAGGATTCAAAGATGTACTTGGTATTTATGAATAACAGGTCTTTTAGTTAGCAACTGAACCACTGGAAGTGCAAAGGCTTTTGCTGATTTCTGCAAAGCTCCGTTCCACTTCCAGACGTCAGTGGGGAGCGCTAGGATTATCCCTCCATGCATCCCCTCTGTCCCATTCTCCCCTTGGTCCTTGAGAACAGGCACAAATATTCCCAACAAAGCACAGACCAGATGTTCAGTTCTATAGATGAGGCTAGGTTGAAGACATAATTATGGCAGAATAACTGGGAGCCTGCTCAGCTCCACAAGGAAGTCAGGGAAGGGACTGGAGGAGAAGAAAGAACAGTCGTTGGATAATCAGAGGACCTCATGGTGCCTTCACAATGTAGGTGGATGTGAGTTTGTAAGAATGTCACTAAATGATCTCTTCACTCAAAAAATGCTCTCGAAAGATATCCTATGACATCCCCAGTGATCTCTGTGAAGTTCGACTCTTGTCTGATAGACTCTCCAGTCTTACCCCATCCAAGCCATTGGGTGGTCTTTGTCCCACATTCAGAATTCTTCTGCTCAGATACGTTTTTCTTCTACCAAGAAACTTACCAGATATTTCCACTCAATATTTCGTTATGTTTTTTAATTCTCAAATCTTCAATTTATATTCTTTACCTTTTGGCTTAACTTCATTATGAGTATTTGTATAATGATGTCCGTATCTGCCTTTGGCTCCTATCAGTTAATACTTTTTTTTTTTTTTTTAACAACAGTAACTAACTCTGCCTGAATTAAGCAGGAAAAAATTTATATTAAATAATTTTGGGGGAGGGCCATAGAGGCTGGCTTAGAAGGTAAACAGCCAGGGGCAAATCTACTAATGTGCCTCAGAAGTGGTCTTATGAAAACCCCACTACACAGAGACGCAGGTTTCTGGACCATGGTCGACGGCGTGCATCTCTGCCTGAAAAGGAGCATAAATGTGGCTCTGCTGCCCGCTCAAAAAACTGGGGTCTGTATCATCCTTCCTCTTTGTTCACTAATTCTTTATTTTAGCATCTTTTTTTTTATTTTAGTAGAGCCTTCCTTCATCATGCATGTGGACCCTAGCTGGTCAGATGCAGAAAAGAAACTGTTTGATTCCTAAATTTTCTTTGTTTTATTTAACTTAATTTAATTTTATTATTATGTTCAATTAGCCAGCATATTGAACATTCCTAAATTTTCTAAAAAGAGCTACTTGAATTCCGAACTGATGGTTTGTGAAATATCTTAAGTTTTATCCCACTGAGAACTTAGGGTACTGAACATCTCTGAATAATGCCTTACCCAGTGGTCTTCAAATTGAGCACTCATGATTTTCTTTTTATTCAGTCCCTCCTGCCGCCTGATTAGCTTACAGACATTGCATTCAATCAGTTCTAGATGTGCAAGGCTAAGTCTTCACCATCCCTGTGGTGTGTCTACTCATACCTCACCCCCTTAATAATCCCTGTGCCAACAACCTGTTTAAAATTGTCGCCACTGCTGCTTTTTCATACTCCCAATCCTCCATAAACAGTCTCCTTTTTCTTTTTTATTAGCTCTTACCAACTTCTCCCAAACCACATGATTTACTCATTTTAGTGTGTGTATTTGTTACATGTTCCTCTTTGTAATAATATAAATTCCCTGAGAAGAAGAATCTTTACTCTTTTGTTAAAGTCACAAACAATTGACCCTTGAACACCATGGGTTTGAGCTCTGTGGGGCCCCTCAGACACAGATTTTTTTTTCTGTAAATAAAGTACAGAACTGTAAGTGCATTTTCTCTTCCTTATAATTTTCTTAATAAGTTTCTTTGCTCTAGCTTACTTGGAGAATACAGTCCATGTACCGTACAACACACAAAATATGTGTTCATTGATAATGTTATTGGTAAGGCTTCCCAGTCAACAGGCTATTAGGAGTTAAGTTTTGGAGGTGTCAAGGGTGGATTTTCATCTGTGTCAGGGGTTGACGTTCCCAACCCCTGCGCTCTTCAAGAGTCAGTGTACTGGAAGGAGCTGGAGCACCTGCCATGTGGGAGATGCTTAGTACCTATTTGTAGAATAAATGTGTCTTTGAATCATCTCAAAAAAGGAAATAATGAAATCAAAGTGTCACATGGGAATATTAGTTTTGATCTACCAAAAGAATTTTTTTTTTAATGCAGGGCAACATGGGATTAAAGGGGAATAATGCAGAGACAGCTTCAGAGAAATATATGACGTAAATACATATGCATATATATAATGAATGACTTCAGACTGAAACCTTGAAGTCTAAACAAAAAGAGGGATTGAGTACTTTGACTTATATGGTGGATGACAAGTGACCCTTGAGATTAAGTTCAAGATCCTGTGACCAAGGACGAGAACCAGCCAAACTGATAAAAACTCTTTGTAACTAAATATATCTCCTATGAAATATATCCTATTAAGTATATCCTATTAAATATATCTGGTTTTGAATAATTTTAGTAATTTTTAATGATTAAAATTTTAAAATAATTTTTAATAGAGTCTAGTTAACGTGTAGTGTTGTATTGCTTTCAGGTATGCAATACAGTGATTCAACACTTCTGTACAACACCGGATGTTCATCGGGACAAGCCCCCTCCTAAATACCCGTCATCTACTTCACCCATCTCCCCCCGACCACGTCGCCTCTGGTCACCATCATTGTGTTCTCTGTAGTTAAGAGTCTATTTCTTGGTTTTCCTCTTTCTTTTTTGTTTTGTTTCTTAAATTCCACATATGAGTGAAATCTATGGTCTTTGTCTTTCTCTGACTGATCTGTTTTGCTTAGCATTATACTCCCTATCTCCATCCATGTCATTGCACATGGCAAAATTTTATTCTTTTTTATAGCTGAGTAATACAATATTCCATTTTATTTATACACACACACACACACACACACACACACACACACACATCACTTCTTTGGCTGTTCATCTGTCGGTGGACACTTGGGCTCCTTCCATATTTTGGTTATTGCAAATAATGCTGCAGTAAACTCAAGAGTGCCTATATCTTTTTCTAATTGGTGTTTTCATCATCTTTGAGTAAATACTGAGTAGTGGAATTATTGGATCACAGAGTAGTTCTATTTTTCATTTTTTTGAGGGACCTCCATATTGATTTCCACAGTGGCTGCACCAGTTTGCATTCCCACCAGCAGTGCATGAGGGTTCCTTTTTCTCCACATCCTCACCGACCCCTGTTGTTTCTTTTGTTTTCTTATTTCAGTCATTATGACAGGTGTGAGATGATATTTCACTGTAGTTTTGATTTGTATTTCCCTGATGATGAGTGATGTTCACGTCTGTTGGCTATCTGGGTGTCTTCTTTGGAGAAATGTCTGCTCAAGTCTTCTGCCCATTTTTTAATTGGTTTATTTGTGGTTTTGGTGTCAAGTTGTACAAGTTCTTAATATATTTTGGATACTAACCCCTTATCAGATATGTCATTCGCAAATACCTCCTCCCGTTCAGTAGGCTGCCTTTTAGTTTTGTTGGTTATTTCCTTTGCTGTACAGACCCTTTTATTTTGGTGTAGTACAAATAGTTTATTTTGCTTTTATTTCCCTTGCTTCCGGAGACATATCTAGGAAAATGTTGCTGTGCCAATGTCAGACATATTACTGTTTGTGCTCTCTTCTAGGATTTTTATGGTTTCAGGTCTTATAGTTAGGTCCTTAATTCATTTTGAATCTATTTTTGTGAATGGTGAAAGAAAGTGGTTCAGATTCATTCTTTTGAATGTTGCTGTCCAGTTTTCCCAACACCATGTGTTGAAGACACCGTTTGTGCACATTCCTGCCTCTTTTATCAAAGATTAATTGACCATATCATCTTGGATTTATTTTGAGGTTCTGTATCTGTTTCCATTGATCTGTGTGTCTATTTGGGGGGCCAGTACCCCCAAAATAGCTTTGATCACTATAGCTTTGAAATATAGCTTGAAGCCTGGGATTGTGAAGCCTCCAATTTTGGTTTTTCTTTTTCAAAATTGCTTTGGCTATTTGGGGTCTTTTGTGACTCCGCACACATTTTAGTGTATTTGTTCTAGCTCTCTGAAAAATGCTATTGGTGTTTTGATAGAAACATGAAATCTGTATATCCCTTTCTGTAGAATGGACATTTTAAAAATATTTGTTCTTCCAATCCATGAGCATGGAATACATTTCCATTTGTTTGTGTCACTCTCAGTTTCTTTCATCAGTGTTTTATAGTTTTCAGATTACAAGTCTTTCACATCCTTGGTTAATTTATTCCTGGCTATTTTTTTTTTTAATTTGGGGCAGAATTGTAAATGAGATTGTTTTCCTAGTTTCTGTTGCTTCAATTTTAGTGTATAGAAATGCAACAGGTTTCTGTACATTGATTTTTTATTTTGTTTTTTTGTGAAGTCTTTAGGGTTTTCTAGATCATATTGTCTGCAAATAGTGCAAGTTTTACTTCTTCGTTACCAATATGGATAACTTCTTTCTTTTTCTTGTGATTGCTGTGGCTAGGACTTCCAGTACTTGGTTAAATATAAGCGGTGACCGTGGGCATCCTTCATTACACCTGTTCTTAAGGGGAAAACTCAGTTCTTCTCCACCGAGTAGAGATTTTCATATACAGCCTTCATTGTGTTGAGTTTGTTCTCTCTAAATCTACTCTGTTGAGGGTTTTTATCATGAATGGATGTTGTACTTTTTTTTTAAGATTTTATTTTTATTTATTTAATTGAGAGAGAGAGAGACAGACAGTGACAGAGATAGTGAGAGAGAGCACAGACAGGGAAGAGAGGGAGAAGCAAGCTCCCACTGATCAGGGAGCCCGACGTGGGGCTCGATCCCAGGACTCTGGGATTATGAGCTGAGCTAAAAGGCAGATGCTTAACCCCAGGCACCCCTGGATGTTGTACTTTGTCAAAAACTTTTTACATTATTGATTTGCAAATATTGAACCACCCTTGCATTTTAGGAATAAATCCTGCTTGATCATGGTGAATAATTTTTTTAATGTATTGTTAGATTCAGTTTGGTAATATTTTGTTGAGGATTTTGCTTCTATGTCCATTAGAGATATTAGCCTGTGGTTCCTTCTTTTCATAGTGTCTTTAACTTTTTTGGGTATCAGGGAAATGCACTTCATTGAACAAATTTGGAAGCTCTTCTTCCTCTTCTATTAATAGTTTGAGAAAATAGGCATTAATTCTTCTTTAAATGTTTGATAGAATTCATGTATGAAGCCATTTGGTCTTGGGCATTTATTTATTGGGAATTTTTTGCGATTTCATTGCTGGTTATTAATCTGTTCAAATTTTCTATTTCTTCCTCCTGTAGTTTTGGGAGGCTCTATGTTTCTAAGAATTTATCCATTTCTTTCAGGTTGTCCAATTTGTTGGAATATAAGTTTTCATAATATTCTCATAAAATTTTGTATTTCTGTAGTGTCAGGTGTTATTTCTCCTCTTTCATTTCTGATTTTGTTTATTTAACTCCTCTCTCTCTCTCTAAGTCTGGCTAAATGTTTATCAATTTTGCTGATCTTACAAAGGATCTGCTCTTGTTTCATTGGTTTTTTTTAGTTTCTCTTTTGTTCATTCCCACTCTAATTTTTATTATTTCCTTTCTTCTACTGGTTTTGGGGTTTTTGTTCTTCTTTTTCTAGCTCCTTAACATTTAAGGTTATGTTGTTGATTTAGATTTTTCTTTCTTGTTGTGGTAGGTCTGTATTGCTATAAACTCGCCTTTAGAAAAGCTTTTGGACCTAAAGGCTTTGGACCATTGTATTTTTATTTTCATTTGTCTCCATATATATTATTTTTATTTTTTATAAACATATAATATATTTTTATCCCCAGGGGTACAGGTCTGTGAATCACCAGGTTTACACACTTCACAGCACTCACCATAGCACATACCCTCCCCAATGTCCATAACCCCACTCCCCAAACCCCCCTCCCCCCATCAACCCTCATTTTGTGAGATTAAGAGTCACTTATGGTTTGTCTCCCTCCCAATCCCATCTTGTTTCATTTACTCTTCTCCTACCCCCTTAACCCCCCATGTTGCATCTTCTCTCCCTCATATCAGGGAGATCATATGATAGTTGTCTTTCTCTGATTGACTTATTTCGCTAAGCATGATACCCTCTAGTTCCATCCACGTCGTCGCAAGTGGCAAGATTTCATTTATTTTGATGGCTGCATAGTATTCCATTGTGTATATATATACCACATCTTCTTTATCCATTCATCTGTTGATGGACATCTAGGTTCTTTCCATAGTTTGGCTATTGTAGACATTGCTGCTATAAACATTCGGGTGCACGTGCCCCTTCGGATCACTATGTTTGTATCTTTAGGGTAAATACCCAGTAGTGCAATTGCTGGGTCATAAGGTAGTTCTATTTTCAACATTTTGAGGAACCTCCATGCTGTTTTCCAGAGTGGTTGCACCAGCTTGCATTCCCACCAACAGTGTAGGAGGAGGGTTCCCCTTTCTCCGCATCCTCGCCAGCATCTGTCATTTCCTGACTTGTATGGAACCAGAAAAGACCTCGAATAGCCAAAGGAATATTGAAAAAGAAAGCCAAAGTCGGTGGCATCACAATTCCAGACTTCAAGCTCTATTACGAAGCTGTCATCATCAAGACAGCATGGTACTGGCACAAAAACAGACACATAGATCAATGGAACAGAATAGAGAGCCCAGAAATAGACCCTCAACTCTATGGTCAACTAATCTTCGAAAAAGCAGGAAAGAATGTCCAATGGAAAAAAGACAGCCTCTTCAATAAATGGTGTTGGGAAAATTGGACAGCCACGTGCAGAAAAATGAAATTGGATCATTTCCTTACACCACACACGAAAATAGACTCAAAATGGATGAAGGACCTCAATGTGAGAAAGGAATCCATCAAAATCCTTGAGGAGAACACAGGCAGCAACCTCTTCGACCTCAGCCGCAGCAACATCTTCCTAGGAACATCGCCAAAGGCAAGGGAAGCAAGGGCAAAAATGAACTATTGGGATTTTATCAAGATCAAAGCTTTTGCACAGCAAAGGAAACAGTTAACAAAACCAAAAGACAACTGACAGTATGGGAGAAGATATTTGCAAACGACATATCAGATAAAGGGCTAGTGTCCAAAATCTATAAAGAACTTAGCAAACTCAACACCCAAAGAACAAATAATCCAATCAAGAAATGGGCAGAAGACATGAACAGACATTTCTGCAAAGAAGACATCCAGATGGCCAAAAGACACATGAAAAAGTGGTCCACATCACTGGGCATCAGGGAAATACAAATCAAAACCACAATGAGATATTACCTCACACCAGTCAGAATGGCTAAAATTAACAAGTCTCCATATATTTTTGATTCCTTCTTTGATTTTTCTGTTGACCCACTCATTATTTAGCAGCACTTTATTTTCCCTCGAAGTGTTTGTGATCTGTCCAGGATTTTTTCTTGTGGTTGATTTCTAGTTCCGTAGTGTTGTAGTAAGGAGAGGTGTATGATATAACTTCAGACTTCTGTTTTTTTTTTTTTTTAAGATTTCGTTTATGTGTTTATTTTTAGTTAACAACCTCTGAGAAAAGGGCATTTTTCAGAGTGTGTTAATGTAACCCCTCGTATCCGGTGGGGAGAGGACAGGTTGGTCTCTGCTCTGTGCATGTGAAATTCATTTTCTACTGCATTGTGCTTTAGGCGATTTTTTTCTCACTTCAGTATAATATACTTACTCTCCAGAATGGCTTTTCAAGCCCACTTGTTTTCTTCTGTCTCCTGTATTTAAAGCTATAGATTGAGAATTCAAGCACTGGTGGTTGTCCAATTTTAATCAACAATCTCGAGCTGTGTTTCGGGCCACTCATCACTGTTTTGTAGCCTCACTGTCTGTCAGGTGAGAAAAGGCAGAAGTCCCTGCACCAAATGGTCTTTTTGTATAGCTGACCTGCTCAGCTGAGAGTGAGGAGTAGAAGAATTCAGAGAAAGCAGTGGCATCCTTGCCAGGAGTTTTTGTTGTTACCGTTATTGTGCCAATGTTGTTCATGTCGATAAGCTCTTCTGCTCATGGACACAGAATGGCCAACCAAAGACTACACGGATGTCTTGGCTCTAAAATCAAAATGACTTAACTGAAAAAAAAAAATTCTTGGAAAACTGGATTTTAGGAAGCATAGTGCACTGAAGATTTACCACTCTGCACTGAGGACAGTTACACACTGCACACAGTATTTCCACCATAGAGATTCCATCCCAGACAAAGTCATCAGTGAAAACATAAGAGGAAGGAAAAGCACCGGTTCTTGAAGTACTCACTTAAATCCATTTATGTCAACTATAATTCAAGGGAGCATATTAAGCAAGTAGGGAATAGTGGAATAAATCTCATGTGCCTCAACCAATAAATAATGTCTTTGGTCAGAAAATAAAAAATGTGTTTTGAAAGTCTTTATACTTCGGGTCACAAGAAATATAGGAAAGCATAGCAAAGAAACACCTTGCATAGAGTTCTCTTTCTTCCAAGACATATTTAAAATGTAGTACCCAGCATGATTAAACAGTTAAGTTTAATAGAGTGTAAGTTTCTGCCCCCATAAAATAATTTCTCTTTGCTTGTATTGATTTACTAGCACTTGATTGAGTGGAATGTGTGTTTTGTGGGGTGTTTTTGGTCATCTTATTGATTCACTGAAAGTCAAGAGGATGGGAAGAATAGAAATGGCTTTGATTTCTTTTTTTTTTTTTCATTAAAAAGTCAGTTGTAATAAAAATTAAAACTCAAAGGTAATCTCAGTATTATAAAGTGTGTCCCTTTAAAAATATTTTCTCCATGAGGCTAAAAGAAGCTAGCTAGAATTTAAGCTTCAATAATGGAAAGGAAGAAAGATAATGGTGTCTTACTGTTCTGAGCCAGTGAGACCAACACTACAGAAATGTATTCAAATCTGGGTGATAAAACCTTTAAGGAAAGCTAGAGGTAAATTACAAATGCATTCAGAATAGTGGGGCCAAAACCCTGAGAAGACTCGATGCCAGGTAAATGAGGATATGTATATGTCTTTGTTGTGCCTTGTCTTGTGTGCATGCATTTGTGTGATCAGTGATCAGTGTCTTTATGCATTTGGATGATTGCCATGTGCAAAAGGGGTTATACTTCAAAAGTCTGAGTATAAGCTTTAGGAAACAGATCCTGAATCAACAGAATGAAGTATATTCTCAGCACTTTGAAAGGCTGCAAACACAGAGATGCTGGCCATTTTCATGAGATGTGCTCAAGCTAGAAGTCCAACTAGAAAGGGGTATATTATAGAGAAGACTCCAGCAGAAATGAGCATCAGATTGGAATCTAAATTGTATGAACTTTTACTTTCACCTAAACCAGAGAATTTATAATGTTGTTAAAGCTTATGTATGTTTCAGATAAGTCACTATTCCTGAAAAGACATGACTAATCCTTATTTTAAAAGTAAGTACTTTGTGTTTTCATAAGAAAGAATTATTCCATTATTGAAAAATTCTCGAAAAAAAACATAAAAATGGAGAAAAGAAAAAAATGATTCCGTTCTACTTGTGCAATGTTAATATGCTCATGCATGCGTGCGTTTCTCCATTTTATGACTCTATTTTCTAAAAATGTTTATTTATTTATTTTTTAATTTAATCAAGTACAATAAGCATACAGTGTAATATTAATCTCAGGTGTGTAGTATAGTGACTCAGGACTCCTGTGTATCAGCCAGTGCTCATCACAACTGGTGCCTTCCTTCATCCCTGTCACTTGCTTCTGCCACCCCCCACCTCTCCTCCGGTGACCATCAGTTTGTTCTCTATTGTTAAGAGTATGTTTTTTTTTTTTTTATTTGTATGTTTCTTTTATGTCATTATAATCATTTTGTAAATATAGCATTTTGAAATCAATGTAAAAGCTATGCTATTTCTATTATACTACATAGTTGAATGATTTAAATGATCCTACAAATAATGAATAATAATTTATCACCAATTCCCTTATTGCTGTATATTTAGTATAAGTTGGAAGCTTAATATTACAAATAATACTGAGATTTAAAAAATCAGTGCATACAGATTCTCCCTTATATTGGATTATTTTATAAAAGTATTACTTTTTTTAAAAACAAACGAGGACAAATATATACTCCATATGCTTTTTCTTTAGGGAAAGGTAAATTAAGACCACAAGGAGATACCACTACACGATTACTAGAAAGACTAAAAATCAAAATGCAAAACGCACCTAAGTGTTGAAAAGGAAGGACTAAAACTTTCACACGCTACTGATGAAATGTAAAATGGCACAATTTTATGACAGTTTGGCAGCATCTGAAATAGCTAAACATGCACCATGTCAACAAACCAAACCATGAAATAACAGAAACCAACCTCGAGATCACATAGATACAGGATTTGGCAGGCGAAACTTTAAAGCAGTTAACAAAGAACCAAAAGAAAACATATTGCAAATATTAAAGTAAAATGTTATCATGATCAGTAAACCGGTAGGATATATCAAAGTTTAAAAAGTATTTAAAGTGTCTGAAGTGAAAAGGAAATTGCCCTAAATTAACTCAATAGTAGTTTGAAGATGTCAGAAATTTAGTGTCAGTGAAATAGAAGGCAGAAAAACAGTAATTATCCAATCTAAGGAATAGACATCAAATAAAAAAACAAGCGAGTCTCATTACCTATGGGAAGCTATTAACTGGGTTAATGTAATTAGATACTCGGAAGGAGAAAGTCATGAGGATGAGGCCAAAAGCAAAGTTGTGAATAAATAAAGCATGATAGTCCCAAATTTGGCTTAAAAAAAATCAACTTACTCATTCAACAAACTCATGAAGCATAAGTAGGATGAATAAAAACAAACAAAACCTCTTACATAGACACATAATTGTGAAACTTTGGAAAATTTTAGGGAAAATAATGAAAATGTCAAAGTACTATTTCTGATATAACATCCTTAAAATAAGAAGTTGAAATACAGACAATTTAGATTATCGAAAGGCAAAAGAATCTGCTCCAAAAAAGGAGCGCTGGGGGGAATGCCGAGAGATACTGTTCAGGCTGAAGGAAGAGGGTACCAAACAGAAACTTAGATCTATCAGAAGGAGTAAAGAGCTACTGAGATCATTAAAATTTGTGCTTTTCTTCTTGTAGTTTCTTTATTAGTAATCATTGCTTCAGGCAAAATAACAGTGCCAGGTGTTGGTTACATACAGAGATGGAAAGTATATTTAAAAAAAAATGAAAAAAGAAAAGCAGGAGTTTGGGTCATTGGAATCAAGCTGTTGTAATGTGATATTTCTGAAAAAGCAAGCCAAAAATGTAAGAGGTAATATGTGACTTTGGCAATGTCAAAAAAAGACTGTTCAAAAATCACCATGACAGACATGAAAGGACAAGCCATAGACTGGAAAAAGCATTCCACTACAGACCCCGGGCGAGGACAGAAAGCAGAATATAAAAGCAGCTCCATAATAAGAAACCGCCCAATAGAAGAAACTCAAAGAAACTTTACAAAAGAAGATTCAGAAATGATCAACAAGCATAGGAAAAGATATTTAATATCATTCATTATGAGGAAACTCTAAAGTCCCAGATTAGATACCACTGTACCCCTAACAGAATTTCTGAATTAAAAGAAAGAAAAAAAAAAAAAAGACAGTTCCAAGTGCAGGCGAGGATGCAGAGAAATGGAAACCCTAGTGGGAATGCAGAGGTGCGTAGCCACTTCAGAACTAAATGTCCACTTCCCATATGACCCATCAAGTCAATCCCGTGTATTCACTGCAGAGAAATGAATATGTGTCCACAAAAAACTTACCCAAGGATGCCCACAGCAACTATATTTCACACATTAAGAACTGGAAAAAAACAAACTCTCCACGAACAGGTGAACTGGCAGATGTGTACTTTAGAATGTTAATAAGCAATAAAAATGAGCCAACCACAGATGCGGCAACAACAGGATTGCATCTCAAGAACAGTATGTTGAACAAAAGAAGCCAGATGCAGATTAGTATATGCCATATCATTATTTTATACAAAGTTCAGAAGTGACACACATACAATAAAACTTCCCAGGATCAGCCCTAATTCCCAAGGCCGTTTTTCATACGTAGTCACGGCTCCCACTGATTTCTGAACGCAACAGCCACTTTCAACACTCGAGAACTTTTAACTAACGTGTGTCAGTACGTAGAGCAGAAAAGATGAGATTTAAGTCATCACGCTGATAAGCTGGGGAGGGAAGATGACACTTCTAATGCAGTGTAAGAGTTCAGACGGCTCGCTGAGTGACTTCACTTTCTCGACGAGTGTCTGTGACAGGCAGTCAGAACACAGATCGTGTATTTCATGCAGAGATAAGGCTCCACAAAATGGAAGAGGGAATCAGGAGCGTGCTTTGTATGTCCTTTCTGAAAACTTAAGTGCCCCCGACAAGTCATTCCAGAGTTACCTACAAAGGTTTGGCTTCCACTTTTCCCCCAGTAACCACACTCAGGGGATTGATTTCGGTCAAACCACATAAATCACGAGACTGTTACCATGAGGACTCCTGTGCAGTAAGCCTGCCCTTCTTCAGAATTCTAATATGTATAAGACTCCTTGCAAATTGTACCTATAATGTCGGTTTGGCTTCTCATTTAGTTATTCCTGATTGAATAGTGTAACTACTCTGTGCTTTTTAAAAATTTATTCTGTCCATTTCTAAAAACAGTGTGATTATTAGACAACAACACAAACTTACTTTGTCTTTTTTTTTTTTTTTTTTTTTTACTACCAAACTTCCTTTGTTTTCTTCAAGTTGATGCCTACTAAAAAGAAACCAGGTCTGTTGTCATTGATGTCACCCACGTGGTCTTCCCGCTGACTTTCCTACCGATAGACTGTCATGAGATTTGGAGGGATACCCTCATTTTATATCTGTCTTGATAGCACAGCAACTATTTCATATAATCTTTTTTTTTCCAACCATTGCTTTTTAGACAAGGTGCATTTGAGAATTATCATGTCTTAATGTGTAAAATACGAGTTTGTCTTTAGAGGATGCTATACTGAAGAAAAATGAAAACGTAGGAATCACATCTTGATGTTGGTTATTTGCAGCTGGAAAGTGGGCCAGGTGATTTGTTGGCAGGTTGTGTTGGAGTGAGCCCTCACTAATTTCCCATGAGGGGAGGTGCTACATACCACATCACAGAGGGCTGGAAAGATGACCTCATTTTCAATCTGAAGCAAGGAAGGAAGTCTTCAAATTGGGTCTTCAAATTCATGAGGCAAAAATGAAGTCAGTGTCTGTTAAAGACCTAGTGTTAAATAAGCTCAAAGTCAAACCTATGACACTACTACAAGAAGGTCAATTGCATGGTTATAGACACAGAAATGTATTAATTATTGGAAGTTATACTTCTAAACCCGCAGCCTTTTTTCCTTATCTGAATATAGCATTATGCACCATTACGATAGCCTTTGGGATGCTCATAGAGCATTAAGTAACCTTCTAAGTATTTTCATTAAAGAAAAAGAGAAGTAAGTGAAATTAAACGTTAGTGCTTTAATATCATCTATTTTTTGTTCCCATTCTAGATTCTAGTTTTAAAGAAATAAAAGCCCAGAGAAATTTATGTGGTCAAGATTGCCACAGTTTCCAAGTGAGGTCTCTTCCAAAAACACCAACAGACAAGGAAGGAGGCCCTGAGGTCTTAAAAGAGGTGAGTACAGTTAAGACCTTGACAAAGCTCCAAGCGTTTCCCCCATCTCAGGCAAGTAGTATGAAAGAGACATTGAGAACTGATAAAATCATACATTTTCATGTACTGTGAAATCAGTCATTAACTAAAGCATGCCCGCATTTACACCATCTCAGAAGGATTTTGGTTACCATGCATTTAGGTTGCCAGTCATTTACTCTAACTCCTGGATAAAAGTGAACCACAAAGTGATGGACTTAACCAACTATCCAGATTTTTTTAAAAATCCGATTTAAGATATTATGTGACTGAATCGCAGCTGTAAGGTAGAGATCACATAGCCTACCACATTTTATTCCCGGAGGTGGCATGGGGCTGAGCACTCAACGTGCTCTGTTTAAGGACACATCATGCGTCTGAAGCCTAGAGACAGTCATGGCTAGGTAGAGAGGAATTGAAATACATGGACTAGCGAAGCAAATTAAATGGATCTTTTCAATTATTTTGGAAAATATTCTTTCATAAGTTTGAATTTCACTTCAGGAAAAAAATGCTAATTAAATTCTCTGCAGATAATTGAACAGGTACTGTGTACAGTATCCTATAGTTATCTCCCTCTCTGTTTTTACCTGAAGTGTGTTTATTTTATTTCACTTGGAGGAGAGTCCTTCAGTGTCTATGCAAACCGTGTCCACATTAACCTGTGGGAATTTGCCTCCAAACCCCAGGGCTTTCTAGGAAAGAACTCCTATAGTTCTGCTTCAGTTTGTGAGGGGATAGTCTTTTCTTACTCACAGCTCTCATTAACGATGAGGGCTGCAGGGCCATGAACATTATCCTTTTGCTTCTTCTGCACAGTGGAAACATTCTTAGGTTGACTAGATTAAGCTCTTTGGTTTTCATGCGTGTACTCAGATTCTTGTCTCTGATGTGCCTCAAATCTCCAGGATTTCCTCTACATTAAAATCCCAGTTATAGATGTTTTCTCCTTTAGTAATTAACATCAACCCTCACACCTTTCTAAACTCAAATTGAAATTACAGCCAACTAAAAATTCACCACTGTTTCTTTCAGGAGTAGGCATTTTGTGCGTCAAATGAAAATAGGGGCTATCATTCTAAAACAGATGTTTTAGAAAATCTAGACAGCCATCAGAAATTCCCCCACAGAGGTGGAAATGAGACAAATTAAACCTTCATCGAGATGAAATCCTGGAAACTTAGCTTGTCTACAAAAGCCAAATAGAGGCAGAAGAGATTTATGAGGAAATTTGTTGTATTAATACTAGTGAAATGCACTGGGGATCCCTTCTTGATCTGGTTCTTAATCATTCCAGATTTGTGCCAGGATTTTTTTTTCTACTAATGTAACAAAAGTATGTCCCTATATAATCATAAATCAGGAAAAAGTCAGTCTTGACATGCCTGTTTTTCAAGCTTTGGTGTTGTGAGGAATTAAAATATCATTTTGCGAACGTGTGAACATCAGTTACACTCTGGGCTCACTGGACACGTTCTGCTTCTGAGGATGGGAGGAAACTAGTCACTTTGGTTATGCCATATGTTGTGAAACTTTCTCTACTGTCCTGTCCGGGCTGTTACTTTCTCTGAGAGTATCTTCCTTTTGTCTTTGAATTCATTGCTGTAGCCCTGTGTAATGACTGATTTAGTCAAGTTTGGAGCATAAGGAAATAGTCATCATAGCCATCCAAATTCGGGACTACCTTAGTAGCAAAAAAGAAGCAAGGACATACCTCTGAGTTCGTGCTCAAGGAATTCTAAGAAGTTAGTTTTGCTAGAAGTAGGAGTCAGACTGAAATGCCATTCAAGTGTTATTTACGGGTGGGATTTTTGTACAGAGAACCAAGAATATTTAAATTCTGCCTGATTCCACCCAGCTCTCCTACTTGCCAGTGTTCAGAAGAAATGAGTCTATGTAAGAAATAATGGAAAATAGAATAAGGGGCCCCTGAGTGGCTCAGTGGGTTAAGGATCTGCCTTCAGCTCAGGTCATGATCCCAGGGTCATAGGATCAAGCCCTGCTTCGGGCTCTCTGCTCAGTGGGGAGCCTGCTTTTCCCCTCTCTCTGCCTGCTTCTCTGCCTACTTATGACCCCTCTCTCTGCCAAATAAATAAAATCGTAAGAAAGTAGAATAAAGTCAACCTTTACATTAGCTAGTGATTTGGCCACAAAACCCACTGTAGGACTCCTGTACACTGAATTTGTTTTCTTTGGAAACCCTCAAATCAAAGTCCACTCTATACTTCTTTTGTGTGCGGGTGGAGATCTCACATTGCATCCTTCTGATGAACAAAGGAGCCAGTCCAAAGCACAAAAGTCAATGCACACAAACAGCCATGTGTGCAAGTACATCCACAGCACGTACAAACACACCCACCTGTCCATGCACACCCCCACACATGCCTGCTCAAGAAAGATGGAAAGAGTGTATCTTTTCTTAATGTCTGTCTTAGATCTGTCCGAGCCACAGACTCAGCTTTCTCGGGCTGGCACAGAGTTTAGACATTGTATGAGCAGAAATTCAAAAGAGGAAGGCAGGTGTGTGGCTCCTTAATCTTCTGGTACATTCTTACCTATATTTAGCAACATCTGTTGCAGCAAAAGATAGCAGTTTTGATTTGAACACAGCTCTGAAGTCCTTCCTCTTGTGCAGTCCCATTTGTATCCCATTCCATATGCCACTTCCTACTTCAGCTCCAGTGGGTTTGACCCAACAGACAAATATGGAATTTGGTTTAAGGTGTTATCTGGATGAACAGAGTGGATGGAATGCCAAGGGTTCTCTCAGGGACACTGGACCAGATCTATTGACAAGGCGGAGGTCAGTGAACTGGCCTCCCTAGGCTGACTGAAGGTCTGTGTAAGAGTTACTGTAAAGACATAGAGGGCAAGGTTATTAGGACATGGGGACAGTTTGACAAGAGAGATGACGGCACTCTTTCTTTTTCTCCCTGGTCCCATCCTTTCTCTTTGGGGACCACTGTATACTCTCCCACAGAAGGGGGAAGGATGTAATGGGTATGTGCTACTCATTTCCTTCCCAATCAGTAACCTTCAAGGAGTTGTAATGACCATGATTGTGAAATCATTTGAAATTGGTGTAAAAACGTTTTTGAATGAATAATTTTACCATCAGAAGTGACCTTACTCCATTTTCAGTGCTTCCCCAGACAAATAATAGATAGGCTTTTTTTTTTTTTTAATGTTTGTCCATTCCTTTACTAAATACTTATTGAGCTCCTGCTTAAGGCCTGACACAATGATGCCTTCCTCTCTAGTATAAGTGAAATAATCAATACAATGGAAATCACGAGATTCCAGGAGCCAGGATGGGTCTATTACAATGCTAGTGTGGGAAATTCCCAAGGGCACCTCACCAATGGTAATTTATTTAATCTTCTCTCTCTCTGTCTTTCTCTCTCACACACACACATAAAATCAGTTCTTTCAGGGTCCATCAATTACTTGCCAGTCCAACCAATGTCACACAGCTAGTGAACTGTGAAGCTGTGATCTGAACAGCCTGCCCCCAGCGTCCGTGCACTTAAACTTCACGCTGTGTTTCATTGCTCTTCATGCACTCATATAATAAGAACAGTTTTTACTTAAGTGGAAGAAGTTAATAATATAATATTTAGTATAAGAAAAATATACAACTAACCCAGGTAGAGAGGGAGCAGGTGGAGAGAGAAAGAGAAACAGAGAGAGAAATGCCAACAGCTGGGGCACTGCTGTGGAGAGGGATTTCCTACTGGGCCTGGCCCACCTGGGTAGCTGTTCTCCACCACTTTACTCCCATAGAACCAAAAACCCAGACAGATCGAGAGGTGGAAGTTTAGTCAGGACTTCACATCTTTCTATCCCCAGCGTTTCAATATTAAATTCCTTTGAAATGAAAACAGTGGCGATATTGGGTCCACGGGACGATAAGAACAATCTTGCAAAGAGAATTTAAATGAAAAAAGGCAAGTCTTAGGGGATGGCTGTTTCTAGACTGTGAAGCCGTCTTCTCTCATTCAGTCTAACTCGATAGCATCTTCCAATGATGATACAGTAACACTTCATCTTGGCTCTGACATCTGCCGGGTGTTTTCTTGGCAGGGACCCTGGTTCAAGAATGTTCATTTCCTCTTGTGGAGGAAAAAAAAAAAAAGCAGAACTTTGTTTCTACCTCCTCAATTCATATCAAGACTTATCTTTTTGACTCAACCTACCCTAATAAGATGCCCAAGGCAATTTCCCAAACTTATTCTGTATTAATATTGTGAATTTGGGTTTTCAATGGTGTGATTTTTCAAATCCCCAAATTAAATCTCTTTAGATTTGAAGGTATGAGAGGTAGTTTAAATAAAAATCAATTTATGGAGATTTTCAATTGTAGTGTTTAAATGATCTGTTACAATTCGGAAGAGAATAGCATCTGTTATGATGAGACATATATTTGGTGATTCTTAGAAGATTTTGCCTTCTGGAGTGGTAGCTATTGAAAACCATGGAGTTAAAGCAGGAGCATGGGAAGTGAAATTTTGGGACTGTCTGTGACACCTAGAATACTACACAAATGGTTGATTTCTCTTAAGAAAAAAGATTTATTAAGTATTATTTTGTTATGTCCTGTTTAGTTAGTGAATGTGCTGCTGAATTTGAGTTGCTACATATGGGAGCAATATTTTAGAGAATAATAAATTAACTGCATACATTATTAAATTTTAATTTTTGTTTACCTCAGACTGCCATTTAAAATCAAATGCGATCACAATGACTTTTCTGACACATCATCAAGTTTTGTGTCTCTGTACTTCTGTTCCTCCTGTTCCTTAACCTGGGATTACTGCAGTGTACAGATCTGGTACTCCACACAGATCACCTTGACTCCCTGGTGCAGCCGCCTCCCACTTTTGCTAGACCTGAAATGAATGGCTTACATCTCAACCTTTTCCAGGGAATCACCTTGGCTATCAGGAGACGCCTGGAGTCTTTATACCCCAGAGCTGCCCATGTATGTGTCAAGGCTAGACTTCACTGGAGACCACACCTCGATGGGCTCCTTCCCCTTCCCTATTCTACTCTCTCACTGTCTTATGGGATTTTCCACAGAAGGACTCCTTTGACAAATCACATGTACCCCAGTACCTGCCTTACACTTGGCTTTGAGGGAACTTGACCTAAGAAATGACCAACCCCACTCTTGTCTACTGTACAAATTACTCTTATTCCCCAGGGTCCAGCTCAAATTCATTTCTTCTGATGTCTTTGAGTATATTCCCTCCTCCTTGATATCGCTGGCAAAACTAATGTGTTTTTTTTTTCCTGCCTTGTAATGGAACATACTGCCTTTATATTAAGTTCATTCATTCTGTATATATATTCATCCAAAAAGCATTTGTTCAGTTCCTGCTACACACTCAACAATGCTATTTTAGGCATTAACAACACAAAAGTGAACAAAACACACAAAGCCCATTTCTCATGAAGCTTATAGTCTAGTGAAGGGAGATGTGATCAATACAAGTAGACAAATTAGTGTACCAGATAAATTTAGGCAGAAATGAATATAATAATGAAGGCGAGTAGTGCAATGGCAGTGAAAATTTCCTTAGACTGGACATTCAGGGGAATGCTCTCTGCAGAATTAAGCTGTAATGGTATTCTTTTTTTTTTTTTTTAAGATTTTATTTATTTGACAGAGAAACAGTGAGAGTATGCACACAAGCAGGGGGAATGGGAGAGGGAGAAGCAGGCTTTCTGCTGAGCAAGGAGCACAATGTGGGGCTTGATCCCAGGACCCTTGGATCATGACCTGAGCTGAAGGCAGATGCTTAACAACTGAGTCATGATGGTATTCTTAAATAAAGCTAAGAGCTTATCAAGAGTGAAGAGCATGCATTTTTTGCATAATGACAAGCACAGCATAAAAAACAAACAAACAAAAAGATGACTGACATAAATAAGAATACTCTACTGTTAATTGAATAGAATTCCTGAAAATAGTGTTCTGATTCTTTTTCTTTAAAACTTTATTCTTTAGTTCAATGATACTCAATGGTAATTTGAGAGTTCCTGTTTTAAATTGTGTCTAACTAAGAAGCCCTAAATTGTCCTTACTCAATTTCCATTGAAATATCCATGAAGACTAAGAGAGAGAGAGAGAGAAACAAAATCACATCTTGGAAAATCAAATCCTCCAGGCCAAAAATTAGCAATCCCTGATAAGTCTTGCAAAAATAGTCCATAGAACTGGATAAAGGAATATTTGGGTGACACATGCATATTTTTTAAAAATAATTTTTATTTTATTTATTTTATTTTTTTAAGAGAGAGAGTATGAAGAGGTGCCTAGGTGGCTCTTTCAGTTAAGCGTCTGCCTTTGGCTTAGGTCATGATCCCAGAGTCCTGGAATCAAGCCCCACACTGGGCTCTCTGCTCAGTGGAGAGTCAGCTTCACCCCCTCCCTCTGCTTGCTGCTCTCTCTATCTCTGTGTCAAATAAGTAAATAAAATCTTAAAAAAAGAGAGAGAGAGATTGTGTGTGAACAGGGGGCAGAGCAGAGGGGGAGGTAGGGAGAGAATCTCAAGCAGACTCCATGCTCAGCTTTGGAGCCCCCGATTCGGGTTTGATCTTAGGATGCTGAGATTATGACCTGAGCCAAAATCAAGAGTCCCACGCTCATCTGACTAAGCCACCCAGATACCCCTACATATGCATATTCTAACTCACAAAGTAGTTTACTTCCTACACAGTCAATATAGGGAGACTTGTGGTTAATGCTGCTGGCTGCCCCTGGCTCAGGGATCTAAGATTTGCTCCAACCAGAAATGGGAGTTGTCATCCCACCAACAGACAGGTTTGTTTCATGAAGAGTCAGTTATCTGCTTTCCTGCACTGATATCAGACTTATTACACAGTCCTCAGACTCACCCACATCCTTGAGAAAAGTGGCCACATAAGAGATAAGTTTTTAAAATGTAACTTTCTTTAAGACAATAATAACCAGTTAAAAGACGGTATAAGAATAACTGCATTCATAGCAGTGGCACAAACATAAAAAGATAAGAAATATTAGGAGTATATATTTATAAAAATCTACAAAATATACTATAAAATATATATAAGTATATATACTCTAATAATACATTTTGTAGATTTTTAAAAACCTAGAAAATATATAATATATAATATATATTACAATATAATATGTGATATAAATATATTATATATATAACATATACAATATTTATATATATATAGAAAGAGAGGAAGTTTCTAGGTCAGAAAATGGAATACTTTAAAGATGTCTCTACCCCAAATTTATTTACAGTTTAAAGTAATGTCACTGTCTTTCAAAATGGAAACAAAATAAAGATGTTTTCAGATAAACAAAAGCTGAATGAATTCATTTCTGCAAACTTGCACTGAAAGTTGCATTAAAGTTCCCCAGAAAGGAGAAAAATGATAGCAGAAGGAAATTTAGTAGAAGGAGAAATACAAATAGAAGAAGATATGACAAGTTCTGGAAGTTGTAGATTTATCAAGAGTGCACATTAAAAAAAATCTGTTACTCTTTCATATCTCTAAATTTTTTTGAGTATTTAGTACAAATATAACAGCAATGTATTTTGGAATTTATAATATAAGCAGAGGAAAAAAATGTATGACCACCATAGCATGAAGAATGGTGAAGGAATTTGAAATACTCTGTGGTGAACTTTTTGTATTAATACGAAGTGTCGTATTACTTGAAAGTAGATTATGGTAAGTTAAAAATACATTATAAAACCTAAAGCAACCGGGGTATAATTTTTTTTTTCTTTTTAAAGAAGTATAGTGCTTAAAGCAGTGGAGATGATGAAATGAAATCCTAAAAAAATGTACAGTCCACAAAATCAAAGGAAAAAAGATTAAAAGGAACAGCTGGCAACAAATGGAAACAAATTTAAAGAAGGAATGCTTAGGACCCACCCTATTGATAATTATGTTAAATATAAATTATCTAAACATTTGAACTAAAAGACAGATTACCAGATTGGATAAAAAAGCAAAACTGTACTACATGCGGCCTATTAGAAATCCACTGTAAATAAAAACACAGAGAGAATAAATAGATCAAGATGGCGGAGAAGTAGCAGGCTGAGACTACTTCAGGTAGCGGGAGATCAGCTCGATAGCTTATCTAAAGATTGCAAACACCTACAAATCCAACGGGAGATTGAAGAGAAGAACAGCGACTCTAGAAACAGAAAATCAACCACTTTCTGAAAGGTAGGACTGGCGAGAAGTGAATCCAAAGCGACGGGAAGATAGACCGCGGGGGGAGGGGCCGGCTCCCGAAAGCGGCGGAGCAACGGAGCACAAAATCGGGACTTTTAAAAGTCTGTTCCGCTGAGGGTCATCGCTCCAGAGGCTTAACCGGGGTGAAGCCCACGCGGGGTCAGCGTGGCCTCAGGTCCCGCAGGGTCACAGAAGGATCGGGGGTGTCTGAGTGTCGCAGAGCTTACAGGTATTAGAACGGGGAAGCCGGCTACAGAGACAGAGCCGAGGAGTGAGCTCTCAGCTCGGGGTTACCTTGAACCGGTCGCGGGCTCGGTCAGCTCGGAGCGCGGCCGGAGGCCAGGGTGACGGGAGTCATTGGGCGCTGTTCTCTGAGGGCGCACTGAGGAGTGGGGCCCCGGGCTCTCGGCTCCTCCGGGCCGGACACTGGGAGGCCGCCATCTTCATTCCCGCCCTCCGGAACTCTACGGAAAGCGCTCAGGGAACAAAAGCTCCCAAAAGCAAACCCGAGAAGATTACTCAGCCCGGCCGGGGGTAAGGGCGGTGCAGCTCCGCGGGGGGCAAAGACACTTGAGAATCACTACAACAGGCCCCTCCCCCAGAAGATCAACAAGAAGCCCAACCAGGACCAAGTTCACCTACCAAGGAGTGCAGTTTCAATACCAAGGAGAGCAGCGGAATTCCAGAGGAGGAGAAAGCAAAGCACGGAACTCATGGCTTTCTCCCCATGATTCTTTAGTCTTGCAGTTAATTTAATTTTTTTTCTCTTTTTCAATTTTTTTTCTCTTCTTCTGCTAAATTTTTTTAACTTTTACCCTTTTCTTTTATAACATTTTTTTAACTAGTTTATCTTATATATATTTTTTTTTTCCTTTTTATATTTTTTCTTTATTGGTTTCCTTTTTTTAATTGTTTCTTTCTTTCTTTTTTTTTTTTTTCTTTCTGAACCTCTTCTAATCCTCTTTCTCCCCCCTCACGATTTGGGATCTCTTCTGATTTGGCTAAAGCATATTTTCCTGGGGTTGTTGCCACCCTTTTAGTATTTTACTTGCTCCTTCATATACTATTATCTGGACAAAATGACAAGGCGGAAAAATTCACCACAAAAAAAAGAACAAGAGGCAGTACCAAAAGCTAGGGACCTAATCAATACAGACATTGGTAATATGTCGGATACAGAGTTCAGAATGACGATTCTCAAGGTTCTAGCCAGGCTCGAAAAAGGCATGGAAGATATTAGAGAAACGCTCTCTGGAGATATAAAAGCCCTTTCTGGAGAAATAAAAGAACTAAAATCTAACCAAGTTGAAATCAAAAAAGCTATTAATGAGGTGCAATCAAAAATGGAGGCTCTCACTGCTAGGATAAATGAGGCAGAAGAAAGAATTAGCGATATAGAAGACCAAATGACAGAGAATAAAGAAGCTGAGCAAAAGAGGGACAAACAGCTACTGGACCACGAGGGGAGAATTCGAGAGATAAGTGACACCGTAAGACGAAACAACATTAGAATAATTGGGATTCCAGAAGAAGAAGAAAGAGAGAGGGGAGCAGAAGGTATATTGGAGAGAATTATTGGAGAGAATTTCCCCAATATGGCAAAGGGAACAAGCATCAAAATCCAGGAGGTTCAGAGAACCCCCCTCAAAATCAATAAGAATAGGTCCACACCCCGTCACCTATTAGTAAAATTTACAAGTCTTAGTGACGAAGAGAAAATCCTGAAAGCAGCCGGGAAAAGAAGTCTGTAACATACAATGGTAAAAATATTAGATTGGCAGCAGATTTATCCCCAGAGTCCTGCCAGGTCAGAAAGAGCTGGCATGATATATTCAGAGCACTAAACGAGAAAAACATGCAGCCAAGAATACTATATCCAGCTAGGCTATCATTGAAAATAGAAGGAGAGATTAAAAGCTTCCAGGACAAACAAAAACTGAAAGAATTTGCAAACACCAAACCAGCTCTACAGGAAATATTGAAAGGGGTCCTCTAAGCAAAGAGAGACCCTAAAAGTAGTAGATCAGAAAGGAACAGAAACAATATACAGTAACAGTCACCTTACAGGCAATACAATGGCACTAAATTCATATCTCTCAATAGTTACCCTGAATGTTAATGGGCTAAATTCCCCAATCAAAAGACACAGGGTATCAGAATGGATAAAACAACAAAACCCATCTATATGTTGCCTACAAGAAAGGCATTTTAAACCCGAAGACACCTCCAGATTTAAAGTGAGGGGGTGGAAAAGAATTTACCATGCTAATGGACATCAGAAGAAAGCAGGAGTGGCAATCCTTATATCAGATCAATTAGATTTTAAGCCAAAGACTATAATAAGAGATGAGGAAGGACACTATATCATACTCAAAGGATCTGTCCAACAAGAAGATCTAACAATTTTAAATATCTATGCCCCTAACATGGGAGCAGCCAACTATATAAACCAATTAATAACAAAACCAAAGAAACACATCAACAATAATACAATAATAGTAGGGGACTTTAACACTCCCCTCACTGAAATGGACAGATCATCCAAGCAAAAGATCAACAAGGAAATAAAGGCCTTAAATGACACACTGGACCAGATGGACATCACAGATATATTCAGAACATTTCATCCCAAAGCAACAGAATACACATTCTTCTCTAGTGCACATGGAACATTCTCCAGAATAGATCACATCCTCGGTCCTAAATCAGGTCTCAACCGGTATCAAAAGATTGGGATCATTCCCTGCATATTTTCAGACCACAATGCTCTGAAGCTAGAACTCAATCACAAGAGGAAATTTGGAAAGAACCCAAATACATGGAGACTAAACAGCATCCTTCTAAAGAATGAATGGGTCAACCAGGAAATTAAAGATGAATTGAAAAAATTCATGGAAACAAATGATAATGAAAACCAACGGTTCCAAATCTGTGGGACACAACAAAGGCAGTCCTGAGAGGAAAATATATAGCGGTACAATCCTTTCTCAAGAAACAAGAAAGGTCTCAGGTACACAACCTAACCCTACACCTAAAGGAGCTGGAGAAAAAACAAGAAAGAAACCCTAAACCCAGCAGGAGAAGAGAAATCATAAAGATCAGAGCAGAAATCAATGAAATAGAAACCAAAAAAACAATAGAACAAATCAACGAAACTAGGAGCCGGTTCTTTGAAAGAATTAATAAGATTGATAAACCCCTGGCCAGACTTATCAAAAAGAAAAGAGAAAGGACCCAAATATATAAAATCATGAATGAAAGAGGAGAGATCACAACGAACACCAAAGAAATACAGACAATTATAAGAACATACTATGAGCAACTCTACGCCAGCAAATTTGACAATCTGGAAGAAATGGATGCATTCCTAGAGACATATAAACTACCACAACTGAACCGGGAAGAAATAGAAAGCCTGAACAGACCCATAACCAGTAAGGAGATTGAAACAGTCATCAAAAATCTCCAAACAAAAGCCCAGGGCCAGACGGCTTCCTGGGGGAATTCTACCAAACATTTCAAGAAGAACTAATTCCTATTCTCCTGAAACTGTTCCAAAAAATAGAAATGGAAGGAAAAATTCCAAACTCATTTTATGAGGCCAGCATCACCTTGATCCCAAAACCAGACAAGGATCCCATCAAAAAAGAGAACTACAGACCAATATCCTTGATGAACACAGATGTGAAAATTCTCACCAAAATACTAGCCAGTAGGATTCAACAGTACATTAAAAGGATTATTCACCACGACCAAGTGGGATTTATTCCAGGGCTGCAAGGTTGGTTCAACATCCGCAAATCAATCAATGTGATACAACACATCAATAAAAGAAAGAACAAGAACCATATGATACTCTCCATAGATGCTGAAAAAGCATTTGACAAAGTACAGCATCCCTTCCTGATCAAAACTCTTCAAAGTGTAGGGATAGAGGGCACATACCTCAATATTATCAAAGCCATCTATGAAAAATCCACCGCAAATATCATTCGCAATGGAGAAAAACTGAAAGCTTTTCCGCTAAGGTCAGGAACACAGCAGGGATGTCCGTTATCACCACTGCTATTCAACATAGTACTAGACGTCCTAGCCTCAGCAATGAGACAACAAAAGGAAATTAAAGGCATCCAAATCGTCAAAGAAGAAGTCAAACTATCACTCTTCGCAGATGATATGATACTATATGTGGAAAATCCAAAAGACTCCACTCCAAAACTGCTAGAACTTGTCCAGGAATTCAGGAAAGTGTCAGGATATAAAATCAATGCACAGAAATCAGTTGCATTTCTCTACACCAACAACAAGACAGAAGAAAGAGAAATTAAGGTGTCAATCCCATTTACAATTGCACCCAAAACTATAAGATACCTAGGAATAAACCTAACCAAAGAGACTAAGAATCTATACACAGAAAACTATAAAGTACTCCTGAAAGAAATTGAGGAAGACAAAAAGAAATGGAAAAATGTTCCATGCTCCTGGATTGGAAGAATAAATATTGTGAAAATGTCTATGCTACCTAAAGCAATCTACACATTTAATGCAATTCCTATCAAAGTACCCTCCATTTTTTTCAAAGAAATGGAACAAATAATCCTAAAATTTATATGGAACCAGAAAAGACCTCGAATAGCCAAAGCAATATTGAAAAAGAAAGCCAAAGTTGGTGGCATCACAATTCCAGACTTCAAGCTCTCTTACAAAGCTGTCATCATCAAGATAGCATGGTACTGGCACAAAAACAGACACATAGATCAATGGAACAGAATAGAGAGCCCAGAAATAGACCCTCAACTCTATGGTCAACTAATCTTCGACAAAGCAGGAAAGAATATCCAATGGAAAAAAGACAGCCTCTTCAACAAATGGTGTTGGGAAAATTGGACAGCCACATGCAGAAAAATGAAATTGGATCATTTCCTTACACCACACATGAAAATAGATTCAAAATGGATGAAGGACCTCAATGTGAGTAAGGAATCCATCAAAATCCTTGAGGAGAACACAGGCAGCAACCTCTTCGACCTCAGCCGCAGCAACATCTTCCTAGGAACATCGCCAAAGGCAACGGAAGCAAGGGCAAAAATGAACTATTGGGATTTTATCAAGATCAAAAGCTTTTGCACAGCAAAGGAAACAGTTAACAAAACCAAAAGACAACTGACGGAATGGGAGAAGATATTCGTAAACGACATATCAGATAAAGGGCTAGTGTCCAAAACCTATAAAGAACTTAGCAAACTCAACACCCAAAGAACAAATAATCCAATCAAGAAATGGGCAGAAGACATGAACAGACATTTCTGCAAAGAAGACATCCAGATGGCCAACAGACACATGAAAAAGTGGTCCACATCACTGGGCATCAGGGAAATACTAATCAAAACCACAATGAGATATCACCTCACACCAGTCAGAATGGCTAAAATGAACAAGTCAGGAAATGACAGATGCTGGCAAGGATGCGGATAAAGGGGAACCCTCCTACACTGTTGGTGGGAATGCAAGCTGGTGCAACCACTCTGGAAAACAGCATGGAGGTTCCTCAAAATGTTGAAAATAGAACTACGACCCAGTAATTGCACTGCTGGGTATTTACCCTAAAGATACAAACGTAGTGATCCGAAGGGGCACGTGCTCCTGAATGTTTATAGCAGCAATGTCTACAATAGCCAAACTATGGAAAGAACCTAGATGTCCATCAACAGACGAATGGATAAAGAAGATGTGGTATATATACACAATGGAATACTATGCAGCCATCAAAAGAAATGAAATCTTGCCATTTGCGATGACGTGGATGGAACTAGAGGGTATCATGCTTAGCGAAATAAGTCAATCAGAGAAAGACAACTATCATATGATCTCCCTGATATGACTCTTAATCTCACAAAACAAACTGAGGGTTGATGGGGGGAGGGGGTTTGGGAGGGGGGGTGGGATTATGGACATTGGGGAGGGTATGTGCTATGGTGAGTGCTGTGAAGTGTGTAAACCTGGCAATTCACAGACCTGTACCCCTGGGGATAAAAATATATTATATGTTTATAAAAAATAAAATAAAAAAAAAAAGACACAGAAGTTAAAAGTAAAAGGATTTAAAAAGACATACTGTGGAAACAATTCTCAAATAAAATTGACGTTACTATATTAATATTAGAAAAAGTAGATCACAGTACAGGAAATATTACCAGGGACAAAGGGGAGAATTTCACTAAGAGAAAGGGACCAGTTTATCAAGAGGACATAATCATTCCAAATGTGTAAGCACCACATAACAGAGCCTCAAAATATGTGAAGCAAAATTTCATGAGAACTAGACAAATCCATAATTATCCATGAAGATGTCAATACCTCTCTCTCAATTCTTATTAAGAAACTAGCCAGAAAATCAGAAAGGATATATAAGATGTGAAAAATACTATCAATCAACTTGCAGGTCTTTATATTTTTTTTTTTCATTTTTTTTTCAGTGTTCCAAGATTCATTGTTTATGCACCAAACCCAGTGCTCCATGCAATCCTTGCCCTCCTTAGTACCCACCACCAGGCTCACCCATCCCCAGCGCCTCCCCTCCAAAACCGTCAGTTTGTTTCTCAGAGTCCACAGTCTCTCATGGTTTGCAGGGCTTTATATTCATAGAATACTCCACCCAAAACCACATTAAATATGCATTCTTTTCAAGTAAAAGGGAACATTCATGAGGCTAGAACACATTCTGGGCCACAAGAAAAATCTCAATAAATTTAAATGGACAGAACTTGTACAAAATATGTTCTCTGACCAAGTGAAATTATACAAGAAAGAAAAAAATATGAGATCTGAAAAACCTCCAGATATTTGGAAATTTATCAGTACAACATGGGTTACATATAATCCATTGAATTGAAGAAGAAAGTATAAATAAAACTAAAAATATTCTAAATCAATGAAAATCAAAACACAGGGTATCAGTATTTGTGGGATGAGGCTAGGCAGTGCTTAGAAGAAAAATAATTATCATTTTAAATGCTTATATTGAAAAAGAAGAAAGGTTTTATATAAACGATCTTCTACCTTAAGAAATGAAGGGATAAAAGTCAAACACAAAGTTAGCAGTAAGAAAGAAATGCTGATTTGAAAAACAAAAGAAAAGAAGGAAATAAAAGCAGAAACAATAGGAAAAAAACAAAACTGTAAGCTGGTTCTTTGCAAAGATGATTAAAATTTATAAATTCTTTTAAGTCGTTCTGATCAGGACAAAGAAGACACAAATTACAAATACTACAGACATCACCACGGATCCTACAAACATCAAAAGATACATATAGAATATTATCAATAATCTCAGGCTAATAAATGAACAATGAAGATGAAATGTACAAATCCCTTATGAGACACAAACTGCCAAAGCTCACACAAGGAGAAAATTATAACCCAGAAAACCTTTTATCTATTACAGAAATTGAATCGATCTTTAAAGATTGTCCCCAGTTGGGGTGCCTGGGTGACTTAGTGGGTTAAAGTCTCTGCCTTCAGTTCAGGTCATGATCTCAGGGTCCTGGGGTCGAGCCCCACATTGGGCTCTCTGCTCAGTGGGGAGCCTGTTTCACCTTGTCTCTCTGCCTGCCTCTCTGCCTGCTTGTGATCTTTCTCTGTCAAATAAATAAATAAAATCTTAAAAAAAAAAAAAAAGATTGTCCCCAATGAAAATTCTAGGCTGAGATAAGTCCATTGTGGTTTCTGCCAAACATTTGTGAAAGGAATAATAATGGTTTTACATAAATTTTTCAGAAAACAGTCTCCCCAGCTTATTTTATGAGGTTAGAAATATCCTGCTAGGAAAAATCCAAAGACATTGCAAGAAAAGAAAAGATCCCTCATTAACTTAGATGCAGGTAAATTTAACAGTACTTTAGAAACTCAAATCCAGATGTTTATCTCAGGATACATGGCTTTCATAACATTTGAAATTTAAATAATGTAATTCACCATATTAATACACTGAAAAGGAAAAAAATATTTATCTCAATAGATGTAAAAGATATTTCTTCATACCTATTCATGACTAAAATGATAGAAAAACCAGCAGCAAACTAGAAATAAGGGAACTCCCTCAACCTAATCCAAGCATGTATGAAAATCCTACAGCTAAAAAAAAAGAAAAGAAAAAAAGAAAAAATCTTCCAGCTAACATAATTAATGATAAAAGCTGAATGTTATCCCTCTAAGACTGAAAACATTACAACATGTCTGCTCACATCACTTTTATTCCACTGTGAAATAGAGGAGGTAGTTAATGCAGTAAGGAAGTAGAGGAAATAAAAGGCATATAGATGGGAGAGGAGGAGGTAAACTGTTTAATTACAGATGCCATGTTTATGAAGAAAATTCTGATATATATATATGAGAAAGAAACTAGAAGTAGCAAGTTTAGTCATGATACAGCATGTGAGGTCAAAATAAAAATTCAACTATTTCTATATCTGAACAGTGAAGAATGGAAATTGGAATTGGAAAAAAAATACTATTTACAATTACAAATGAAAATAGGAAACATTTAGGAATGAATTTAACAATGTGTAAAATATATACAATGAAAACCACAAAATACTGCATATACTTGAAGATGAAATCTAGACGTTATACCATGTTCAGTAATCTGAAGACTAAGCATCGTTAACGTGGGAGCTCCCCAAAGTGGACTATAGATTCAGTGTGGTCCCTATCAAAGTCCTGATGGGCTTGTTTTTGCAGAAATTAAAAAGCCCTTGTTAAATTTACATGCAAACAAAAGAAAGTAGCATAGCCAAAATACCTTTGTGAAAGCAGACAAAAGTTGAAGCCCTTATACCTCTCATTTCATCACACATTATAAATTTATGGTAACCATGAGTGTGCTGTTGGTATAAGGATAGACCTACAGATCAAAGGAAAAAGAACAGAGTTTAGAAATAGAGACAAACATTTGATCAACTGATTTTCAAACAAGGAGTAAAAGTAATTCGATGGGAAAGGAGTTTCTTCAACCAATGATTCTGATAGAATTGAACATACATGTGCAAAAGAAGGTAAACCTTGACCTACTTCTCACACCAAATATAAAAATTAATTTATAAGAGACAGTAGACCTAAATATTATAAACGGAAGCATACAATTTCATGTACAAAACAAAAAATGCCTGTGACCTAGAGTTTAGCTTATGTTCTTACATAGGACATGGACATCACAAACCACAGGCAAAAGATGGAAAATTTTATTTCATCAAAATTAAAAATGCTTCTTTCTCACAAGACATTATTAAGAAAATGAAAAGGCATGCCATGCATTAGGAGAAAGTATTTATTGAATATGTATCTGACAAAGGGCATATATCCAGAATAAAGAACTCTTAGAGCTTTTGGGTGACTCAGTCGGTTAAGCATCTGCCTTCAGCTCAAGTCATGATCCTGGGATCCTGGGGTAGAGCCCCATATTGGGCTCCCTGCTCAGCGAGGAACTTGCTTCTCCCTCTCTCTGCCTTTCCCTCTCTGTCTCTCAAATAACTAAATAAGATCTTTAAAAATAATAAAAATAAGGAAATAAATTGCCCTATTAAAAAAGAGAGAAAAAAGGAAAAACAGAAAAAGAAAAAGAAAACCAACAGATCTGAGCAGAAAGTTCAGGCATAATGATCCACTCTGAAAAATAGCCAGAGCTCAAAAACATTACGCTAAATGGAAAAGTTGTCAGCTAGTCCGAAGAGACCATATATTCTATGATGTCATTTATATGAAATGTCCAGATTAGGTGAATCTGTAGAGAAGGTGAAAGAATTAGGGGTTGCCTAACCTTTAGGGGATGATAAGAATATTCTAAAATTAGATGATGGCAACATTTGTACAATTCTGTAAATAAAGTGAAAGCCATTGAATTGTATCTCCCAACTGGGTGGCTTTTAACGTACATAAATTATATCTCAATAAATCTCTTAATAAAAGGAGCTACAAAATTATAACTAAGGATAAAAAGAAGATGTTTAACATAACAATTAGGAAAAAATCATAATGAGGAATCTCTGTACATCTAAAATGGCTAAAATTAACATTTGAATAATCCCAAATGTTGGAGAAACTCTGTTAGGATGTTTACATCCCATCTGTATAAGGCTACGAAATGGTACATTCTTTTTGAAAAACCATTTGACAGTTGTATATAAAGTTGACTATATACTGGGATGCCTGGGTGGCTCAGTTGGTTGAGCAGCTGCCTTCGGCTCGGGTCATGATCCCAGCGTCCTGGGATCGAGTCCCACATCAGGCTCCTTGCTTGGCGGGGAGCCTGCTTCTCCCTCTGTCTCTGCCTGCCATTCTGTCTGCCTGTGCTTGCTCTCTCTCCCTCTCTCTCTCTGACAAATAAATAAATAAAATCTTTAAAAAAAAAAAAAAAAGTTGACTATATACTTTCCTTGTGACCAAGAAATCTCACTCCTACTTATTTATCAAATAGACATAAAAACCCATGCCATACAAAGACTTGTATTCAAAAGTGCAAAGCAGCTTTATAAATAATAGTAAAATACTGGTGATACCCTAAATGTCTCTCAAAGTGTGAGTGGGTAAATAACTTAAAGTGTGCTTTTATGATGGAATACTACTCAGAAATACAAAGAAGAAATTCCTGACACATACAGCAACAGAGGTCAATGTCCACAACATTATGGTAAGAAACGAAGAACTATATACACTGTATAATTCCATTTATATGAAATCCTACGACAGGAAAAGCTATAGAGACACAGCGTATTAGTGGTTGCCAGAAGTGAGAAGTTGAACTAAATCACACATTTAAAATTAGTGAATATATTATTTATCAATTCTGCCTCAAGAAAGTTTATTTTTAAAAAAATCATTTAAATAGGGGCGCCTGAGTGGCTCAGTTGGCTAAGTGGCTGCCTTCGGCTTGGGTCATGATCCCAGAGTCCTGGGACCAGGTCCCACATCAGGCTTCTTTCTCATCAGGGAGCCCGCTTTTCCCTCTGCCTCTCCCTGCCACTCTGCTTGCTTGTGCTCTCTCTCTGACAAATAAATAAATAAAATCTTTTAAAAATCACTTAAATAATCACTGTATCTTTTGCTTGTAACATATTACTGTGTCGTATCAAAACCAAATTATACTTTCCCATTATAAAATATTTAAATTTTTGTCCTTCTGGTCTGCTGAGTAAAATAGCTGTTTTTCCTACTTAGGCATTTTTGAATTGGAGAAAGGATGGATGTCTTTCTCCCCCACAGTGATGATAGCTTTTCATACTCCATCATCTTCAAGGAGGCATTCTTGTGATTAAATCTGTTTGCACATGTGAATTATTAGGAATTTTTGTGTGGTGCTTCTGTGTCCCAGTTCTGAATCAGAGTGTTTGTTAAAATTGCCCATTTACTGTCTGCGTGGTCTGAACAAGACTTTGAGTGTCTTCCTTTGTTTAGTAAAGAAAATAACAACACATTTCATAATCACGGAGATGAAATAAATTAGAGCAATGCCTGGCATATAATAAGTACTTAATAAATGCTAGCTTGTTTAAATGTTAACATTACCAATATTAATGAAATGTAGCTTCTGTTCCCTGAGAATTCTTGTGCTTTGCACAGACAGATTTGCACTCTGCTCCAGAAACACTGGACAGACTGATTATCTCATGCAGAGGCAGCTACATTTCTTGTGGCAATGAATCAGACGCCATTTTAAATGGCAAAAAACACAGGTGTTCTTTTAACATGTTGAACTAAATTAATAACTGTAATTCCTGGACCAAGGTGAGACATCAGAATTCTAAAAGGCAAGAGAAATTTTCTGTCTTTTATTTTATTTTCTTCCTTCCTTCCTTCCTTTCTTTTTTTAAGAAAGGAAGAGAGAGAGAATGGGAGGGAGGGGCAGAGAAAGAGGAAGAGAAAGAATCCCAAGCAGGCTCCTCCATGCCCATAAGGGACCCAGTGTCTTCATCTCACAGGGACCCAAGGGACTTCATCTCACAGCCCTGAGATTATGACCTGAGCCAAAATCAAAAGTCAGTTGCTTAACTGACTGAGCCACCCAGGTGCCCTGGCAAGAGAAATTCTTGATTTCATAAGGTAGGTATGCCCTAATTTCTAACATTTACTGATCTCTCTCTGAGTAATGAAATATAAAGAGAAATTCCAAGATTATGTCTTTGCTGTTTTAAGAAGTATGCCAGAGAGTGTTTAATTTTAGTAGAAGAAGCTTTCCACTTGCCTCTAATAGGGAAGGCATATTCATTTACATGCCTTCCAATTACTTATTACAATTAATTAAACAAATGAGGTACTATACTAATACAGTCCCATTTTTCTCATCTTTATAAGTTAATGAAAAATACACAAATGAAAACACCTTTGTTAGCGTAACAGATTCACTGAGAAATCAAAGCTTTTGAATTCACACACGAAAAAGCAGGAAAAACATAGTAGTTCACAGGCAGAGTCAGTGCTTGTAAAGTAAACACGGGATTTATCTTTCAGAATTTAAGAGGAAAAGAATTACTCAGTATATTCACATATCAAATCCAATTACATTTAAACAGACTAAGAATCAGATGGCAACACCTCGAAGTGATATTTACGTTTAGGAAGAACAAAATGGGGTCTCCAGCCCACTAATGCTAATTTGAGGCTATTTTCTGCATAGCTTTGCGGGTTGGGCAGGAAGCAGGCAAATGCATGTTTATTACACCTTTTCCGTACAAAGCTCGGTATTCAGGAGGGCTGATCTCTTCCTTTGTCACTGTTCCTCCTGGTGAGCTGATTTTCTGGAAGATAAAATGTGAAGAAGAATAATAGCTTAAATTTACGAAGTTAGTATTATTGGCATATTTAGGAGCCCCGTAAAGAGTGTGCAATAATTGCCCTCAATTCTGAGACCCGGAGACATTAAGAGGCGCACAGGATCACATGGCTCTAAGTGGCTGAATTAGTAAGTGAGCAAAGAGTCTGACTATGACAACTAACCATTTTGCAATCTGACTCCTAAGTCTCCATACTTTAGTTAATGTCTCCATTTTACACTGTCCGGAATCCCCTTTCCCTTGAACCAAGACATGTACCTCAAAAGTGGTCCTTGACATGTTGGATTCATTCTACCCATTGTGGTCTGAGCAATTTTTATTAAATAACAGCTTCATAATGCCAAGTTTCAGGTGAAAAATTTTGATGGCTCCCCATTTCACAATCGATAATAAATTTGTATAACTCCTAGAATCTAGCCATTTCCCAGAAATCTAGCCATTTCCCATTTTCTCACATTTCTGACTTAGCTCATATTGTTTCCTCTGCCTGTGATGGAAATGCAAGTAAAGATGACCGTAAGCTAACATTCTGCAATTTACTCCTCCCAACTTCTTAAACTATTTACAGAAACGGAAAAAATCAAGGGATATAACAGCTGTCAAAACTAATAAAAACAAGAAGATATTACGTTTTGGGAGCAATTTCCAATAATATCAAGACAGATTGAGAAATTCAGTCCTAAAGCGAACTCTGCTTTCAATGATACAGAATACAGTAGCCAATCTCTCCATCTATGTATGGCTTTCTATGATTTCATTACGTGAGGTCAACTGCCATTTGGAAGCAGATGGTCCTCCTTCTGACATATCATCTGTAGGTCAAGAGTGGCCTCATGCTGCCTCACAATGTCTGCCTCAGCCTACTTCATCTCATCACATGGGCACTTTAACATATTATATCATCACAAGAAAAAGGAGTTCTGTACAATAAAATATTCTGGGGGGCAGAGAGAGACCACCTTCACATAACTTTTAATATAATATATTGTTAATTGTTCTATTTTATTATTAGCCATTGCTGTTAATCATATACCATGCCTGTGGCACCTGCGGGGCTCAGGTGGTTAAGCATCTGCCTTGGGCTCAGGTCATGATCTCAGGGTCCTTGGATTGAGCCCGGAGTCACATTGGGTTCCCCACTAAGTGGGGAGTCAGCCTCGCCCTCTCCCATGGCCCCTCCCCCAACTTGTGATCGCTCACACGTGGTCTCTCTCTCTCTCTCCCAAATAAAAAAATAAAAATCATTAAAATAAAAAAAAAATCTCACACCATGCCTAATTTATAAATTAAGCTTTATTATATGTATGTGTGTAGAGGAAAACACCCATAGCATGTATAGGGTTTGGTACTATCCATGGCTTCAGGCATCCACTGGGAGTCTTGGAGCAAACACCCTACAGATAAGGGGAGACATCTACCAGTGACAAAGAGGCATGCAGGAGAATATCAGCCTCTTCCCTATTTGTATCCTTCAGTTGAAGAACAGAAATCTGTATCAGTCAGAAAACCTAGCAGAACATCAAACCCTACTGCCAAATCTTCCTCCTCAACCTAACAACCTCAATGTCTTTCAGCATCCACTGAGAGGCTACCATCTCAATGAGAAGACATGACAGGAAATAAGTACAGGAAATAAATTCTTCTGCATGTTGCATGCAGGACTTGTGACTTCCATGCATAGCACATAATTTACTTAATGGAGGAAGACCACAGGTGGCCTTGTCCTGTTCTACTGTCCATAATCAGGAGCAGAAGATGAGTGACTCGAGAGACATTCAGCTGTGCAAGAAGCAATCAGAAAAATGTCAGTGGGGAATTTGAGGACTCGGAACTGGACACATTATTCTGCTTTCCAGTTCTACCTATGAAGAAGCACCTGAACAGAGTGGGTGAAAATCAACTCAAACGTAGTCTCCGTTGGTAGAGATAGTTGTGATAAAGAAATAACTGCAGCTCAAAAGAAAGGAAATATTGCGTAAAGCCTGAGACAAAGAACTGACCTCTAGAAATGAGGAAAAAGAAGAAAATATTAGGAAATTTCTACTTATTTTCTAAGTTGTAAGAAAATAACAGCCATATGGAACATTCTACTAAATATTCAGGTTACCAAGAAAGAACTTATTATGGCATGGCCTCAAATAATTAGAGTTTCTGTATAAGGAAAGGGACAGAAATAATCCAGATATACCAATCTGGTATTTTTAAAAGTTATTCAGTGTCTAGTATGTATATAAGCAGTGTGTTCAAGGCAAAAAGAAAAAGCTTGAGCGTATAGTCGGAGTATGATGATCTTATCGGATGATATACCGAATAAAGATTAAGTATCCACCTGAATTTGCTAGTATAGGCTCTAAATCAAGTGCAGTCCCATGTGAACTTGCCTGCAGAACTCAGTGCGCTTTGAAACAATGTTATGGAACACAGCTGCAAGCCCCTTCTGGAAAGGACGCAGAAAAGGCCCCAACAGTTAGCGTTCCTTGTCTAGAACTTGGTGACAATCTAGAGAAGAAGTCCAGGAGGACTGAAGTTGAAGTCATCCCAGCTATTGTGATAGAGATTTAAAAAATGCCAGATAACCTGGATCAGCCTTGTGAGTCTTGAAGATGACTGATATTTTACTTTTGCTTTAAACTCCAAGAGGAAGAAAGATTCCATTGAAATTCTAAGTAGTGTAATTGAAATCCTTGTCTGGTCACACAGTTTAATTCTGTTCTTGTAAGAACATAACGGGCCTGCTTCACAGAGTTCCGTATTACAACTCTGTGATAATGAGGGCAGAGCACAGCCATGTTGTAACAATTTTGGGAAGCCAGTTTCATGTTACATTTTTGTTTAAAGTAAGTATCAACCTCATATAACATAATGACATTTGGTTTCTAGTTTTCCCATGGTAAAACATTAAATAGGCGATAAATAAGTTAAAATTGTTACTGGAGGAAGAAGAAAAGGTAAGTATCTACCTAAGCACATTGAGACAATTTAATATATTGTGGAAACAAACAAGTTAAAGAAGCACATAAGGACAGAAAAGGACAAAAACATGGTGTTGTCTTCAGACACAGATATATTTTTATGCACGCAAGACCTGAAAAGTCATACTATTGATAAACCATTAATAAAAGGTAACTTAGGGACACTTTTAAACCAAAACATAAAATGTATCATTGGAGTTGTAATGACATGAAAGTTTAAGATATGAAGAACGTGAAAATATCTCAAATATAGAGCTAAGTTAAAATAACTGCTGGGGTGCCTGGGTGGCTCAGTCAGTCAGAAGGCCAACTCTTGATTTGGGCTCAGGTCATGATCTCAGGGTCATGATCTCTGTGCCCAGTAGGGAGTCTGCTTTTCTTCTCCATCTCCCTCTGCCCCTCCCCTGTTCATACATACTCTCGCTCTCTTAAATAAATAAAATAAATAAATATTTAAAAAAATAACTGCTCCAAATTTCTTCTAAATTCAAATGCAAGTGGAAGCATTGCTTCCATTGCTCAAAGAATATAAAGTAAGAATTACAAAATTTTATGTAACATACAGAGCACATTTGCATAAATAGATGTATAGGTAGATAGGTAGACAGAGAGATGACATAGATTAGACAGAATTTAGGCAATTTTATTTAATTTCTCTCAATTTTCTTCAATGTTATTTAGTAAGTTGGTAGCAGCCAGAAAATCTTATTAAAGTAATTGTAATATAATAAAAATCTATAAAATAATTCTGTCAACATAGGTCTTTGGACTCAAATCTTTTATAGATGACCTTTTCAAACATATACATTTCTGACTTTCCTGACATAAAAAGGAAAAGAAAATGCTTCCAAAGTAAAAGAATAGACAAAAAGCTAAATAATCCACGTTCTGAATATGCTATAATGTTGATATCAAAATCTAAAATGATAGCTACAAAATAAATATGTTCACTTATGGACATAGATAAAAATTTTTTAAATAAAATAATTAGATGAAATTAGCAGAATAATCTGTAATTACCAAATTTGATTTTTCTTTGAAATGAGTAGCTATTTTAATATTATGAAATACAGTAATATTTCATACAGTAATATGAAATATCACAACAGTCACAAGAAAAATATGTTAAATATTTTTACCACAGTTAAGTTTAGTTAATACCCATCACCTCATATAGTTACAAAATAATTTTTTTCTTATATGAGAACTTCCAGGATCTACTAAACTTTCAAATATACTATACAGCAGTGTTAATTATAGTTATCATATAACTCCTAATAGAAAACATATTTTAAAAAGCTTCTATACATGGGTCTTGGCAATGATTTTTTTTTTAAATATGACACACAAAGGATAAGCAACAAAATAAATAAGTGGGACTACTAAAACCTATCAAACTAAAAAGCATCTGCACAGCAAGGAAATCATCAACAGAATGAAAAAGCAACCTACTGAATGGGGAAAATATTTGCAAATCATATATCTAATGAGGGGTTCATATCCAAAATATATTAAGAACTCACACAACTCAATAGCAAAAATAATAATAATAATAATAATCCAGTTAGAAAATGAGCAAAGGACCTGAGTAAACATTTTGCCAGAGAAGATATTCAGATGGAAATAGACACACTAATCATTAGGTAAATGCAGATCAAAATCACAATGAGCTGGCACCTCATGCCTTTTGGAATGTCTATTACCAAAAAGACAAGAGCTAACAAATGTTGGGGAAGTAAAGAAAAGCAAACCCTTGTGCCCTGTGGGTGGGAATGCAAACTGGTGCAGCCACTGTAGAAAACAATATGGAGGTTCTTCAAAAAATTAAAAATAGAAATACTATGTGATTGAGCAATTCACCTCTGGATATGTATCTAAAGGAAACAAATTAGTATGTTGAAGAGATATCTGCACTCCCAAGTTTACTGCGGTATTATTTACAATACCCAAGACATGGAAACAACCTAAGTGCCCATTGGCAGATGAATGGAAAAAGAATATGTATATAAAGTGTATATGTATATACACAGTAAAATACTCCTTAGCCATAAAAAACAGTAGGAAATCCTAGCATTTGTGAAAACATGGATAGACCTTGGGGGCTCTACACTAAGTGAAATAAGTCGAAGAAAGATAAATACTGAATAATCTTACTTACATGTGGCATTAAAAAAAAAAAAAAGAAAAACCACAAGCTCATAGAAAAGAGGTAAGATTGGTGGTTACTAGATATGAGGGGCATGGTTGAAAGTGGTCAAAAGGTATAAACTTCAAGCTATAAGATAAATACTCATATTAACGATAGACTACTTGGTTTAAACCAATAGCCAACAGCTAGCATTTTCACCTCTGAAACTCTAACAGTTTTCTCATTAAAATCATAAAGAAAAGCAGGCTACCAGTTATCACAATTTTTCAAGAGTTAACTCAGGAATTACTGGTCAGTGCAATAAAGCAATGACAAATAAAACAAAGAATAGGAAATCATTTTTGGAAGGAAGAAAAACATTTCAAAAACATTTTTTAAAAAATAGGAGGGCCACCTGTGTGGCTCAGTCAGTTTAAGCCTCTGACTTTTGGTTTTGGCTCAGGTCATGATCTCAGGATCATGGGATAGAGCCCCATTTCAGGCTCTGTGCTTAGTAGGGAGTCTGCTTGATATTCTCTTTCTCTCCCCCTCCCCTAGGTCATGCTCACTTGCTCTCTCTCTCCCTCTCAAATAATAAATTTTTAATAAAAACAAAGATAATTAGTTGAAATAATGAATTAGTCACTAAGTTTATGAGGTAAAGGATAACTATACAACATTCTAAAACTTCCCTTCATGCTATTGATAATTAAGTAGAGGGAAAAAAATCCAATTGTGGTAGCATCAAAATATGTGAAATAGCAGTGTATTTGTAATGACTAAGGTATATGGAAAGAAGCCAAAATGCCACTGACTGAGACAGTTTTAGAAAGACTAATGTGTATGTTTTTATGATGAATTTGGATGGAGAGGCTAAACAAATTTTAAAGCCCAAACAATTCAATAAGTTTGGTTTTGGCATGTAACCATGCCATGTGGCCACATAATGGAACAGAAGAGGGAGCCCAGATGTAGAGCTGAGTAGATGTGTGCTCGGGTATTGTGTCCTAATGGAGAAGTCCCAAAGTGAAAGGGAGAAGGGAGTTATTTGATAAATGGTGTTTAATGATTCATCATTATTCCTTAATAAAGCAAATCTCAGAAAGATCAAAGAATAAAAGAACTTAGGAAATTATTTCAAAAATAAAATAAATTGTGTACTTTGTATTGGATTGTTGGATCTGAAAATGATTTGACAGCTCCAGAAAGTGGAAAAAACCAAAAACTGAAAGGTTAAGAGAGTTGATTTACTCAAGTTTAAATAATCTGATAACCATAAAAAATATCATCAGAAACATATTTCAAGGAAATATGATAGAGGATTACTATTTTTTATCTATAATGAAATCATACAATAAGAAATTAGACTCCAGTGTGTAGACATAAACCTCAATATAATTGTATTAAACAGAAGATCTAAAAGAGGAAATGCATATAGATAACAGATTATTAGAAACGTGTTTAATCTTTCGAGTTAATGAAATTCATAGTTTTAAAATACAAGGTGATTTTTTTCTCATTCCAATCATGAAATATTCATAATGGAAGTAAAAATATCAAACAAAATAAGGGTACATTGAAGCAGGCACTCTCACACTCAAATACTATCATATATTTTTCATAATCTATTTAGAAAGTTATTTTGTGATGTTTATCAGAAGCTCTCAGATTGTTTATCTTTTTCATGGTACAATGACTGATAGCAATGTATCCTAAGAAACTAATTTGACAAGCCATTGGGGCATTACCTGTAAGAAAGAAATTGAGAAACATCACAAAATGTAACATTAAGTGATCAGGTAAAATAGAATGTGTTTACATGATAGATTATTGTGTGAACAGAATGTATTGCTGTCTTTGACTTGGAAAATGCTTAGGACTTAATATTAAATAGTAAAATGAAGTTAGGTAACACAAATATAGTAAAATCTGTCTTTATTTTTTATTTTTAAGATTTTATTTATTTATTTGACAGAAAGAGACACTGTGAGAGAGGGGATACAAGCAGGGGGAGTGGGAGAGGGAGAAGCAGGCTTCCCGCCGAGCAGGGAGCCCGATGCGGGGCTCGATTCGGGGCTCCATCCCAGGACGCTGGGATAATGACCTGAGCCAAAGGCAGAGGCTTAACCCATTGAGCCATCCAAGCGCCCCATAAAATCCATCTTTAAAAAGCAGCATGAAACCAAGGGAATCCATGGTTATTTCACTATTGTGAGATAGTGAACTGTTTTCGTCTTATTCTTTTTATGATTTGAGCTTTTCAAAGCTATGAAATCAAACATCAACAATATTCATTTTTGAATAATTTAATCAGGGTTTACGGAAGAAGTCAAATTCTCCTCTTTTTTTTTTTTAAGGTTTATTTATTTATGTTAGAGACAGAGAGAGCAAGAGAGTAACACAGGAAGAGGGAGAGAAGCCTCAAGGAGACTCCCTGCTCAGCAGGGAGCCCAATACAAGGCTGTCCCCCAGGACCCTGAGATCATGACCCTGAGCCCAAATCAAGAGTTGGCCACGTATGTGAGTGAGCCACCAGGTGCCCCTCAAATTCTCCTACTCTGAAGAACTTCTTTGGGTGGAGTAAGTGTTCAATACGGCCATAGACATTTCTCAGTCTTCTGAAAGAGTAAAAACATTTTGCTTATAAATTTGGTATCCCGCTGCTTGCATTTTTCTTATATTGTGTTATATATGGTGTATTTGCTCTTTACATTAAATTACAAACAACCTGAAAACACACCTTTTTATGGTTTATTAGTTTATTTTCTCAAACAAAGTCAGCTAATTGAATATATACACATAGATCTGGAGATATGCCATATCAAATTCTATCTAGGGTCACATCCAGTGGATGACCTCGAGTGGCTGGCACATATGTGGCCAAAATATGGGGTCAACTGTGCATTTTACCTTCTACTTGCTTGGAGGAAGAGGCAGAAAAGGCATCATTCTTCTGTTCTCATGATTCCTAAGTTACAACATAAGTCTGACTTTCTTTGTGCTTTAAGTCCACATTTCCAACACAATCTAGGGGGCCCATCAGTAGTCCTGCCCATGTCTTAAGTACAACACCTCAACAACCACAATCATGTTCTCAGTCTTATCCCCTCCATTTATTCACAAGGAATATTCCAGCCCACCTACATAAATTCCAAATTTGAGCATCACGTATAATGAAATAATTTCAACCCCTCTTTATTCACTAGCATCTATATCTATCAATTTGTTCATGGCAAAGTTCTGCTTAATCTTTTTGCCTTTACTTATGATCAGGCCCCCATTACTTCAATTTTGTGTTTTCAGTAGCTTCCTGATTCCACGTTTCCCCAACCCAAATTTATTCTTCATGTTGAACCCAGACAAATTCTCTAAATTATATCTCTGATTATGACTGTCTCTTCTCCAACAGCATTTAATTTTTCCAAGAAGAAGCCACATTTGGACTCTTTAAATAGTTTTGTAAACCCTATACAATTTCATATCAATTCTCATCTTGTCTTTTCCTGTGGTAAAAATGTACAAAGAGGCCTTTCTTAAAGATTAACTGTTCTCTTAACTAGACACTGAATTTATTTCTCTAGGGAAGCAGGACGTACCATATTTCACTGACATACCCTGCTTCACGTTTTCACATCACTAAAATCATGATGTTTCTTACAATTAATGACACCTAATTAATATCTTTTTTCCTTTTAAATCATATATAAAATAATGTTGCATCTTAAAAGAGATAGCATCATAAATTTGTTGAAATAAGATACCTTTTTTGGTCCTCCCCGTATATAACCATGATTTTCAAATAGTAAGTGTGCAAATATTGGTTGATTCGCAAATATATGTTAGGAAACGTGTCTTGTGTTGAAACACAAGGAATTAGCCCGGTATTTTGTTTAGTTTTGCTGCACACATTCCAGCAGTAATTTAAAATGTAACAGCTACAACATCAGAGTGAGATGGGAAGGAAAAACAAATATGCATAGGTAACAAGTTGGCTGAACATGCTAGTGTGGACAGAGAGAAGTAGAAAATTGCACAGAGCACAATTAAAACCCAATCAAAGTGATGACTTCATGATCAGCTTTCACATAGTAGATATTTTATAAAATATCTCGTTATTTTTCTAAACTGACATTTTCTCTGACATTTATCTTACCCAAGTCTCCACACTAATTACAAAGTGTCCTATTTTTACACAGGGGGGAAAAAAAAGAAGTATCCAGTTAATTACCACAGCGATGGCAACAATGACAACTATTGTCTTTCTAAAACCTATGTGTGTGAGCAACGGGGTGAAAAGAAGTTAATTCCTCAGGAGACGTTTGCTTGGTCCCTTTAAAATCGGAACAAATTGAAGATTGCGTTGTTTACTCCACCAGCAAACCGGGGTAATGTCTTTTGCTCTGAAACGACAATCACATTCAAGTTCACCATACTGAGTATATAGGTTGTATTTAAACTGTCTGATGAAACACAGGACACCTTTGAACGATTTATCAATTTTCCAAATAGTCTTGCTTCAAAGTGTCTACAATCAAAGACAATGCACTCAGGCATAGTGCAGCAGGCATGTTGTCAGTAGCACGGCCGGTGTTTTGACTTATCCGAGACAGTGTCTCATCTGCTCTCACCATACAAGAAATGCCCATCCCAGATTAAAATTCTATAAAATCCCTTGGGCCCCATTGCTAATATTAATTCTATTGTTTAGTCATGGACCTAACCTCATATTCCCTTTCAAAATTCAAAGGTTCTCAGGAGGAAAAGTGTTTCTTCCTTAATTCCTTGGTGTGAATTTCATGGGATGGGGCTTTCAGAGGTGTTCACAGCAACATGGAGACGCTGTGCTTGTGGGGTGAGCTGCACAGACATTACCAAACCGGGGAGTCTCTGTCGCGGGCACCTACCTGCTCGGCCATCCAGGCCTGCACCACTGTGGTCTGTGGTCAGATAGAGCAGGTTTGTCATGCGGCTTTGTCTTCTAGAAGCTCTGTGACGTTGGCAAGCGAGTAACTTTTCTCAGCCTCAGCTTCCTTACCTATTAGAACTTGATATTAATTTAGACCTCAGACATCTGTAAGAGGGGGTGTATATGCATTTACTTAGCCTAGAGAATTGTATTCATATAGCAACTATTTTCGCTTTTTCTAGGAGTATTTGATGTTGAAGAAACTGCAACTCTTTTTAAGATTTTATTTATTTATTTATTTATTTGACAAGGAGAGAGAGACAGGGAGAGAGGGAACACAAGCAGGGGCAGAGGCAGAGGGAGAATCAGGCTTCCTGCTGAGCAGAGAGCCCCATGCGGGGCTCAATCCGAGGACCCCAGGATCATGACCTGAGCTGAAGGCAGATGCTTAATGATTAAGCCCCCCAGGTGCTCCAGCAATTATTCTTTTTATTTTCTTAAAAGATTTTATTTATTTACTTGACAGAGATCACAGTAGGCAGAGAGGCAGATAGAGAGAGAGAGAGGAGGAAGCAGGCTCCCCGCCAAGCAGAGAGCCCAAAGTGGGGCCCAATGCCAGGACCGCAGGATCACAACCCAAGCCAAAGGCAGATGCTTCAACCCACTGAGCCACCCAGGCACCCCACCAGCAATTATTCTTAAAATAGCACTACTACTTTTCTTATAAACAAAGCAGACAGATTAATAAGACTACGTTCTGTAATGTCAGTATATGCTCAAAGTAGACTATTTTACCTTCATCCCTCTTTTTATTTTACTTTCTTTGTCTTTTGTTGTTCATCTCTTTCTTTGATCTTTTTCTTATCACGGAGGTTCTTATTTTCACAGGATCTTGGGGTCCTGTAGAAAGAGGTAAAATGTGCACATAATAAGAGTTAGCATGGGTACAAAGTGTGTTTAGGAATTCACCATGCACTATTTTGTCCATTCAGAGGGAAAAAATATCACAACTTGCTTAAGGGAAGGTATAGAGGGTGGCAGACAGATAAGAGAAAGTTTTGTGGCATTGGTGGGGGGAGTGCCTGTGTGGCTCAGTTAGTTCAGCATCAGACTCTCGGTCAGCTCAGGTCATGATCACAGAGTCGTGAAATCAAGCTCCACATCAGGCTCTACATGGAGCATGGAGTCTACTTGATGGTCTCTCTCTCCCTCTACTTCTGCCTCTGCCCCTCTCCCACCCCCTACTTGCTGCTGAGACACGGACAAAGGGGACACTGGGACTGTAGGATTTGAATATGAAATGGAGGGAGAAGGCATTGCTCACGAGGAGTTGCCAGGAGGATCCATGTCCAGTGACCTGGAGAGAGTTGTGACTTCAGAAAAATAACCAAGCTCCACATTCTACGTAACACTGTGGAACAGAGAGAGAATAAGAGAAAAGATGTGTGTGTGTGTGTGTGTGTGTGTGTGTGTGTGTGTGTGTGTGTGTGTAGGTAACACAGTGTAATTCACTCTCATCTTTGGACCTGCCTTAAACGATATGCTAAACTGGGATTTTACTCAATTTATCTTTCTGAAAAAAATTCTCAGCATGTTACATAAGACTAACAAGTACAAAGTTCCCAAGAAGCATCTTTAAAAAGAATGTGTGACCTGGTGTAGACTGGGGCCCTTAGTATTTTAACACGTAATGGAAAAATTTAGGGACAGAAGTGTAAGGGTTGCAGCTACCACTGAAAATGTACATTTAGACAGATTGGAAGCACTTAGCAGAGTGTCTTAGCCGTGCTAGGACACAGCAGCGGCAGACAGGCCAGCTTTGCTTCTGGCAGGCAGCGATGGGGTTCTTCTTTTGAAACCGTCATTCAAAACAGGGACAATACGAGGCAGGGCTGGATTGCTAAGAGAAATCTGACAATGGTGTATTTTGCAATAAGTCTATGCCACGGTATTTCTGTGGAGTTAGGGGGTCATGACCCTCCAGGGAAAAGTAGAAGTATCCACATGAAGTATCATTTTCTTAATTCTCAGGTAGCAAATTGTATAGACCTCAATTCACCTGCAGGGGAGAGCCTCCTGGCTCTTTTCTGTGGTCCTAGTTGGGCTCTTGCTTTACTATCTCTTCTCTAATGCTCAGACACACCCCCTACCCAGAGACTGCAGAAAATGTCCCTGCCAGACGGTTTGCAGGTTTTATCAGGCAAAGGAGAAACAACACTAACAATTAGCAGACTGAACGTTCATCTCTGGTTTCCTGCTGCCCTTCACGGAGCCTTATTTTATATTTTGTCCTACTAAAAAGGATCCCAAGCTCTAGGGAAACTACACCAGATTTGGATCATACCTTCAGTTTTTTTAAAGATATGTTGGTAATTTGGTTCAACATAGAAAAAAAAAAGCATAGTGATACATTGAAAGAATCCTCTTGTTTAATAGAAATGTAGCAATAGATTCAGTGATCAATAAGATTTGGATACAGATAGAGATTTTACCAGCCTTAAAATCCCTTTTAAAGTTGTTGAAATGTTTCCCTGTAAATTTTCCAAAATGTTGAAATATACACTGTATTTTGTTTCATTTTCCAACAGAAATTCAGTGTTTAAAGTTAACATGTTTTTTTTAAATATTTTATTATTAATTTACTTATAGCACAAGTCAGGGAGGTGCGCAGAGGGAGAGAGAGAGAATCCCAAGCAAACTCCCCACTGAGCATGGGGCTGGCCAAGGGGCTCGATCCCACAACCCTGAGATCTGCACCTGAGCCAAAACCAAGAGTCAGATGTTTAACCAGCTGAGCCCCCCAGGCGTCCCCAGTTAACATAGGTTTTAACAGAGGAACTAAAATGGTTGCCAAACTTACAAGGGTAGAAACTGAAAGTGTTTGCTCTTCTTGTCATGTCTTTAATCTCCGTCAGATGTATTTAGCAGGGTGAAGACTCCAAGCAGAGCAAAAGCCTATGTGTTTGGAGTTGAAGTACTTGCCAAAAATGTGTGACTTTACACAAGCTGTTTGTCTTTCCAAACATCAATTCCTTTGGGTGTAAAACTGAGATGGTATGATTCACCTTCAGTGACTTTCCCAGAATTAAGTGCAGTAAGCCCTAGTTGTTTTTACCTTTTTTCCCTGTTAATGAGAGATGAAATTTCGAGATGTCTTATTAGATATTTTATAAGCTCAAGAAATAAAACAAACTTCTCTTGTCAGATTTACTACATCTGCTTAGAAAGTCTTCACCGGCCCTTTTCTGGAACATACGTGCCTGAGGATCGACTTTAAAAATATGATTCTTCTCAAGTAGCTAAACAAGCCTTAGAAGACAATCCCTCCACAGAGAGGAAAATTGAAGATTCAGAAAAAACAAAAGATGTGATTAGTCGATTTACAGGTAAGTCCTCAGTCTTGTCATGTCGACACATAAGCAAAATTATTTTTCTTCTCACAAACGTGTCTCATTGCTCCGTGTTTGGTCTGAATCCCCACTATGAACACGACTCAGGGTGCAATAGTTCCAAATGTGCCACAAGAAAACTTTTTAATACTATCCCTGATTGTTATCCAAATCCTGTATCACTGTTCATGCAACTCTGTATATACATACCACCTCCCTGCCTGCCATGATTTACATTCTTTAAGGATCAACAGTCATATTTCTTAACTGGTTAGTCAATAAGTAAATAGGGGAGGTAGGCTAGTGTTCAAGATCACAAACTGGGTTCAAATTTCAGCTCAACTTATTATCCACATGATCCGATAATGTTTCTAAACCTCTCCAAGTTTCTGGAAAAGCGAGACCAGTAACCATACTTACCTTGTGGAACTGACACGGTTGTAATTTCCCGGTACAAATTAATCACTCAGTAAGTTATTGCCATTACAATGGTAACTGTCTGTATGCTTACTAGGAGTAAGACACAGGAGTAAGACATTATATATGCATTCTATCCAATTCTACAAGTTCCATTATGATCACCAACTTCCAGATAAGAATATTGAGGCAGAGAGGATAAGCTTATGTCAGTTGACCCAGTTTGCAGTAGTGCAGTTGAGATTTGAAACTATGTGTTTCTGGTACAGAATATTCTCCAAGTTTGTCTGCTAAACCATGCATCTCCTTTTTAGTGTTTTTTTTTTCTCTAACATTCACCAATCACTTAGTATGTGCCAGACATTGTTCTAAGTGCTATATCTACATTTTCTCTTTTAAAATTCTCACACAAATCATGTGAGATAAGTCCCACTAGTCTCTGTTAAAAACAAAGCAAAACAGCAAACAAACAAAACTGAGGCACAAAGGTCTTTAACATGTCCAAGGTCAAAAAGGCGGTAAGTGGGAAAGCCAGGACCTTGGAGCTCTCCTTGTATCCCTTCCAGATCGTTGACCAACACCTACCACTAAGCATATACTGCATGCCAGACTTTGATCTGGGAACAAGAGATAGAGCTGTGAGCAGAACAGATAAGACCCTGACTGTCGTGGAGCTTCCATCTGAGCGAGAGAAGACAGACTAACAGGTGCACAGATACTATGTCCCCTGCTGTTCAGGACTTTGGAGGAAATTTAAGTTAGGTAAAGGTGATTGAAAGGCTTGAGGAGCAGCTTAGGGCTTTACATACAGTCACAAACGATGGATTGTGGATTCCCTGATACCCGAAAAGGCTGAAGCTGAGCTCTCATGGTCAGCAAGAGCACGCCAGACCAGGGAACAGCAATGCAGAGCCCTGAGGAAGGGCTATCCTTGGCCTGTTTGAGGAGCCACAGGTGGGCCACAGGTGGGCCCACAGGTGCAGCCCACAGTTGGGCTGCAGTAGAGGGAGGGGAAGAGAGTGGGAGGAGTTGACATCAGGGTAAAGGATGATAAAGGTCCAATGAGCAATGGTAAACATATTTTTTGTGAACGAATGGAAAATCACCAGAGACTGTTGAGGAACCAGTGATACGGTCACAGGCTGCGGTGTAAGTACCAGATCTGAGCAAAGACAGATACTAGTTAGGAAATTACTGCAGTTCGTTCGAATGAAGGTACTACTTAATTGTATGACAGGGGAAATGGTAACACACACACACACACACACACACACACACAAACAAAAACAGTCATGTATTCATACATAGAACAGCAGGACTTGTTGACGTTCCCAGGACGTGCCAGTGTATTGATCCAGGACTGAAAGAAAAGAGAAGTCAGGGCCTCATCACTAGGAGGAACAGAATTGCTACTTAGCGAGTTGGAGATAACTGCAGGAGGGAAAGCTTTGCAGGGAAATAATGAGGGTTTATTGGAGACATAAATGATCAACACACAGGGGCTAAGTAAAGAGGAAGTATGGGAGTTCTGGGGGAAAGGAGTTTGTACCAGACAAAACACTTCCTTATGCAGCCATTAACAAGTGGCCCCAAATCTCAGTAAGCACATTTTTTATTTCGCAGTCATACTCCATGGCCACCTTAGGGCTGCTGAGGCTCTGCTCCAAGTTGCATTGATCCTGAGACCCAGGCTGACAGAGCAGATGGGTTAATGCTTTGCCAGTCTCCGGGCAGAAGGAAAAGGCAGGATAAATCCCACGCTAGCTCATAAAGCTTCTCCTTAGAGGTGAGCAGCATAATTTCCATTCTCATTCCATTGGCCAGAACAAATCACATGGTCAAGCCTGACATTTTTGGAGTGGGGATATATAATTCCCACCTAGAGAAGATGGGCATAATAATTCAGTCTACTTCAGGGATAAAGGATATAAATTCGGGCAATATCTGCATGAAGAAACCCGTTGAAGATAAGCTTGAGTATCACCAAGAAGGTGATCATAAGACAGTGTCAAGTGTGATGCTTGGGGCGATCCAGATTTTAGAGTTCTGGATAAATCAGGAAAAGAGTCTGCAGTGAAATTGTCAATAACGGAGAACAGAGATGGGTGTCTTGGATGCCAAGTGAAATAAATGCTTCAAGAATGAAAGACTGATCGACAGTGTGCTGACCAAATACACTGAAGACTATGGATTGACTGTTGTATTTAGCAATGTGCCAGTTATCTGCTAATGTGGAAGTAACAGTCTCTCTAGAAGGACAGGGCAGAGAACCTGGTTCATGCGGGTTCCAGAGTGAATGGGAGGAGAGGGAATGGAGCATAGACCACTCCCTCCAGGAGTTTTGCTCTGAGTAACACAGAACCATGTTGCCAAGAAAATGCTTCCCCCCTCCTTGGGGGGCAAAGGGCTGCAGTCAAATCGACAATCCAGACTAATAGAAAGCTTCTAGTTCTTAAAAGCAGGACAGATGTCATAAAAACATCAGCAGCCATTCATTCTGGGAACTCTCAGAAGGCAGAAGAAATAACCAGAATAACACTTGGGAAATAACACTTCCTTTTCTTAAAAATAAAAAGTGTTATCTGTGTGTTCACTTCAATTCATTCCTAGTGACACCAGATGGTGTTATAATAAATCATTCCTTTACTTCCCTGAAAATCTATCTGCTTTATTCTCTGGTCCTTCTGTGGGGCTTCATTTTTCCTTCTGAAGTAGTATGTGTTGTTATTGTTTGTTGGCCCGTCCAATTGTAGATAAACACTCGAGTCTAGGGGACTGAAGGCACTGACTCTTTGTCTTTGTGCTATATTTACTATTTCGCGTCTCATATGAAATATTTGCGTCAGGTGTTAAGTGCACACATTAAGTCAACTCCTCTTTCAAGCCCGTTGTTCATTTCCTGTCTCCATGCTTCTCTCTGTAGAATCTGTGACTGTGTTCTGGACTTCAGTTGTCAATGGTTTTGAGGACATTCTCCACAAATGGACAGCTCACATCTCACACCGGGGGGGCCAGGCTCGGGGACATCAGCACCTGCACATTATTGGCTTAAGTACTTAGCAGATAATTTGTTGGCCATCATTTATTATCAGGAAACCTCCCTCATTTTTGGCCTCATATTTTCTTCTTCTCTCTAAATGATGATGATGATGATGATGGTGCTGATATGAGAAAGTATTTCCTGAATTATTTGGAAAATATGTTTTTCTGTACATGCAAAATAAATATTGGGAAGGCAGTTGACTCTTGATTCTCTGACATATGAAACAATGATGTTATTTGTGCACTGGGTTTCAGATTCAAAGATGAAGTATAATCCGTCATTGTTGTTACCAAACATGCAAAAGTTTATCAGAAATCAGAGACAACACAGCCATATGTGTTTATTACTCATTTCAGAGATGACTCTGCGGATGGATCGTAAAACCAAAGTGATCAAAATAAGCAGACTTTGATATTATAGAAACTATTTGATAATTAAAATCACTTAGTTGGATTAATGATGTAGCAATATGATCATTTTTCAGCAAGCAGAGATTTTGAAGACTGAAGGAATGAAGTAATTGGACTTTGATAAATTCAGGCATGGTACAAACTATTACCAGGATGTTCCAAACACAACATTTTTGTTATTGTCGATATACAGTTGAGTTTTCCATATAATCTATTTAAGAGCAATACAACATTTAAAAAATTCAAAATCTGTAAAACCATTTATTATGGCCGCCTCTTTCTAGACATAGAATGTAAGGTTGCATTTTAGTGCATATATGCCTTAGCTCTTCACAGGTCAATATTTTATCTCTCTTGAAACTCAAGTATTTTGGTCCAAGAACTGTGAACTGCTACATGGTAAGTACCAAATAATGCACACTTGAGAGTAAATGGCTTCTCTCTTCCACATTCTCCTATCACTCATTTGAATGAGGAGGGATCAGTGGTAATCCAGTCCTGCTTTCCTTTTCAACACTTAGGCTGAGGTCTATGAAAACCTTTCAAGGCCTTTCAAGGGAGGTTAGGCCCAAGCCCTTACAAAACCAAGGTGGGTTTAAAGTCGCTGCTGTCAGTGTTTAAATGTTTCCTTCCAGGAATAGAAAGCAGGAGTCCAGCTGCACACCCTTCAGAGAAACAGGGTCATGTACATAATTCTGTGGCTTGCCCAGGACTGGGTTTCAATTCATTAAGTAAACATCACAGTCAGATGTTCCTTACAAGAAAATATATAGAGCAAGAGGAAAAAGTGAGCATCTGGTATGGACCGTGAAAGTTTCTGAAATGTGTAGTCTATACCAAATAACTAACAGTGGAGAAGTAAAATGTAGTACACACAGGGTTAAAGTGTGCACACATAGGTAGGAGGGTAAGGGCAGTAATTATGAAATAGCCTTTACTGAAGTTTTATTTTTCTATTTTTATTTATTCTATTTATTTATTCTATTCTATTTTTATTTATTTTATATTTCTGAAGTTGGACATACCTATGCATTTACTTCCTCTCAGTTGTTATAGAACTATATCAGTATTGCATGGTCTTAATTTTTCAAGGAACTGGAAATAAGAATGAAAGAAAATCTGCTCTCCTTACAGTAGATACTTCTTTACACTGAAGTGGACAAATGCTTGACTCATAGATCTTTTATGCTTGGCCAAAGCCTGTAAGTGAAAAGAAAAGCCTCAAATAACAGGGATATTAGAAATTAGATTTTTAAAATTTTTATCATTGAAGTACAGATGAAATACAGATTCCTAGTGATTACACAGTGCTCATGACCATAGATGTAGTCCCCGTCTGTCACCATGCCAAACATTTTTATAATATTAACTATATTGCCAATACTGTATTTTTCATTCCCGTAACTTAATTTACCTTATAACTCGAAGGGTGTAGCTAGAAATCCGCTGCATTTTTTTGCCCATCCCCCCAAACACCCCTCCAGCAACCACTAATTTATTCTGTATTTATGAGGCTGCTTCTATTTTGTTGTTATTGTTCATTTTGTCTAATTTTTAATTTTTTTTTTTTAATTTTAGAGATGGAGAGAATCCCGAGCAGACTCCGGGGTGAACCCCAAGCGGAGCCCCAAGCAGGGCTCCATCCCAGGACCCTGAGATCATGATCTGAGCTGCATGGAAGAGTCTGACGTTTCACCAGCTGAACCTCCCAGGGGCCCCTGTTTGTTTTGTTTTTAGATTCCACATTTAAATGAAATCAGATGTATCATAGGTATTTCGTATGTACTTCTCTGTCTGACCTAAGAAAAAGGATTTTTATTGAATTCAATATTGGTAAGCACAAGCTCCATAGACCCAAGGTACAGCCACAGCCTAGAGACTTCCGGTGCAAGATGGCGCCGCAAGATGGCGCCGCAGGAAGAGCCCGTGCTCGCCCCGCCCCCCGCGTCTACAACGACCTGGACAGCTCTCCCTGAGGAGAATCGAGAACCGCAGTGGAGCCTCTCCTGCCCAGAAGCTGGGGGAACCCCAGGGAGAGGAGGACAGAGAGGAGGTGCAGACATAGGGAAGCCATGGCTGTGCGAGCACGGAGGGACCCGGAGCCGACCCGTGTGCCCTGCGGGGCGCGGACAGACGGCCGGGTGTGAAGGAGCAACCGGCACAGAAAGGCCTCAGCCCTAGAACCCTGCCAAGCAGCGGGGGAGCTGCTGGAACCTCTCCAGCTCCAGAGGCTGGCGAGCGCCACTGTTTACACTGGCGTCCACCTGGCGAGCGCCTGGTGCTGACGGGAACCGGGTTCCGGCGCCGCGGCCGGCCTGCTGCCTCCGCGAGCCCCGGGCGGCCCCCAGCCAGCCCCCTCCCGTCCCCTCAGGCCGCGCCCCCCCTCCCCGGGCAGGAGCAGGACATCCTGGGGGCGCCCCAGGTCAGCGCTCTCTATAGCTCCGGCCCCGGCGCGGAGTGACACAGGTGCAGGGCACCCAGAACATTGCAGACCGCGCGGCTCCCACGCCACACAGCCGCTCGGGCTTTCCCTGCACGGAACGTTCTGGAAACTCCTGGCCCATGCCCAATTCCGCACCCAGGGAGCACGGCCCTCTACCTCTCCCCGCACTGGTTGTGCATACAGAGCCTCCAGGATTTCCAAGAGCAAGAGACCCTGACGTGCGAGTGAATCACGACGGAAATTTGATCCGATTTCCAGCTTCTTTGTCGGACATTGGACTATTCATAGTAGCTCCGCGCGCGAGCGGAGGGAAGCCGGAGGTCACCCGTCGCTTCTCGGCCGGGCTCCACAGAGTACAGGCCGCGGCGCGGACCCTCGCCTGCACAAGAAGGGTTTTTCAGAATCCTTTTTATTTTTTTCATTTCATATCTTGCTATGAGCAAGGGTTTCAACTTCTGTGAGCCCCAGTTTTTCATAATAAAACCCACTTCCTAGTGTTCTGAGGATTCACTGAGAAAAATGCGTGGAGCGCACTTCCCATCCTGCCTGTCAGGGTTGCAGGATCCGAAAGGGGTGGGGACGTCCTAAAACCAATTTCGGCGTAAGAATGGAAGTGTCTTACCCGCACGGCCGCGAGGAACGCTCCCGGATACCTTCTGCAGCCACCTTGGAGCCGCAGACCTGTGACCTTGAGCTGTGGATTGGCCACTTGGGTCTAGCCAGCCGTCACACCCACCTGTCGCCCCCACTGCCCCGGCGGTGGGATCCGCCGCAGGAAACCCATCAGTGGCAGCCGGCAGAAAAACGGACTTGGTCCCACCCCACAGCTCAAGGTAAGAGGATCCCATTGCGTTGTAAGTCGCTGTTGTACTTGCGATAAGATGCCCACAAGGGTATAGTCCCCATTCCATGAGCACGACCTTACCGTGCTTGACCAAAAGTGCATTCTAAGTTAACTCTGGAGTGTAAAGGACGTGGGTCCGAGTCGTTCTTTTCAACCTTGTAACTCTACGTTATCAGATTTTTAAATGAGCAAATATGGCAAGAGATTCAAAATAGAAATCGGTGTTTCTTTAACTGCATGTGAGAAGATCAAGGGCTATAGAAATTATTCTCAGCCTAGAAGTTTCTAATATTCATTTGCAAACCTGCAAAATTGATGTATTAGTACATTTGAAGTAATAGATAAATGGCTAGCATTACTGTAATTATGATGTTCTTTACGGAGGCATTAAAACCCAGGCTCACACTTTGTAGTGTGTAGCATTTTCTCAGAGTTTGAAAATGCACTCGGAAGTGCAAATTCAGAAGTTCCTGGTTGCTGTCTGTTCTGTCCTTTTCTTTTAATACTTAGAACTAGATGAGTCCAAAAGTAAGGAGGAATGGCAAGTAAGTGCAGTTTTCTTCTAGAAATGCCTCGGCGGGGCTCCTGGGTGGCTCTGTTGGTTAAATGTCTGACTCTTCGTTTCTGCTCTGGTCATGATCTCAGGGTTGTGGGATCCAGCCTCCCTCCCTCAGCAGGGAGTCAGCTTGATAATTTTCCCCTCTGCCCTTATCCACACTTGCAGGTGGGCACACACTTCCTCTTTTTCTTTCAAATAAATAAATGAGTTGTTAGGAAAAAAAAAAAACCAAACCAGAAAGAAATACCTTGGCTATTACATGGTCCTGTTATACTAAAGGTTGTGGAAAGGTAGTGTTTTAGCTTTTTATGTTTCTAACATTAATGGCTACTTCTATGTACTGTAACACTCCTAACCAGGTTTGTGATTTAGTTTTAAAGAAGAATTTATTTTGAAAAGCAATTTGCAGGTTACATACTATGAAAACCAGTATTACTTCCTGCCAACTTTTTAAAAGATTGAGTCCTGGACAATCTCATTTTTGGTAGGTAAATTATAACAGTGTAATGAGGGAAGAGAGCTGATTTTTCCCAAAAATGTAGTGCTTTCTATTGACTGCATTTCTTTTTTTAAAATTTAATTTAATTTTATTTTTTTTTCAGTGTTCCAAAATTCATTGTTTATGCACAACACCCAATGCTCCGTGCAATATGTGCCCTCCTTAATACCCACCACCAGGCCCTCCCAACCCCCCACCCCACTGCCTCCAAAACCCTCAGTTTGTTTCTCAGAGACCACAGTCTCTCATGGTTTGTCTCTAGAAAAAAGATAGAATGAGTACCACACCCACTGTTGATCTGTAAAGTCCTTTGGCTAAGGATTTTTACAGTGTCCAGTTAAATCGTAATGACAGATTTGGACCATGTATAAAAACACAGCTCAGGGCTAAAAATTGTAATCACAGGGATGCTAGAAATGAAAGATGCTAGAAATATAAGGTAGTCTATAAGGTCAATTGTACCATCTACTTGAAGCTGCATTACAATAAAATAATCGTGCTCCTGTTTTTAAATCAAATGTAAGGAGCAACACAGGGCCCTATTTTTGCTAATTAAGAAATTGCATTTTATTTGCAAATTTAAAATCATGAACATAAAATCTGTTTACCTAGCTTGATTGAATATAAGTTTCTAAACTCTTTACCCTACCTTTGTGTAAGAGTCAGAATAAAACTGACTATTGACTTGCCCCCAAATGCTTTGTTGAATAAGCAGGTAAGGATGTGGTATGGGTGTGAAAAAAAATAAATATCCAGAGGCATGTTTCAAACTACACACTCTGGCAAACTGAAATGACACAGCTTTACTTTGTAAAAAGCCTGTAGCTAAAAAGTTGTCTGTAAATCATTTTATTTTTGCAAGTCAATTTCATATATATTTCAGAGTCTGATATTTTAAAGGCACCTCCTTTCTGTTCCTGCAGACTGTCACACTGAAGCATAATTCTGCTTTTATTACCTGGGATGGTGGTGGTGGTGGTGGTAGTTGTTTAGATGTTCTTTTCTCTGAATGCGCTTCACCTTATAGCTACAAGACCCCTTCTGTGCTAAATGCTGAGCAATTTAGAACCTTATACCCTATGCTTAACTCCAGACTCACATAACCAATTTTGAAGACCTTTACCTGAAATTCAAACAATAAATTAAAATGCACAGGAATGAATTTACTATCTTTCTCCCACCTATAAAACTCACATGACTAAAGGTCACCAGCACCCATCAGACAACCTCAAATAAATCACCCCCTTTCTTTCCTAAGAAAGGAAATCCACTCAACTGATCCATCCACTCCAACTCTGCAAGAAGCTTTTATTCCTCTCTTTAGTCCCAGGGCCCCTGGCCAGTCAGGGCTGGGCACACTCTCCAGGCCCGACCAAACCACTGCACCCCCCAGCTGTAAGTGTATATGCGTGTTGGGGTTGGGGATAAGAATGGAGGGTAAGAAGGCTGGAAGTCAGAAACACTCTTGGGATTTTCCTGGGAGGTTTGGGAAACAACTTTTCTCTTCTAAATGGGCCGTGTAAGCCGGGAGCCTGTGACTGACCTTCAGAGTAAGTGGCGCCACGAGAAAGATAACGAGAGTCCAGCATCCTAATGACACAGGTCAGCCCCCTAAATCTTGATGGAGCTAGGTGTACCCCTGGAATTTGCAGTCAATTCCCCAAGCCCTTCTATAACTTAAACTCTTCTAAGTTGTCACTTGCAGTGGGGGAGGACCAGCCCATACAGACTCCATATTCACAATTGTTTCTTTGTTTTCTCTCCTTCACTTTCCCCTGAACATGGGCTTCAGCTGACCAGTGCCTGGGTCTTATTTATCTTTGTATTTATAGTATTTAGTCAACTCTGTCCCAATGAAGCTGTTCAAGTGTTGCTGATTGAAAGAGTGAATGAGGGGCACCTGGGGGTCAGTGGGTGAAGTGTCTGCCTTTGGCTCTGGTCATTATCCCAGGGTCCTGGGATTGAATCTTGCATTGGGCTCACTTCTCAACGAGATGTCTGCTTCTCCCTCTTTGTCTGCCTGTACCCCTTCCCCTGCTTGTGCTCTCTCTTAAATAAATAAACAAAATCTAAAAAAAAGAAAAAGAAAAAGAAAGAAAGAAAGTGAATGAACAAATTTTAAAAAAGAATTAAATTGAGAGAGAGAGAGAAATGAAACACAACCATTTTCTCATGGTCAGTTAATGCCAGAGAATAATTTTATTCTTGAGTTTCATGCTATATTTTATGAATGTATGAAAATGAAAATTTTACCCCTGAATAATAAAGGTATGGGTTTGGCCTGAGGAAAACTAGAGCATGGCAACACGACGTTACATCCCATTAAACAGGATTCTGATAGGACACCTCATTTAAAATCTGACTCAGTGAAAGTCGTATAAAACTGGTATGAAGATCTTAGGAAATAGACCAGTGTGGTCCTGTTAGGACTGCACATAAATTATGAAAGATAGGGCTGTTAGTTATTTCTGGGTTGTTGCTATAGATACAGTTCTAGCTGTGAAACCTCAGGGGCTCTAGAGACTGGGGATACAAACCATCTTATGAAGTTTCCATCTCTCACTGATCCTTCAGTCACCTTACCTGTGTTTAGAAGGATGGAACTGTTCCAAGGTCTTGAATTGGACTCTTGTAGTCTCCATGTTCTATCATCTCTTTTCCTCTTCTCCTAAAACTGTCTTATTCCACCTCTTCTGAGTATTAACATTATTCCTAAATCCTAAACTTCTCTCATTAGGACAAACTCCAAGCCTGTGTTTGTCTAGACATCCCAAATTGTGATGTGCCAATCATTTTTGTAGAGTAGATCATGTTGTCTTTTTGGTTCTTATGTAAAAAAATCCTTTGTCTATCCTAGTAATATAAATGTTTTGGATTTTCTTTTAAGAGCATTGAGGGTATCCTTTGACACATTTAAGTTTTATCATATAATTTATCATACAAACCTGGACAGGAGGTCATAATCACACTAGGATTACAGGTGTAAGCTGGGACCGATCTGAGCAAAGTGAAACCTATAGTCATCCTTTTTTAATTCATCTTGATCTGATATTTGTGAACATTATGAGAAAGGGATCAAAATAATATTCTCCAATATAGGCAATTGTCCCCGCATGATTTTTGGAATATTCTTTGTTCAGTGACCTCAGTGATACTACCTCATGTATCAAGTTCCATACATCTATGTGCTTTTTTCTTATGGTTTGCTCTTTTGTCTATGCATATTCTTAAATATTGTACCCTTATAAGGAGTATATATATAGTAGGAGAATCTCTTGACGTTACTATTTTTTTCAAAATTTTTTTGTTACTCTTCACTTTTCCTTTCTATGTAAAGTTTGGACCTAGCTGGTCAGATTGCTCATAAAAATAAAGATTTTCTACTGGGATTTGTTTGAAAATGCATAAATGTGTAAAAAAATGTGAGAAAAAACACACAAACTTTTTCTATCCATTAATATGAAGTATCTCTCATTTAGGTCTTATTGGATGGTTTTCCGTATTTTTACATATTTCTCCATAATGATCATGCACATCTTTTGCTATACTTAGAACTAGGCACTCAGATAATTTTGTTGATTTTTTTTGTCACTTCTATTACTAAGTTGTATGCCATATAAATTAATTTTCTAAATGTTGTTGGTTTCTAATATTTAGGGATAAAATTGAATTTGGCAAATAAGACTTAAACAGAACAGCTACTGAATTCTTATAAAAACTTTGTCTTATGTGAGTTGTAAGTATTTTTTATATATTCTGTCTATAGGTCCTTTATCAGATATATGTTTCACAGATATTTTACCCTAGTCTGTGGCTTGTCTTTGGTTTTTTAACACTATTTTTCAAAAAGCCAAGTTTTTATTTTTGATAACAGTGAAAAAATTTTCTTTTATGACTCATGCTTTTTATGTTAATTTTTCCCTCACTCAGTTTTAGGTTTTTGTTGTTGTTGTTTGTTTGTTGGTTTTTTTTTATCCCAAGAGCATATATATAGTTATAGTTTGGCTCTTACATTTAAGTCTATGATCCATTGTGAGCTAATTTTTTTTTTTTTTACTAAAGTCATATCATTGAACATATATCATTGCTCACATACTACCTCTTCCGTTTATTAACTATATTATGTGGCTTTGGGAAAATGATGGTAACAAAGCCCAACCTCAAGTGGTGGTTAACAGTGGTAAAATGAGATAATGCTTTGGAACTCACTCCATCATTATGCATAGAGTAAGTATTCATTGACTGGTTGCTACATGGTTACTTGTATATGAGTTTGCAGAACGTAATACATATTCAAAACATATGTCAGTGTCTCTCATATGAACCTTAAATACATGTAGTTAATCACTTCATGATTTATATATTCTGTAACTTCATACTGTTTCTCAATAAAGCATAGTTTTAAAAGAAGCATCACTACACTAATATGTTTTAATGATTTTGTATAAAAATCAGTTTCATTAAAATGTTATTTTCCTAGCCCCAATGATATAGTATCAAGGTACTGTGAAAAATGACATTTTATGAAAAAGCAAGTCTAAAAAGAAATGCATTTTAGAAGTTCTGAACTGTATTATGCTTATGTCATAAAAGCTATTAAAAAGACAACTTATATATCCATGGTAACAGAAGACCTTTTAAGACTTGGGTATCAGGAACCACTAAGCAGTCAAAATAAATTGTAATAGCGCTTACATGTTCGTATTTGTGCTCATATGATAGACACATGAGCTGTTTGGAATCCATGAGGGCGATAACCAAGGAAGTGAAAAATTTAAAGCACACAAGACAAATGAACATTTTACTCTACTTGTTGAATATTTATTATAAAAAAGTGAAAACCCAAAAAGAAACCAAAGACAAAGTATTCATCACAAATTCTACTGTGAGCCTAGAAGGTGATTGACATTTCCCTGGGTTGGTTCTGTTGGAAGGAATTAGCACTGCACTGCCATCTAGCCCCAAGCAGAAAGCACCCCTTCGTGCCTTTCCTAATGATCTCGGGATACTACTTATTATAGTACGTTGTTTGAGGTAAATTCTGAGCACTAAGCTCTGACAAAGAGTTATCATCCGAAACATATGAGAGTATTTCTGTGAACAAGGATGTCACTGACAACTTAGTTGCCGAAGACTGTTTCTGAGTATCCCATTAAGGGCATTCCAAGGGCCTACACTAATTCCCCCGTGTGGGTAAAAGTCTTATTATAGCTGTTTCCTCTATACTTCCTACAATTTACTTCACTCTGAAAATGCATAGTTCTCATTATGGCCATGATTCAGGAGCAGGTGGGAGTAAAGGACTGAATTTAAACATATGATGCACATAATGCTTGTTCCAAGTCTGTGTTCTGACGTGTAAACTTAGGCAGGCTGCTTAAATCCTGTCTCAATATGTTTAAGTGCAGGATCAGAATAGTTGCAACCTCAAGTTTATTCCAAAGGTGAAATGAGATCAAGTATATAAGGTGGCCTAGACACCATTGGTGCCCAATAAAAAAAATTTGCCCAACATACTCAGGAAACAGACCATGTGTCTTCTATAGTCTGTTGGTTACATCTCACTTCCTTGTCCCTGCCTTCTGTGCTTCCAATTTTTTTTTTTTTTTTTACGATTTGATTTATTTATTTGAGAGAGAGACAAAGAGAAAGTGAGTGGGATGAGGGGCACAAGTGAGAAAGCACGAGTGGGGTGAGGGGCAGAAGGAGAAGCAGACTCTTCACTGAGCAGGGAGCCCGATGAAGGCCTCGATCTCAGGACCCTCAGGACAACTCAGGAAAATGCAGATGTTTAACTGACAGAGCCACCCAGGGATCCTGTGCCTCAAACTTCTGACTAAGGAAATATCCTCATGCATGTTGATGTTCAAGGTTCTGTATTTGTAGAGATTATCAGTGTATACCAAGTCTCCATTTTTTTTGTTTTTGTTTTCTAATACAAAACCGTGATGAAATTTTTCTAAATACAATAACCTAATTGATTGAAAAGTTTTCTGAAATTTATCTTGGAACAACAGAAGGTACGTAGATGTATTCATTTTAAAATTGAACTTGGAGTAGGTGTTTATCATTTTGTAGAGACAAATGGATAAAGGGGAATATTGAGCTTTTGTTGACAACTCATCCTTTTGAAATATTGGCACAATTACTTCCAAACCACCCTCACAGCCCCCTGACAAAAATGTACATTCTTCTGTACTTCTGCACATTATGGGCTGGCCCTGAGCAATTTAAAAAAGCTTTCATAGGAATTCAAGAGTGAACTATAGCTTGAAATGATAGAAGGCCTCTTGTTCTTCTAACTCCTTAAATTTGTAAAGAAAAGCACCCCAAACTAGCAACACAGACACAGATTAAGAGAAATTTCTGCTACTAGAACAAAAAGTGATATTCATTTTCTCTTTGGATTGTGCTTATAGTATTTGTAAACAATATATTTTGCGTCTCTCCCTCCATAGAGTTGTCTAAGAGAAAGGTTTTCTTTCAACAAAAACTGCTTTTACTAAAAATACTATCTATGTGTCAAATTAACACAACTTTCCTAGAGTATGATGAGGTGCAATAATCAGAAACAATATATTCAAATATATGAGTGAGATGTTTTTGAAGGACATGAGGCAAACAGGAAGCCTTGTGTGAGGTTAATATATTTTCCCATTTCCCTTGATTTCCTGTTAAATCTTAAATTTTGGCAGCAGACTACTTAGAAGAATAGAAGGTTGTAAGGTCTCCACCCACATTAAAAAATAAGAATTATGTATGAAACAACTTTCATTTCTTTGCAGAAGAAATTATTTGTATCTATATCCATAATCTTTACTTGTTTCTAACCACAGAGGTTGAGATGATCTATCCTAAGCCTTTGATGTCATCTATCTTCTTCCAGAATGTTTTTTCCAGTAAACAAAAAGCCATCTCTTCTCTTTCACTGTTAATGTTTCTCTTTGTATTGACTTCTTTCTCCAAGACCATGGACATGGCCAGTTTTGTACCATTCTTAAAAATAATTCTCATGGTTAAAGTTCTAGTTGTGTCCTTTTTCTCCTTACCACCTAACAAAATTTCTTTAAAGAAAGGACTTAGGATTATCTTCTCAAGTTCCTCATTTCCCTTTTATATCTCAGTGCAGAGCAGTCAGATTCTGGACCATACCATCCTCTCTTGACCTGCTTCCAACAGCATGATTAGTGGTCCCAGTGTAACTACACCCAATGTGTTGCCCACGCAAAAACCTCATGTCACTGGTTTGTCTGCCACAGTCGATATGGTCACCATCTCACATATTTCTGCATCTTAATCAAATGTGCAGATGACTCACGTGTCTATACATCTCAGTGGACTTTTGAGCTCTGAAGGCATTTCATAGTGTAGACACATTCACAGCCATCTTGAAATCAACATTTTCAATTTGGATCTCATCATCTTTCCTCTTGAACCTGCCGTTCCTCCTGTATTCCACAGCGCAGTTAAGAAATCACCACCATGCATCTTGCAAACATCAAGTCAGAAAGCTAATAGCAATCCTGGGTCTTTTATGACACTCTTCAACTAAGTAACCTTATTCTGCTCATTTGATTCTGTAAAATTTTCTGTATCCTACCACCATTTCTTCCCTTTTTGTTTCTATTCAGGTCTTCATCAGTATTTTTAACTATAACTGTGTTTCTGCCTGGGGACCTTAAGTACATTCTTTACTTTGCTGTTAGGCACATCTGCATAAGCTCTTCCCTGAGTCTGGAGGAGGTTGCTCTTCCTTGGAAACATTCCCAAGGACCTCTAAGGTAAGTAGTGTGCGCAGTTGTGGCTCACTTACAAATATTATCTCATTTCTAATACAAATTTGTCTTCAAACCCCATGAGTCATTTAAAAATTGTGTCATAATTTCTAGACATTTAACTTTTTTTTTTAAGTTCTGTATGTGGATTTTAACTTAATTGCATTTTACTCAAAAGGTAGGAGGCATGATTTCAATTCTTTGAAATTTTTGAGGCTAATTTAAAGATCAGAATGTGGACCGTTTTTCAACTTAGAGTAGTCTAAACAGAAGGTGTATCTTTGAGTTAGTAAGTTTAATATACTCGATGTGTCCAGAGCATAAGGGGTTCACCAGTTGTTTAAATTTTCTCTATCCTGATTAATAGATTGTGAGATTCGGCTATCAGTTTCAGGTAGCCTTTTGTGAAAATCCTTCTCCATAATGATGCCGTTGTCAGGTTTTCCTAGAGGCTCTGCCAAATTTTATTTTATAGATTTGTAGTATTATTATATTAATATATTTGTATACTTGTAATACATGTGGACATATTAATAAAATTATAATTAGGAGAATATAGTTTAAATTTTTATATACATATGTTCAGTTGAGCTTCTTACCATTTTATGGAGCCCTGCTTTATTTCTGTGCTGCCAAACTGCCCATTTTGTCTCATGTGAATGCATTCCTACCATCTTCCTGCAAGTTGCTTTTTTCTACTGTATTGTTTTCAGTCCTCAACTTTCATTCTCTCTTTCTTTATGTCTTCATTATTTAGCAGTAAACACCAGACAGCTACATTGTCTAAACATATGTAGGGTGGCAATCTGTCTTTAGTGTTTTGAGACTTTAGTCTATACATATTAATTGTGCCTATTGATATATTTGGATTTATTCTTATCTTCTCATGATATATTTCCCATTTGTCCTTCTTTTTCAATTTCGTTTTCTTTCTTTGTTCATCTTGCTGCCTTTGGCAAGGACTCAGTATATAGTTGTATCTCCTTCTAATTTTCCCTCAACTTGTTGAGAAGTTTGTAGTCTATAGGTCTTGTTATTGATAAAGTTTGTGGACATTGACTAGCTCAGGTCTTCTATGTACGATATGATCATTTTGAAAATGAGCCTGTATAATCTATATTCCATCAATGTAAAGAGCACGTCCATCTCCCCCAGAAAATCCCTCCTACCCCTTCTCAGCTAGTCCAAGCCCACCCCAGGACACAACCACACATGATTTCTATCATAGCATAAATTAATGTTACATGTTAAAAATTTGTATAAATTAAATCATATGGCATACTCTCTTACATATTAGGCTTTTTCCCCACTCAGCATAATGTTTGTGGAATTCATCCATTTCATGTCTGTCAGCTTTTTGTTACTTTAAATTGATGAGAAGTGTTCCATTTTATGGAGGTACTATAATTTTGCAGTTTTTATTTTGTTTTATTAAAATACATTCTCAGATTCATGGCTTCCTGAGCTACTTCTAGTTTCTGGCTTTTATGAATAAAATCGCTATGAATATTTGTATTCAAGGCTACTAGGAAGGTGAGGGGTTGAGGCTTCCATTTCCTTTGGAAAAATAATAGGGGAATTACTGGGTGAGAAGGTAGATGCGTGTTTAACTTTTTAAGAAACTGACAGTTTTTCAAAGTTTCAACTATGCCCATCCTTCTCCCTACTTAAACGCTTTGTGGTTTTATTCTTTTTCTCCTGACCATTGTCAGCATTGTTAGTGTTCTACACACAGTTTGCTTAACCTTACCCACACATTTGCCAATACCTCTGTGCAGTAGTCACGCTGACATGAATCGTACATCTTTCCTGCAGAATCATTTCATTTCTTCCTCAGCCCATGCCTTCGCATGTTAGTCTATGAGTGTGGCTCAAGTTTATCTTTGTACTCCCAGTATTTATTTCATCCTCCTTCCTGAAAGATAGCTTCTCTCAGGATTCAGTTCTTGATCGTTTGTGATTTTTTTCTCAGAATTTGGAAGCTCCTTCTGTCCTCTGGCTTCCACTGCTGCCGCTGAAGAGCAGCCATCAGAGCAATGATGGTGCTTTGGGAGGCAATTTGCATTTGCTCTGTGGCTGCTTGAAGACATCCTCTTTCTCTTCCTGCTGTTAAGTGACAGTGTCACAGGATTTCGGATGATTGTTTCACTTCTTCAAGTGCTGCTTTTCCCCATTCTTATTCTTATCTCGTTCTGGGACTCTGAAAAGACTAACATTACCACTTCCCACTTTCTCTTCCCTGACTTTTAAACGTTTTGTCCTATCTTCATGTCTCTGCATTCTGGGTAATTTTTAAAACATATTTTCCTGTCTTCACATTCTCTAACAAACTCCACTATTTAGCCCAATCACTGAGTTTTAAAATTCAATTAAATGTATAATATATCACACACATACATTTATTATATATGTACTATTTCTAGGAGTCTTATTTTCTTTTATTTAGCTCTCTTATTTGTAGTTTTTGATCCTTGTTTTTATGTTTATTATGCCTTCCATTTCCTTACATGCAGTTAAAATATTATTTACTTGATAATTCTAGTATCTGAAATCTACGTGCAACTCATTGCATTTTCTGATAATTTATTGAGTCTCATTCCAGGAACATTGTTTCAGTACATACAATGTGACATTTTATTGTAAGTCGCATATTCTCATTGGAATTATGTGTATGGGAAATTTTTAGGCTTTGGTTGATGTTATCATTTGATTTGAGGGGCTGTTATCTGGGGGCCATTTTAAATTATCTGCTTGATATTTTTTCAGACCAAACACGTACAGTGAATTCAGACATAAACTTAGGAGTTGACTGGCTTCTAAAAAATTCTGTTTATTTCCTTTTGCTTATCCACTGTCAATCTCAGATCAGGTCTGTTTACTATTCCCTCTGAGCAGGAATTTCTTTAGTATTTATTTATTTCACTTTTACACGGACATGATTCCACTTTTCCATGTGGGTCTTTTCGAAGATGTCTAGCAGAGAGTAAGCTTTACCTGCTATTCCCTGAAGCTCAGGGTCTCCATAGTGTAACAGAGACCCCTCACTGGAAAAGATGGCTTAGATATACACTAACCCTATTTCTGCTTTTACTTTATGAGCTCCACAGAATTCTTCTTTTTCATGTCAGATCAAAATTCATCTAAAAAGGTGTTTTTCATATCTAATTGAACAGTTTTGTTGTTTCATTGGAGGAGTGGCAGCTAATCTGCCATATTGCTAGAGGTGAAAGATGTTTGTTTCCCTTACAAGCTAACTGATTTTCATACTTCAAGACTCAGTTCAGATATCATGTCTCCTTCCTGAAATCTTTCCTCTCAGTCCAGATTAAGAATAGTCCTGTGCTCCAAAAGTACCTTAAAGATTGCCATTTTATATTTAAGTTATCTCTCTATGTAATCTCTGCCATTGTTAGACTGCTGAACCATGGGTTATATTTGTACCTTCAAGAGCATGACAGCTTATGGTAGGGACTCATTAATATTGTTAAATTAACTACTTGGCCATCCCCCTTGCGTACAGATCTACAAAGTTCTGACTTTTGTCTGGCTCTCTGGTTTCCCTTTAAAGCTTGCAAGAACCTCTTCTTGCATGGCTGTTTCACTCCCATTCTAGCGACTTTAGCTCCCCCCAACCCCCACGCCCCACCAGGTTTTCATCTAACAGAGTTACGTGTGTGTGTGTGTGTGTGTGTGTGTGTGTGTGTGTGTGTTGCGGATACTTAAGATCTATTCTCACAGCAAATTTCAGTTGTCCCCTTTGACCAACACCTTGCCGTTTCTCCCCCATCTCTGCAGTCCCTGCAAACCACCATTCTTCCAGTTTTACTTTTTAAGATTCCACATACAAGTGCCAGGCAATATCTGTCCTTCTCTGGCTGGCTGGTTTTGCTTAGCATAATGTCCTTTAGCTTCATGCGTGTTGTCATGATTAGAAGAATTTCCTTCTTTTTTATGTTTGAATAATATTCCATACACCATATTTTCTTCATCTTCTCATCTGTGGGCAGAGGCTTAGGTTGTTTCCATATCTCAGCTATTGTGAATAAGCTGCAATGAACACTGGAGTACAGATATCTCTTCAAGATACTGATTTTATTTCTTTTCGATTTATACCCAGAAATGAGATTCTGGATCATATGATAGTTCTCTTTTTAATTCTTCAAGGAAACCCTGCTGTTTTCCATAGCGGCTATTCCAATTTATGTTTCTGCCAACACAAAATGAGAGAAAATATTTGTAAACCATATGTCTAATAAGAGGTTGATATCCAAAATATGTAAGGAACTCATATAACTCAATAATAATTAGTCGATCAATGAATAATCCAATTTAAAAAAACAGGTAAGGAACCTCAATAAGCATTTTGCCAAAGAAGATATATAAATGTCCAACAGGTATATGAAAAAGTACTCCACATCCTGATTATCAGGGAGATACGGATTAAAACCACAATGAGATGTCACTATCTGTTAGGTTGACTGTCATCAAAAAGGTAAGAGGGGGCGCCTGGGTGGCTCAGTGGGTTAAGCCTCTGCCTTCAGCTCAGGTCATGATCTCAGGGTCCTGGGATCGAGCCCCACATCGGGCTCTCTGCTCAGCAGAGGTAACACAGTGTAATTCACTCTCATCTTTGGACCTGCCTTAAACGATATGCTAAACTGGGATTTTACTCAATTTATCTTTCTGAAAAAAATTCTCAGCATGTTACATAAGACTAACAAGTACAAAGTTCCCAAGAAGCATCTTTAAAAAGAATGTGTGACCTGGTGTAGACTGGGGCCCTTAGTATTTTAACACGTAATGGAAAAATTTAGGGACAGAAGTGTAAGGGTTGCAGCTACCACTGAAAATGTACATTTAGACAGATTGGAAGCACTTAGCAGAGTGTCTTAGCCGTGCTAGGACACAGCAGCGGCAGACAGGCCAGCTTTGCTTCTGGCAGGCAGCGATGGGGTTCTTCTTTTGAAACCGTCATTCAAAACAGGGACAATACGAGGCAGGGCTGGATTGCTAAGAGAAATCTGACAATGGTGTATTTTGCAATAAGTCTATGCCACGGTATTTCTGTGGAGTTAGGGGGTCATGACCCTCCAGGGAAAAGTAGAAGTATCCACATGAAGTATCATTTTCTTAATTCTCAGGTAGCAAATTGTATAGACCTCAATTCACCTGCAGGGGAGAGCCTCCTGGCTCTTTTCTGTGGTCCTAGTTGGGCTCTTGCTTTACTATCTCTTCTCTAATGCTCAGACACACCCCCTACCCAGAGACTGCAGAAAATGTCCCTGCCAGACGGTTTGCAGGTTTTATCAGGCAAAGGAGAAACAACACTAACAATTAGCAGACTGAACGTTCATCTCTGGTTTCCTGCTGCCCTTCACGGAGCCTTATTTTATATTTTGTCCTACTAAAAAGGATCCCAAGCTCTAGGGAAACTACACCAGATTTGGATCATACCTTCAGTTTTTTTAAAGATATGTTGGTAATTTGGTTCAACATAGAAAAAAAAAAGCATAGTGATACATTGAAAGAATCCTCTTGTTTAATAGAAATGTAGCAATAGATTCAGTGATCAATAAGATTTGGATACAGATAGAGATTTTACCAGCCTTAAAATCCCTTTTAAAGTTGTTGAAATGTTTCCCTGTAAATTTTCCAAAATGTTGAAATATACACTGTATTTTGTTTCATTTTCCAACAGAAATTCAGTGTTTAAAGTTAACATGTTTTTTTTAAATATTTTATTATTAATTTACTTATAGCACAAGTCAGGGAGGTGCGCAGAGGGAGAGAGAGAGAATCCCAAGCAAACTCCCCACTGAGCATGGGGCTGGCCAAGGGGCTCGATCCCACAACCCTGAGATCTGCACCTGAGCCAAAACCAAGAGTCAGATGTTTAACCAGCTGAGCCCCCCAGGCGTCCCCAGTTAACATAGGTTTTAACAGAGGAACTAAAATGGTTGCCAAACTTACAAGGGTAGAAACTGAAAGTGTTTGCTCTTCTTGTCATGTCTTTAATCTCCGTCAGATGTATTTAGCAGGGTGAAGACTCCAAGCAGAGCAAAAGCCTATGTGTTTGGAGTTGAAGTACTTGCCAAAAATGTGTGACTTTACACAAGCTGTTTGTCTTTCCAAACATCAATTCCTTTGGGTGTAAAACTGAGATGGTATGATTCACCTTCAGTGACTTTCCCAGAATTAAGTGCAGTAAGCCCTAGTTGTTTTTACCTTTTTTCCCTGTTAATGAGAGATGAAATTTCGAGATGTCTTATTAGATATTTTATAAGCTCAAGAAATAAAACAAACTTCTCTTGTCAGATTTACTACATCTGCTTAGAAAGTCTTCACCGGCCCTTTTCTGGAACATACGTGCCTGAGGATCGACTTTAAAAATATGATTCTTCTCAAGTAGCTAAACAAGCCTTAGAAGACAATCCCTCCACAGAGAGGAAAATTGAAGATTCAGAAAAAACAAAAGATGTGATTAGTCGATTTACAGGTAAGTCCTCAGTCTTGTCATGTCGACACATAAGCAAAATTATTTTTCTTCTCACAAACGTGTCTCATTGCTCCGTGTTTGGTCTGAATCCCCACTATGAACACGACTCAGGGTGCAATAGTTCCAAATGTGCCACAAGAAAACTTTTTAATACTATCCCTGATTGTTATCCAAATCCTGTATCACTGTTCATGCAACTCTGTATATACATACCACCTCCCTGCCTGCCATGATTTACATTCTTTAAGGATCAACAGTCATATTTCTTAACTGGTTAGTCAATAAGTAAATAGGGGAGGTAGGCTAGTGTTCAAGATCACAAACTGGGTTCAAATTTCAGCTCAACTTATTATCCACATGATCCGATAATGTTTCTAAACCTCTCCAAGTTTCTGGAAAAGCGAGACCAGTAACCATACTTACCTTGTGGAACTGACACGGTTGTAATTTCCCGGTACAAATTAATCACTCAGTAAGTTATTGCCATTACAATGGTAACTGTCTGTATGCTTACTAGGAGTAAGACACAGGAGTAAGACATTATATATGCATTCTATCCAATTCTACAAGTTCCATTATGATCACCAACTTCCAGATAAGAATATTGAGGCAGAGAGGATAAGCTTATGTCAGTTGACCCAGTTTGCAGTAGTGCAGTTGAGATTTGAAACTATGTGTTTCTGGTACAGAATATTCTCCAAGTTTGTCTGCTAAACCATGCATCTCCTTTTTAGTGTTTTTTTTTTCTCTAACATTCACCAATCACTTAGTATGTGCCAGACATTGTTCTAAGTGCTATATCTACATTTTCTCTTTTAAAATTCTCACACAAATCATGTGAGATAAGTCCCACTAGTCTCTGTTAAAAACAAAGCAAAACAGCAAACAAACAAAACTGAGGCACAAAGGTCTTTAACATGTCCAAGGTCAAAAAGGCGGTAAGTGGGAAAGCCAGGACCTTGGAGCTCTCCTTGTATCCCTTCCAGATCGTTGACCAACACCTACCACTAAGCATATACTGCATGCCAGACTTTGATCTGGGAACAAGAGATAGAGCTGTGAGCAGAACAGATAAGACCCTGACTGTCGTGGAGCTTCCATCTGAGCGAGAGAAGACAGACTAACAGGTGCACAGATACTATGTCCCCTGCTGTTCAGGACTTTGGAGGAAATTTAAGTTAGGTAAAGGTGATTGAAAGGCTTGAGGAGCAGCTTAGGGCTTTACATACAGTCACAAACGATGGATTGTGGATTCCCTGATACCCGAAAAGGCTGAAGCTGAGCTCTCATGGTCAGCAAGAGCACGCCAGACCAGGGAACAGCAATGCAGAGCCCTGAGGAAGGGCTATCCTTGGCCTGTTTGAGGAGCCACAGGTGGGCCACAGGTGGGCCCACAGGTGCAGCCCACAGTTGGGCTGCAGTAGAGGGAGGGGAAGAGAGTGGGAGGAGTTGACATCAGGGTAAAGGATGATAAAGGTCCAATGAGCAATGGTAAACATATTTTTTGTGAACGAATGGAAAATCACCAGAGACTGTTGAGGAACCAGTGATACGGTCACAGGCTGCGGTGTAAGTACCAGATCTGAGCAAAGACAGATACTAGTTAGGAAATTACTGCAGTTCGTTCGAATGAAGGTACTACTTAATTGTATGACAGGGGAAATGGTAACACACACACACACACACACACACACACACACAAACAAAAACAGTCATGTATTCATACATAGAACAGCAGGACTTGTTGACGTTCCCAGGACGTGCCAGTGTATTGATCCAGGACTGAAAGAAAAGAGAAGTCAGGGCCTCATCACTAGGAGGAACAGAATTGCTACTTAGCGAGTTGGAGATAACTGCAGGAGGGAAAGCTTTGCAGGGAAATAATGAGGGTTTATTGGAGACATAAATGATCAACACACAGGGGCTAAGTAAAGAGGAAGTATGGGAGTTCTGGGGGAAAGGAGTTTGTACCAGACAAAACACTTCCTTATGCAGCCATTAACAAGTGGCCCCAAATCTCAGTAAGCACATTTTTTATTTCGCAGTCATACTCCATGGCCACCTTAGGGCTGCTGAGGCTCTGCTCCAAGTTGCATTGATCCTGAGACCCAGGCTGACAGAGCAGATGGGTTAATGCTTTGCCAGTCTCCGGGCAGAAGGAAAAGGCAGGATAAATCCCACGCTAGCTCATAAAGCTTCTCCTTAGAGGTGAGCAGCATAATTTCCATTCTCATTCCATTGGCCAGAACAAATCACATGGTCAAGCCTGACATTTTTGGAGTGGGGATATATAATTCCCACCTAGAGAAGATGGGCATAATAATTCAGTCTACTTCAGGGATAAAGGATATAAATTCGGGCAATATCTGCATGAAGAAACCCGTTGAAGATAAGCTTGAGTATCACCAAGAAGGTGATCATAAGACAGTGTCAAGTGTGATGCTTGGGGCGATCCAGATTTTAGAGTTCTGGATAAATCAGGAAAAGAGTCTGCAGTGAAATTGTCAATAACGGAGAACAGAGATGGGTGTCTTGGATGCCAAGTGAAATAAATGCTTCAAGAATGAAAGACTGATCGACAGTGTGCTGACCAAATACACTGAAGACTATGGATTGACTGTTGTATTTAGCAATGTGCCAGTTATCTGCTAATGTGGAAGTAACAGTCTCTCTAGAAGGACAGGGCAGAGAACCTGGTTCATGCGGGTTCCAGAGTGAATGGGAGGAGAGGGAATGGAGCATAGACCACTCCCTCCAGGAGTTTTGCTCTGAGTAACACAGAACCATGTTGCCAAGAAAATGCTTCCCCCCTCCTTGGGGGGCAAAGGGCTGCAGTCAAATCGACAATCCAGACTAATAGAAAGCTTCTAGTTCTTAAAAGCAGGACAGATGTCATAAAAACATCAGCAGCCATTCATTCTGGGAACTCTCAGAAGGCAGAAGAAATAACCAGAATAACACTTGGGAAATAACACTTCCTTTTCTTAAAAATAAAAAGTGTTATCTGTGTGTTCACTTCAATTCATTCCTAGTGACACCAGATGGTGTTATAATAAATCATTCCTTTACTTCCCTGAAAATCTATCTGCTTTATTCTCTGGTCCTTCTGTGGGGCTTCATTTTTCCTTCTGAAGTAGTATGTGTTGTTATTGTTTGTTGGCCCGTCCAATTGTAGATAAACACTCGAGTCTAGGGGACTGAAGGCACTGACTCTTTGTCTTTGTGCTATATTTACTATTTCGCGTCTCATATGAAATATTTGCGTCAGGTGTTAAGTGCACACATTAAGTCAACTCCTCTTTCAAGCCCGTTGTTCATTTCCTGTCTCCATGCTTCTCTCTGTAGAATCTGTGACTGTGTTCTGGACTTCAGTTGTCAATGGTTTTGAGGACATTCTCCACAAATGGACAGCTCACATCTCACACCGGGGGGGCCAGGCTCGGGGACATCAGCACCTGCACATTATTGGCTTAAGTACTTAGCAGATAATTTGTTGGCCATCATTTATTATCAGGAAACCTCCCTCATTTTTGGCCTCATATTTTCTTCTTCTCTCTAAATGATGATGATGATGATGATGGTGCTGATATGAGAAAGTATTTCCTGAATTATTTGGAAAATATGTTTTTCTGTACATGCAAAATAAATATTGGGAAGGCAGTTGACTCTTGATTCTCTGACATATGAAACAATGATGTTATTTGTGCACTGGGTTTCAGATTCAAAGATGAAGTATAATCCGTCATTGTTGTTACCAAACATGCAAAAGTTTATCAGAAATCAGAGACAACACAGCCATATGTGTTTATTACTCATTTCAGAGATGACTCTGCGGATGGATCGTAAAACCAAAGTGATCAAAATAAGCAGACTTTGATATTATAGAAACTATTTGATAATTAAAATCACTTAGTTGGATTAATGATGTAGCAATATGATCATTTTTCAGCAAGCAGAGATTTTGAAGACTGAAGGAATGAAGTAATTGGACTTTGATAAATTCAGGCATGGTACAAACTATTACCAGGATGTTCCAAACACAACATTTTTGTTATTGTCGATATACAGTTGAGTTTTCCATATAATCTATTTAAGAGCAATACAACATTTAAAAAATTCAAAATCTGTAAAACCATTTATTATGGCCGCCTCTTTCTAGACATAGAATGTAAGGTTGCATTTTAGTGCATATATGCCTTAGCTCTTCACAGGTCAATATTTTATCTCTCTTGAAACTCAAGTATTTTGGTCCAAGAACTGTGAACTGCTACATGGTAAGTACCAAATAATGCACACTTGAGAGTAAATGGCTTCTCTCTTCCACATTCTCCTATCACTCATTTGAATGAGGAGGGATCAGTGGTAATCCAGTCCTGCTTTCCTTTTCAACACTTAGGCTGAGGTCTATGAAAACCTTTCAAGGCCTTTCAAGGGAGGTTAGGCCCAAGCCCTTACAAAACCAAGGTGGGTTTAAAGTCGCTGCTGTCAGTGTTTAAATGTTTCCTTCCAGGAATAGAAAGCAGGAGTCCAGCTGCACACCCTTCAGAGAAACAGGGTCATGTACATAATTCTGTGGCTTGCCCAGGACTGGGTTTCAATTCATTAAGTAAACATCACAGTCAGATGTTCCTTACAAGAAAATATATAGAGCAAGAGGAAAAAGTGAGCATCTGGTATGGACCGTGAAAGTTTCTGAAATGTGTAGTCTATACCAAATAACTAACAGTGGAGAAGTAAAATGTAGTACACACAGGGTTAAAGTGTGCACACATAGGTAGGAGGGTAAGGGCAGTAATTATGAAATAGCCTTTACTGAAGTTTTATTTTTCTATTTTTATTTATTCTATTTATTTATTCTATTCTATTTTTATTTATTTTATATTTCTGAAGTTGGACATACCTATGCATTTACTTCCTCTCAGTTGTTATAGAACTATATCAGTATTGCATGGTCTTAATTTTTCAAGGAACTGGAAATAAGAATGAAAGAAAATCTGCTCTCCTTACAGTAGATACTTCTTTACACTGAAGTGGACAAATGCTTGACTCATAGATCTTTTATGCTTGGCCAAAGCCTGTAAGTGAAAAGAAAAGCCTCAAATAACAGGGATATTAGAAATTAGATTTTTAAAATTTTTATCATTGAAGTACAGATGAAATACAGATTCCTAGTGATTACACAGTGCTCATGACCATAGATGTAGTCCCCGTCTGTCACCATGCCAAACATTTTTATAATATTAACTATATTGCCAATACTGTATTTTTCATTCCCGTAACTTAATTTACCTTATAACTCGAAGGGTGTAGCTAGAAATCCGCTGCATTTTTTTGCCCATCCCCCCAAACACCCCTCCAGCAACCACTAATTTATTCTGTATTTATGAGGCTGCTTCTATTTTGTTGTTATTGTTCATTTTGTCTAATTTTTAATTTTTTTTTTTTAATTTTAGAGATGGAGAGAATCCCGAGCAGACTCCGGGGTGAACCCCAAGCGGAGCCCCAAGCAGGGCTCCATCCCAGGACCCTGAGATCATGATCTGAGCTGCATGGAAGAGTCTGACGTTTCACCAGCTGAACCTCCCAGGGGCCCCTGTTTGTTTTGTTTTTAGATTCCACATTTAAATGAAATCAGATGTATCATAGGTATTTCGTATGTACTTCTCTGTCTGACCTAAGAAAAAGGATTTTTATTGAATTCAATATTGGTAAGCACAAGCTCCATAGACCCAAGGTACAGCCACAGCCTAGAGACTTCCGGTGCAAGATGGCGCCGCAAGATGGCGCCGCAGGAAGAGCCCGTGCTCGCCCCGCCCCCCGCGTCTACAACGACCTGGACAGCTCTCCCTGAGGAGAATCGAGAACCGCAGTGGAGCCTCTCCTGCCCAGAAGCTGGGGGAACCCCAGGGAGAGGAGGACAGAGAGGAGGTGCAGACATAGGGAAGCCATGGCTGTGCGAGCACGGAGGGACCCGGAGCCGACCCGTGTGCCCTGCGGGGCGCGGACAGACGGCCGGGTGTGAAGGAGCAACCGGCACAGAAAGGCCTCAGCCCTAGAACCCTGCCAAGCAGCGGGGGAGCTGCTGGAACCTCTCCAGCTCCAGAGGCTGGCGAGCGCCACTGTTTACACTGGCGTCCACCTGGCGAGCGCCTGGTGCTGACGGGAACCGGGTTCCGGCGCCGCGGCCGGCCTGCTGCCTCCGCGAGCCCCGGGCGGCCCCCAGCCAGCCCCCTCCCGTCCCCTCAGGCCGCGCCCCCCCTCCCCGGGCAGGAGCAGGACATCCTGGGGGCGCCCCAGGTCAGCGCTCTCTATAGCTCCGGCCCCGGCGCGGAGTGACACAGGTGCAGGGCACCCAGAACATTGCAGACCGCGCGGCTCCCACGCCACACAGCCGCTCGGGCTTTCCCTGCACGGAACGTTCTGGAAACTCCTGGCCCATGCCCAATTCCGCACCCAGGGAGCACGGCCCTCTACCTCTCCCCGCACTGGTTGTGCATACAGAGCCTCCAGGATTTCCAAGAGCAAGAGACCCTGACGTGCGAGTGAATCACGACGGAAATTTGATCCGATTTCCAGCTTCTTTGTCGGACATTGGACTATTCATAGTAGCTCCGCGCGCGAGCGGAGGGAAGCCGGAGGTCACCCGTCGCTTCTCGGCCGGGCTCCACAGAGTACAGGCCGCGGCGCGGACCCTCGCCTGCACAAGAAGGGTTTTTCAGAATCCTTTTTATTTTTTTCATTTCATATCTTGCTATGAGCAAGGGTTTCAACTTCTGTGAGCCCCAGTTTTTCATAATAAAACCCACTTCCTAGTGTTCTGAGGATTCACTGAGAAAAATGCGTGGAGCGCACTTCCCATCCTGCCTGTCAGGGTTGCAGGATCCGAAAGGGGTGGGGACGTCCTAAAACCAATTTCGGCGTAAGAATGGAAGTGTCTTACCCGCACGGCCGCGAGGAACGCTCCCGGATACCTTCTGCAGCCACCTTGGAGCCGCAGACCTGTGACCTTGAGCTGTGGATTGGCCACTTGGGTCTAGCCAGCCGTCACACCCACCTGTCGCCCCCACTGCCCCGGCGGTGGGATCCGCCGCAGGAAACCCATCAGTGGCAGCCGGCAGAAAAACGGACTTGGTCCCACCCCACAGCTCAAGGTAAGAGGATCCCATTGCGTTGTAAGTCGCTGTTGTACTTGCGATAAGATGCCCACAAGGGTATAGTCCCCATTCCATGAGCACGACCTTACCGTGCTTGACCAAAAGTGCATTCTAAGTTAACTCTGGAGTGTAAAGGACGTGGGTCCGAGTCGTTCTTTTCAACCTTGTAACTCTACGTTATCAGATTTTTAAATGAGCAAATATGGCAAGAGATTCAAAATAGAAATCGGTGTTTCTTTAACTGCATGTGAGAAGATCAAGGGCTATAGAAATTATTCTCAGCCTAGAAGTTTCTAATATTCATTTGCAAACCTGCAAAATTGATGTATTAGTACATTTGAAGTAATAGATAAATGGCTAGCATTACTGTAATTATGATGTTCTTTACGGAGGCATTAAAACCCAGGCTCACACTTTGTAGTGTGTAGCATTTTCTCAGAGTTTGAAAATGCACTCGGAAGTGCAAATTCAGAAGTTCCTGGTTGCTGTCTGTTCTGTCCTTTTCTTTTAATACTTAGAACTAGATGAGTCCAAAAGTAAGGAGGAATGGCAAGTAAGTGCAGTTTTCTTCTAGAAATGCCTCGGCGGGGCTCCTGGGTGGCTCTGTTGGTTAAATGTCTGACTCTTCGTTTCTGCTCTGGTCATGATCTCAGGGTTGTGGGATCCAGCCTCCCTCCCTCAGCAGGGAGTCAGCTTGATAATTTTCCCCTCTGCCCTTATCCACACTTGCAGGTGGGCACACACTTCCTCTTTTTCTTTCAAATAAATAAATGAGTTGTTAGGAAAAAAAAAAAACCAAACCAGAAAGAAATACCTTGGCTATTACATGGTCCTGTTATACTAAAGGTTGTGGAAAGGTAGTGTTTTAGCTTTTTATGTTTCTAACATTAATGGCTACTTCTATGTACTGTAACACTCCTAACCAGGTTTGTGATTTAGTTTTAAAGAAGAATTTATTTTGAAAAGCAATTTGCAGGTTACATACTATGAAAACCAGTATTACTTCCTGCCAACTTTTTAAAAGATTGAGTCCTGGACAATCTCATTTTTGGTAGGTAAATTATAACAGTGTAATGAGGGAAGAGAGCTGATTTTTCCCAAAAATGTAGTGCTTTCTATTGACTGCATTTCTTTTTTTAAAATTTAATTTAATTTTATTTTTTTTTCAGTGTTCCAAAATTCATTGTTTATGCACAACACCCAATGCTCCGTGCAATATGTGCCCTCCTTAATACCCACCACCAGGCCCTCCCAACCCCCCACCCCACTGCCTCCAAAACCCTCAGTTTGTTTCTCAGAGACCACAGTCTCTCATGGTTTGTCTCTAGAAAAAAGATAGAATGAGTACCACACCCACTGTTGATCTGTAAAGTCCTTTGGCTAAGGATTTTTACAGTGTCCAGTTAAATCGTAATGACAGATTTGGACCATGTATAAAAACACAGCTCAGGGCTAAAAATTGTAATCACAGGGATGCTAGAAATGAAAGATGCTAGAAATATAAGGTAGTCTATAAGGTCAATTGTACCATCTACTTGAAGCTGCATTACAATAAAATAATCGTGCTCCTGTTTTTAAATCAAATGTAAGGAGCAACACAGGGCCCTATTTTTGCTAATTAAGAAATTGCATTTTATTTGCAAATTTAAAATCATGAACATAAAATCTGTTTACCTAGCTTGATTGAATATAAGTTTCTAAACTCTTTACCCTACCTTTGTGTAAGAGTCAGAATAAAACTGACTATTGACTTGCCCCCAAATGCTTTGTTGAATAAGCAGGTAAGGATGTGGTATGGGTGTGAAAAAAAATAAATATCCAGAGGCATGTTTCAAACTACACACTCTGGCAAACTGAAATGACACAGCTTTACTTTGTAAAAAGCCTGTAGCTAAAAAGTTGTCTGTAAATCATTTTATTTTTGCAAGTCAATTTCATATATATTTCAGAGTCTGATATTTTAAAGGCACCTCCTTTCTGTTCCTGCAGACTGTCACACTGAAGCATAATTCTGCTTTTATTACCTGGGATGGTGGTGGTGGTGGTGGTAGTTGTTTAGATGTTCTTTTCTCTGAATGCGCTTCACCTTATAGCTACAAGACCCCTTCTGTGCTAAATGCTGAGCAATTTAGAACCTTATACCCTATGCTTAACTCCAGACTCACATAACCAATTTTGAAGACCTTTACCTGAAATTCAAACAATAAATTAAAATGCACAGGAATGAATTTACTATCTTTCTCCCACCTATAAAACTCACATGACTAAAGGTCACCAGCACCCATCAGACAACCTCAAATAAATCACCCCCTTTCTTTCCTAAGAAAGGAAATCCACTCAACTGATCCATCCACTCCAACTCTGCAAGAAGCTTTTATTCCTCTCTTTAGTCCCAGGGCCCCTGGCCAGTCAGGGCTGGGCACACTCTCCAGGCCCGACCAAACCACTGCACCCCCCAGCTGTAAGTGTATATGCGTGTTGGGGTTGGGGATAAGAATGGAGGGTAAGAAGGCTGGAAGTCAGAAACACTCTTGGGATTTTCCTGGGAGGTTTGGGAAACAACTTTTCTCTTCTAAATGGGCCGTGTAAGCCGGGAGCCTGTGACTGACCTTCAGAGTAAGTGGCGCCACGAGAAAGATAACGAGAGTCCAGCATCCTAATGACACAGGTCAGCCCCCTAAATCTTGATGGAGCTAGGTGTACCCCTGGAATTTGCAGTCAATTCCCCAAGCCCTTCTATAACTTAAACTCTTCTAAGTTGTCACTTGCAGTGGGGGAGGACCAGCCCATACAGACTCCATATTCACAATTGTTTCTTTGTTTTCTCTCCTTCACTTTCCCCTGAACATGGGCTTCAGCTGACCAGTGCCTGGGTCTTATTTATCTTTGTATTTATAGTATTTAGTCAACTCTGTCCCAATGAAGCTGTTCAAGTGTTGCTGATTGAAAGAGTGAATGAGGGGCACCTGGGGGTCAGTGGGTGAAGTGTCTGCCTTTGGCTCTGGTCATTATCCCAGGGTCCTGGGATTGAATCTTGCATTGGGCTCACTTCTCAACGAGATGTCTGCTTCTCCCTCTTTGTCTGCCTGTACCCCTTCCCCTGCTTGTGCTCTCTCTTAAATAAATAAACAAAATCTAAAAAAAAGAAAAAGAAAAAGAAAGAAAGAAAGTGAATGAACAAATTTTAAAAAAGAATTAAATTGAGAGAGAGAGAGAAATGAAACACAACCATTTTCTCATGGTCAGTTAATGCCAGAGAATAATTTTATTCTTGAGTTTCATGCTATATTTTATGAATGTATGAAAATGAAAATTTTACCCCTGAATAATAAAGGTATGGGTTTGGCCTGAGGAAAACTAGAGCATGGCAACACGACGTTACATCCCATTAAACAGGATTCTGATAGGACACCTCATTTAAAATCTGACTCAGTGAAAGTCGTATAAAACTGGTATGAAGATCTTAGGAAATAGACCAGTGTGGTCCTGTTAGGACTGCACATAAATTATGAAAGATAGGGCTGTTAGTTATTTCTGGGTTGTTGCTATAGATACAGTTCTAGCTGTGAAACCTCAGGGGCTCTAGAGACTGGGGATACAAACCATCTTATGAAGTTTCCATCTCTCACTGATCCTTCAGTCACCTTACCTGTGTTTAGAAGGATGGAACTGTTCCAAGGTCTTGAATTGGACTCTTGTAGTCTCCATGTTCTATCATCTCTTTTCCTCTTCTCCTAAAACTGTCTTATTCCACCTCTTCTGAGTATTAACATTATTCCTAAATCCTAAACTTCTCTCATTAGGACAAACTCCAAGCCTGTGTTTGTCTAGACATCCCAAATTGTGATGTGCCAATCATTTTTGTAGAGTAGATCATGTTGTCTTTTTGGTTCTTATGTAAAAAAATCCTTTGTCTATCCTAGTAATATAAATGTTTTGGATTTTCTTTTAAGAGCATTGAGGGTATCCTTTGACACATTTAAGTTTTATCATATAATTTATCATACAAACCTGGACAGGAGGTCATAATCACACTAGGATTACAGGTGTAAGCTGGGACCGATCTGAGCAAAGTGAAACCTATAGTCATCCTTTTTTAATTCATCTTGATCTGATATTTGTGAACATTATGAGAAAGGGATCAAAATAATATTCTCCAATATAGGCAATTGTCCCCGCATGATTTTTGGAATATTCTTTGTTCAGTGACCTCAGTGATACTACCTCATGTATCAAGTTCCATACATCTATGTGCTTTTTTCTTATGGTTTGCTCTTTTGTCTATGCATATTCTTAAATATTGTACCCTTATAAGGAGTATATATATAGTAGGAGAATCTCTTGACGTTACTATTTTTTTCAAAATTTTTTTGTTACTCTTCACTTTTCCTTTCTATGTAAAGTTTGGACCTAGCTGGTCAGATTGCTCATAAAAATAAAGATTTTCTACTGGGATTTGTTTGAAAATGCATAAATGTGTAAAAAAATGTGAGAAAAAACACACAAACTTTTTCTATCCATTAATATGAAGTATCTCTCATTTAGGTCTTATTGGATGGTTTTCCGTATTTTTACATATTTCTCCATAATGATCATGCACATCTTTTGCTATACTTAGAACTAGGCACTCAGATAATTTTGTTGATTTTTTTTGTCACTTCTATTACTAAGTTGTATGCCATATAAATTAATTTTCTAAATGTTGTTGGTTTCTAATATTTAGGGATAAAATTGAATTTGGCAAATAAGACTTAAACAGAACAGCTACTGAATTCTTATAAAAACTTTGTCTTATGTGAGTTGTAAGTATTTTTTATATATTCTGTCTATAGGTCCTTTATCAGATATATGTTTCACAGATATTTTACCCTAGTCTGTGGCTTGTCTTTGGTTTTTTAACACTATTTTTCAAAAAGCCAAGTTTTTATTTTTGATAACAGTGAAAAAATTTTCTTTTATGACTCATGCTTTTTATGTTAATTTTTCCCTCACTCAGTTTTAGGTTTTTGTTGTTGTTGTTTGTTTGTTGGTTTTTTTTTATCCCAAGAGCATATATATAGTTATAGTTTGGCTCTTACATTTAAGTCTATGATCCATTGTGAGCTAATTTTTTTTTTTTTTACTAAAGTCATATCATTGAACATATATCATTGCTCACATACTACCTCTTCCGTTTATTAACTATATTATGTGGCTTTGGGAAAATGATGGTAACAAAGCCCAACCTCAAGTGGTGGTTAACAGTGGTAAAATGAGATAATGCTTTGGAACTCACTCCATCATTATGCATAGAGTAAGTATTCATTGACTGGTTGCTACATGGTTACTTGTATATGAGTTTGCAGAACGTAATACATATTCAAAACATATGTCAGTGTCTCTCATATGAACCTTAAATACATGTAGTTAATCACTTCATGATTTATATATTCTGTAACTTCATACTGTTTCTCAATAAAGCATAGTTTTAAAAGAAGCATCACTACACTAATATGTTTTAATGATTTTGTATAAAAATCAGTTTCATTAAAATGTTATTTTCCTAGCCCCAATGATATAGTATCAAGGTACTGTGAAAAATGACATTTTATGAAAAAGCAAGTCTAAAAAGAAATGCATTTTAGAAGTTCTGAACTGTATTATGCTTATGTCATAAAAGCTATTAAAAAGACAACTTATATATCCATGGTAACAGAAGACCTTTTAAGACTTGGGTATCAGGAACCACTAAGCAGTCAAAATAAATTGTAATAGCGCTTACATGTTCGTATTTGTGCTCATATGATAGACACATGAGCTGTTTGGAATCCATGAGGGCGATAACCAAGGAAGTGAAAAATTTAAAGCACACAAGACAAATGAACATTTTACTCTACTTGTTGAATATTTATTATAAAAAAGTGAAAACCCAAAAAGAAACCAAAGACAAAGTATTCATCACAAATTCTACTGTGAGCCTAGAAGGTGATTGACATTTCCCTGGGTTGGTTCTGTTGGAAGGAATTAGCACTGCACTGCCATCTAGCCCCAAGCAGAAAGCACCCCTTCGTGCCTTTCCTAATGATCTCGGGATACTACTTATTATAGTACGTTGTTTGAGGTAAATTCTGAGCACTAAGCTCTGACAAAGAGTTATCATCCGAAACATATGAGAGTATTTCTGTGAACAAGGATGTCACTGACAACTTAGTTGCCGAAGACTGTTTCTGAGTATCCCATTAAGGGCATTCCAAGGGCCTACACTAATTCCCCCGTGTGGGTAAAAGTCTTATTATAGCTGTTTCCTCTATACTTCCTACAATTTACTTCACTCTGAAAATGCATAGTTCTCATTATGGCCATGATTCAGGAGCAGGTGGGAGTAAAGGACTGAATTTAAACATATGATGCACATAATGCTTGTTCCAAGTCTGTGTTCTGACGTGTAAACTTAGGCAGGCTGCTTAAATCCTGTCTCAATATGTTTAAGTGCAGGATCAGAATAGTTGCAACCTCAAGTTTATTCCAAAGGTGAAATGAGATCAAGTATATAAGGTGGCCTAGACACCATTGGTGCCCAATAAAAAAAATTTGCCCAACATACTCAGGAAACAGACCATGTGTCTTCTATAGTCTGTTGGTTACATCTCACTTCCTTGTCCCTGCCTTCTGTGCTTCCAATTTTTTTTTTTTTTTTTTACGATTTGATTTATTTATTTGAGAGAGAGACAAAGAGAAAGTGAGTGGGATGAGGGGCACAAGTGAGAAAGCACGAGTGGGGTGAGGGGCAGAAGGAGAAGCAGACTCTTCACTGAGCAGGGAGCCCGATGAAGGCCTCGATCTCAGGACCCTCAGGACAACTCAGGAAAATGCAGATGTTTAACTGACAGAGCCACCCAGGGATCCTGTGCCTCAAACTTCTGACTAAGGAAATATCCTCATGCATGTTGATGTTCAAGGTTCTGTATTTGTAGAGATTATCAGTGTATACCAAGTCTCCATTTTTTTTGTTTTTGTTTTCTAATACAAAACCGTGATGAAATTTTTCTAAATACAATAACCTAATTGATTGAAAAGTTTTCTGAAATTTATCTTGGAACAACAGAAGGTACGTAGATGTATTCATTTTAAAATTGAACTTGGAGTAGGTGTTTATCATTTTGTAGAGACAAATGGATAAAGGGGAATATTGAGCTTTTGTTGACAACTCATCCTTTTGAAATATTGGCACAATTACTTCCAAACCACCCTCACAGCCCCCTGACAAAAATGTACATTCTTCTGTACTTCTGCACATTATGGGCTGGCCCTGAGCAATTTAAAAAAGCTTTCATAGGAATTCAAGAGTGAACTATAGCTTGAAATGATAGAAGGCCTCTTGTTCTTCTAACTCCTTAAATTTGTAAAGAAAAGCACCCCAAACTAGCAACACAGACACAGATTAAGAGAAATTTCTGCTACTAGAACAAAAAGTGATATTCATTTTCTCTTTGGATTGTGCTTATAGTATTTGTAAACAATATATTTTGCGTCTCTCCCTCCATAGAGTTGTCTAAGAGAAAGGTTTTCTTTCAACAAAAACTGCTTTTACTAAAAATACTATCTATGTGTCAAATTAACACAACTTTCCTAGAGTATGATGAGGTGCAATAATCAGAAACAATATATTCAAATATATGAGTGAGATGTTTTTGAAGGACATGAGGCAAACAGGAAGCCTTGTGTGAGGTTAATATATTTTCCCATTTCCCTTGATTTCCTGTTAAATCTTAAATTTTGGCAGCAGACTACTTAGAAGAATAGAAGGTTGTAAGGTCTCCACCCACATTAAAAAATAAGAATTATGTATGAAACAACTTTCATTTCTTTGCAGAAGAAATTATTTGTATCTATATCCATAATCTTTACTTGTTTCTAACCACAGAGGTTGAGATGATCTATCCTAAGCCTTTGATGTCATCTATCTTCTTCCAGAATGTTTTTTCCAGTAAACAAAAAGCCATCTCTTCTCTTTCACTGTTAATGTTTCTCTTTGTATTGACTTCTTTCTCCAAGACCATGGACATGGCCAGTTTTGTACCATTCTTAAAAATAATTCTCATGGTTAAAGTTCTAGTTGTGTCCTTTTTCTCCTTACCACCTAACAAAATTTCTTTAAAGAAAGGACTTAGGATTATCTTCTCAAGTTCCTCATTTCCCTTTTATATCTCAGTGCAGAGCAGTCAGATTCTGGACCATACCATCCTCTCTTGACCTGCTTCCAACAGCATGATTAGTGGTCCCAGTGTAACTACACCCAATGTGTTGCCCACGCAAAAACCTCATGTCACTGGTTTGTCTGCCACAGTCGATATGGTCACCATCTCACATATTTCTGCATCTTAATCAAATGTGCAGATGACTCACGTGTCTATACATCTCAGTGGACTTTTGAGCTCTGAAGGCATTTCATAGTGTAGACACATTCACAGCCATCTTGAAATCAACATTTTCAATTTGGATCTCATCATCTTTCCTCTTGAACCTGCCGTTCCTCCTGTATTCCACAGCGCAGTTAAGAAATCACCACCATGCATCTTGCAAACATCAAGTCAGAAAGCTAATAGCAATCCTGGGTCTTTTATGACACTCTTCAACTAAGTAACCTTATTCTGCTCATTTGATTCTGTAAAATTTTCTGTATCCTACCACCATTTCTTCCCTTTTTGTTTCTATTCAGGTCTTCATCAGTATTTTTAACTATAACTGTGTTTCTGCCTGGGGACCTTAAGTACATTCTTTACTTTGCTGTTAGGCACATCTGCATAAGCTCTTCCCTGAGTCTGGAGGAGGTTGCTCTTCCTTGGAAACATTCCCAAGGACCTCTAAGGTAAGTAGTGTGCGCAGTTGTGGCTCACTTACAAATATTATCTCATTTCTAATACAAATTTGTCTTCAAACCCCATGAGTCATTTAAAAATTGTGTCATAATTTCTAGACATTTAACTTTTTTTTTTAAGTTCTGTATGTGGATTTTAACTTAATTGCATTTTACTCAAAAGGTAGGAGGCATGATTTCAATTCTTTGAAATTTTTGAGGCTAATTTAAAGATCAGAATGTGGACCGTTTTTCAACTTAGAGTAGTCTAAACAGAAGGTGTATCTTTGAGTTAGTAAGTTTAATATACTCGATGTGTCCAGAGCATAAGGGGTTCACCAGTTGTTTAAATTTTCTCTATCCTGATTAATAGATTGTGAGATTCGGCTATCAGTTTCAGGTAGCCTTTTGTGAAAATCCTTCTCCATAATGATGCCGTTGTCAGGTTTTCCTAGAGGCTCTGCCAAATTTTATTTTATAGATTTGTAGTATTATTATATTAATATATTTGTATACTTGTAATACATGTGGACATATTAATAAAATTATAATTAGGAGAATATAGTTTAAATTTTTATATACATATGTTCAGTTGAGCTTCTTACCATTTTATGGAGCCCTGCTTTATTTCTGTGCTGCCAAACTGCCCATTTTGTCTCATGTGAATGCATTCCTACCATCTTCCTGCAAGTTGCTTTTTTCTACTGTATTGTTTTCAGTCCTCAACTTTCATTCTCTCTTTCTTTATGTCTTCATTATTTAGCAGTAAACACCAGACAGCTACATTGTCTAAACATATGTAGGGTGGCAATCTGTCTTTAGTGTTTTGAGACTTTAGTCTATACATATTAATTGTGCCTATTGATATATTTGGATTTATTCTTATCTTCTCATGATATATTTCCCATTTGTCCTTCTTTTTCAATTTCGTTTTCTTTCTTTGTTCATCTTGCTGCCTTTGGCAAGGACTCAGTATATAGTTGTATCTCCTTCTAATTTTCCCTCAACTTGTTGAGAAGTTTGTAGTCTATAGGTCTTGTTATTGATAAAGTTTGTGGACATTGACTAGCTCAGGTCTTCTATGTACGATATGATCATTTTGAAAATGAGCCTGTATAATCTATATTCCATCAATGTAAAGAGCACGTCCATCTCCCCCAGAAAATCCCTCCTACCCCTTCTCAGCTAGTCCAAGCCCACCCCAGGACACAACCACACATGATTTCTATCATAGCATAAATTAATGTTACATGTTAAAAATTTGTATAAATTAAATCATATGGCATACTCTCTTACATATTAGGCTTTTTCCCCACTCAGCATAATGTTTGTGGAATTCATCCATTTCATGTCTGTCAGCTTTTTGTTACTTTAAATTGATGAGAAGTGTTCCATTTTATGGAGGTACTATAATTTTGCAGTTTTTATTTTGTTTTATTAAAATACATTCTCAGATTCATGGCTTCCTGAGCTACTTCTAGTTTCTGGCTTTTATGAATAAAATCGCTATGAATATTTGTATTCAAGGCTACTAGGAAGGTGAGGGGTTGAGGCTTCCATTTCCTTTGGAAAAATAATAGGGGAATTACTGGGTGAGAAGGTAGATGCGTGTTTAACTTTTTAAGAAACTGACAGTTTTTCAAAGTTTCAACTATGCCCATCCTTCTCCCTACTTAAACGCTTTGTGGTTTTATTCTTTTTCTCCTGACCATTGTCAGCATTGTTAGTGTTCTACACACAGTTTGCTTAACCTTACCCACACATTTGCCAATACCTCTGTGCAGTAGTCACGCTGACATGAATCGTACATCTTTCCTGCAGAATCATTTCATTTCTTCCTCAGCCCATGCCTTCGCATGTTAGTCTATGAGTGTGGCTCAAGTTTATCTTTGTACTCCCAGTATTTATTTCATCCTCCTTCCTGAAAGATAGCTTCTCTCAGGATTCAGTTCTTGATCGTTTGTGATTTTTTTCTCAGAATTTGGAAGCTCCTTCTGTCCTCTGGCTTCCACTGCTGCCGCTGAAGAGCAGCCATCAGAGCAATGATGGTGCTTTGGGAGGCAATTTGCATTTGCTCTGTGGCTGCTTGAAGACATCCTCTTTCTCTTCCTGCTGTTAAGTGACAGTGTCACAGGATTTCGGATGATTGTTTCACTTCTTCAAGTGCTGCTTTTCCCCATTCTTATTCTTATCTCGTTCTGGGACTCTGAAAAGACTAACATTACCACTTCCCACTTTCTCTTCCCTGACTTTTAAACGTTTTGTCCTATCTTCATGTCTCTGCATTCTGGGTAATTTTTAAAACATATTTTCCTGTCTTCACATTCTCTAACAAACTCCACTATTTAGCCCAATCACTGAGTTTTAAAATTCAATTAAATGTATAATATATCACACACATACATTTATTATATATGTACTATTTCTAGGAGTCTTATTTTCTTTTATTTAGCTCTCTTATTTGTAGTTTTTGATCCTTGTTTTTATGTTTATTATGCCTTCCATTTCCTTACATGCAGTTAAAATATTATTTACTTGATAATTCTAGTATCTGAAATCTACGTGCAACTCATTGCATTTTCTGATAATTTATTGAGTCTCATTCCAGGAACATTGTTTCAGTACATACAATGTGACATTTTATTGTAAGTCGCATATTCTCATTGGAATTATGTGTATGGGAAATTTTTAGGCTTTGGTTGATGTTATCATTTGATTTGAGGGGCTGTTATCTGGGGGCCATTTTAAATTATCTGCTTGATATTTTTTCAGACCAAACACGTACAGTGAATTCAGACATAAACTTAGGAGTTGACTGGCTTCTAAAAAATTCTGTTTATTTCCTTTTGCTTATCCACTGTCAATCTCAGATCAGGTCTGTTTACTATTCCCTCTGAGCAGGAATTTCTTTAGTATTTATTTATTTCACTTTTACACGGACATGATTCCACTTTTCCATGTGGGTCTTTTCGAAGATGTCTAGCAGAGAGTAAGCTTTACCTGCTATTCCCTGAAGCTCAGGGTCTCCATAGTGTAACAGAGACCCCTCACTGGAAAAGATGGCTTAGATATACACTAACCCTATTTCTGCTTTTACTTTATGAGCTCCACAGAATTCTTCTTTTTCATGTCAGATCAAAATTCATCTAAAAAGGTGTTTTTCATATCTAATTGAACAGTTTTGTTGTTTCATTGGAGGAGTGGCAGCTAATCTGCCATATTGCTAGAGGTGAAAGATGTTTGTTTCCCTTACAAGCTAACTGATTTTCATACTTCAAGACTCAGTTCAGATATCATGTCTCCTTCCTGAAATCTTTCCTCTCAGTCCAGATTAAGAATAGTCCTGTGCTCCAAAAGTACCTTAAAGATTGCCATTTTATATTTAAGTTATCTCTCTATGTAATCTCTGCCATTGTTAGACTGCTGAACCATGGGTTATATTTGTACCTTCAAGAGCATGACAGCTTATGGTAGGGACTCATTAATATTGTTAAATTAACTACTTGGCCATCCCCCTTGCGTACAGATCTACAAAGTTCTGACTTTTGTCTGGCTCTCTGGTTTCCCTTTAAAGCTTGCAAGAACCTCTTCTTGCATGGCTGTTTCACTCCCATTCTAGCGACTTTAGCTCCCCCCAACCCCCACGCCCCACCAGGTTTTCATCTAACAGAGTTACGTGTGTGTGTGTGTGTGTGTGTGTGTGTGTGTGTGTGTGTTGCGGATACTTAAGATCTATTCTCACAGCAAATTTCAGTTGTCCCCTTTGACCAACACCTTGCCGTTTCTCCCCCATCTCTGCAGTCCCTGCAAACCACCATTCTTCCAGTTTTACTTTTTAAGATTCCACATACAAGTGCCAGGCAATATCTGTCCTTCTCTGGCTGGCTGGTTTTGCTTAGCATAATGTCCTTTAGCTTCATGCGTGTTGTCATGATTAGAAGAATTTCCTTCTTTTTTATGTTTGAATAATATTCCATACACCATATTTTCTTCATCTTCTCATCTGTGGGCAGAGGCTTAGGTTGTTTCCATATCTCAGCTATTGTGAATAAGCTGCAATGAACACTGGAGTACAGATATCTCTTCAAGATACTGATTTTATTTCTTTTCGATTTATACCCAGAAATGAGATTCTGGATCATATGATAGTTCTCTTTTTAATTCTTCAAGGAAACCCTGCTGTTTTCCATAGCGGCTATTCCAATTTATGTTTCTGCCAACACAAAATGAGAGAAAATATTTGTAAACCATATGTCTAATAAGAGGTTGATATCCAAAATATGTAAGGAACTCATATAACTCAATAATAATTAGTCGATCAATGAATAATCCAATTTAAAAAAACAGGTAAGGAACCTCAATAAGCATTTTGCCAAAGAAGATATATAAATGTCCAACAGGTATATGAAAAAGTACTCCACATCCTGATTATCAGGGAGATACGGATTAAAACCACAATGAGATGTCACTATCTGTTAGGTTGACTGTCATCAAAAAGGTAAGAGGGGGCGCCTGGGTGGCTCAGTGGGTTAAGCCTCTGCCTTCAGCTCAGGTCATGATCTCAGGGTCCTGGGATCGAGCCCCACATCGGGCTCTCTGCTCAGCAGGGAGCCTGCTTCCCCCTCTCTCTCTGCCTGCCTCTCTGCCTGCTTGTGATCTCTCTCTGTCAAATAAATAAATAAAATCTTTAAAAAAAATTAAAAAAAAGGTAAGAGATGGCAAGTATCAGTGAAGATGTGGACAAAAGGGGCCTTGTGCTGTGGTGTTAAAATGTAAATCAGTGTCTTTAGCTTTTAATCTGAAATATTTGTTTGGAGTTATTTTCACTTGAAATTACAGCAGCCTGTTTTGGAAACAAGCTGGACATGACTTTCATACTTAATCTAAGCTTAACCCTGGTCTTGATTCCAGTCTTATTTTCAGTCTAGGTCCTTATTGCCATTCATTAGTTCCTATTATTTTTATTCCCTCAAAGCCTCAAACCTAATTTGGAAGCAACACGTATGGTGCTAACCCATCAGTGTTTAGGAACTCCCACTTTCTGGAAACATCTGTCAGTTTGCCAGTCAGGGGTTTGGGCTAAGATTAGAATGCATTAAATAAGAAAGCCCATATTACAATTCCTGGCATATAACACATGCATGACACAAAATAAGGGCATCGTTCTTATTATTGTTATTTTTAGGGTTGTATTGAATTTGAAAAGGATCATTAGTATACCTATTACTACATTATTAGGAAATTTCAGGACTGGGGCCTTAGGGGAGATTTTTATCCCCTGAGAAAACAGCATATTTGATATTATCTTGTTGAAATGAATTAATCTTAAAAACTTCTAGTCAGGAACCAAGTCAAACAAAGATGAAATGTGGGGGAAAAGCTGCAGCTGCTGCTTTCATGCCCCTGACTGCCTTCTTGCCTCTCACCCGACACTGAAGCACATCTTCCCTTTACCCGTGCCTTGTACCTTCTGAACTGAACATAAGTGAGGCATTTACTTAAACTACAGAGGTACGGAGTTTTGACATTATCCCACACCTGAAAGGTTGTTTTGGAACGAAAGAACCACGGATAAAGACAGTCCCAAAGCTGGTGGAATAAATCTGTATTGTCATGTTGTGAACATGGGGTCTGGCACTAAGGCATTTCGAATTAGAGCCACTGCTCTCCAGATGACCTAGGGCAAGTTTCTTAGTCTCTGCTTCCAAGGGCTTGTCTGCGAATGGGGAGATAATGCCTAAGTTGGTTGCTGAGAGAATTTAAAGATAAAATAAGCAAAGCATGTATTAGAATGCCTGGAATATAATAAATGCTCAACATAAAATAGGGGCTATTGTTATCATTATTTCATATAATATATATCATATGTAATATATATTCACACATGTGTATATTATAAAACTTATCATAATTGTTATTATTATTTTGGGAAAATCTTAGGACTGGGTCTCCATTGTGGCTACAGGTTTTCACCACCCGGGCGTTCTTCTCACCTGGTGCCCTCCTTCCTGGGAGTGGCACAGTATTAGCTCACATCAGGAAGGTGGAGACTTAGACCGGGCATCCTTATGTCAGCTGTAACTCCATTACCCAGGATTTATTAAGGACAATGGCCGTAACCTCCGTGTACGTAATGGCCAATCCCACTTCTCCACACCCATGCTTTGGCACTGACTTTAGTTATTCAGGTCCACTCATGCATTAGTTTCATGTCAAAACCAAAATTACCTTTCAAACCTGATGTTATAGTGTTTAACTCCAGGTCCATTTCTCTCCCAAACACTATTTCATGATGCAATGTGCGAGTTGTTATGGCCCATACTGGAAAATAAGGCACTGACATTTATCAACCTTGTCACCAGATAAGGTCTGATTTACTGTAATTAATGTCAGACTGTATCGAAAATGTATTTTTTAAATATAGGGGATCTATTTAACTCCACTATTAATCCCAAACATCCAGAGTACTGCTGCACAGTCATTGATGTGACTTTAGGTGTTTTAAGCTACTGTGAATATAAAACTAGAAGAGATTTATGGGCAATAAAAGGAAATGTGCTCATAATTCACAATTGGCCTGTGAGACCCTGGCTCTGCTTTGGAGCCACAAAACAGTTCATTAGTTTCACTAGACAGCCCTGGAATTGAAACAGAATGGTCAAATATCACTAATGGAATTAGGGCTCTTGATTTCATGGTTTAAAACAAAACAAAACAAAACAAAACAAAACGAGCAGATGAGTTAACCCAGCTGTGATATCAGAGTTTTTCCTGTGTCCATATGAGGGGTTAATAACCAGTTGTTGACAAGAGATAGGATAACCTTGAAATGTTCAGGAGTAACTAAGGTTAGAACTCGCAGAGAGGTTCTGTGTGCCTATTTTTCTTCCACATTGAAAATAAAAACCCCACTGGCACATTCAAAACAGTTGTCTGAAATGATGAAATAACTCTTCATTTGGTAGAGGCAACTCATGTTCATTTCCACACAGTGAATCCCCGTCTACCCTCACTGCCTTTTGAATGTTTGATGAAGCAACCAATTGTAATTTAATGAACTTGCCTAGGTTAAAATTTCCACCATGCATGATAGCCCTGAAACATGTTTAACACATGAAGAAACATCTGAATCTTTTTTACTGAACAGTTTTGTTTTCTTTTAAGAAGCACAATTGACTCCTATAAGCTTCTGCTAATCTCTTTCCATTAACTAATCACCAGAACTATAGGAGTCATAGTTACTACATGTCCATCCTTGGTATTTACTAATTGGCCACTTTTTCGAGCACAGATTAAAACTAGATTTACATAGGTTGCTCAGAAATATAGCCACTGATGTGGTCTGCTGATAATCTGTGCTTTCCTCTTCTCCACAAAAGTGTGCTGGAGGTGACATGTAAAAATCCTGACCTTCTAGAATTTGAATAGTGATGTGTAAACCACTTCCACTTGTAGGCTGTGCAGTCTCCTGCAATAAGTTCTCACACAGAGGATTTCCTCTTCAACCCCTGGGAAAGGCTACAACTATTTAAATTTGTTAATGGATATTTTCTGCAATGTGAATGTAAATGACAAAATCATTTAGTTCCCTTTAATTTCCAGTAAACACACACACACAGGCACGTGCGCGCGCACATGCAAGTACATGATCTTGTGCAGGGGAGATAGAGTTACTGAGGAGCAGACCAGAGTGAGTGAGCAGTGTAGGCTCTCATCGCCTTGGTGGTCATGGTGGCGCTAGAACCTGGGGCTCCATGGCCTTGTCCAGTGGACTTTACTGCCCATGACCTTTTTTCTTTCCTGTAGTCTTTTCAGTGGACCTTTGGCATTCACACATTTAATATTAGTTCTTTTGATTCTTTGAAAGTAACCATGATATGTAGTAATTCTTTGTTTTGTTTTTTGTTTGAGGAGGGTTGGAATTGTCTGTGGTTGCTGTGTGTGAGGGAGCCATGGGCTAGTGGACAGTTGGTAGTGCACGAATCCAGGAAAGCTCCAGTACCTGCCTCCATTCATAGTTTTCCTTCTTCCTACTAATCATTTCTCATCTAACTACCTTCATGAGAAAGCTTGTTTCTATTTCCTATAATTGAATTCTAAAAGAAACACAAAATGATAATATTAACAAAGTTAGTGAGAACAATGCAAAGGAAGGAGTATTTTCTAAACTGCAAATATAGATTTGGGATTGATTAAAAAATTAATGTGAATCAATTATACATTGCTGATGGAAATGTAAAATGAAACAAGCACTTTGGGAACCTCTTAGCTCCTATAAAACTAAACTTGCACCACCGTACAACCTTACAATTGCACTCTTGGATGTTTATCCCAGAGAAATGAAACCTTATGTTCACCTGGAAACCTGTCCATAAATGTTCCTAGCAGTTTTATTTGTAATAGTCAAAAACTAAAAGAGCCAGATGTCCTTCAACAGATGAATGGTTAAACAAAGTGTGGTACATACATACCACAGAATACTACTCTGCTGTAAAGAGAAATGAATTATTCATACAATAATTTAGATGCATCTCCAGAGAATTGTGCTAAGTGAAAATATCTAATCTCAAAAGGTTACATTCTGTAAGACTCCATCTATATTACATTTTTGAAATGACAGAATTTCTGAAAGGGAGAATATAGCTGTGGCCGGGTGTTAGGGATGAGCATGAGAGGGGCAGGCAGGAGGGAGGTGGGTGTGGCTAAAAAGGCTGCCTGGGGTCCTTATAAGGATAGAACTGTCAGTGTCTTGACTGGGTGGTGGATACAGGAGCCCTCATGTATGATAAAAACTGTGGAGAGCAATTCAAATCAAAACCACATTGAGATACCACCTTACACCAGTTAAATGGCCAAAATTAACAAGACAAGGGCCAACAAGTGTTAGAGAGGATGTGGAGAAAGGAGAACCCTCTTAAACTGTTGGTGGGAATGCAGGTTGGTGCAGCCACTCTGGAAAACAGTGTGGAGATTCCTTAAGAATTAAAAGCAGAGCTACCCTATGACCCTGCAATTGCACTACTGGGTATTTACCCCAAAGATACAGATGTAGTGAAAAGAAGGGCCATCTGTACCCCAAAGTTCATAGCAGCAATGGCCACAATCACCAAACTGTAGAAAGAGGCAAGATGCCCTTCAGCAGATGAATGAATAAGAGTATATGGTTCATATATACAATGGAATATTATGCCTCCATCAGAAAGGATGAATACCCAACTTTTATATCAACATGGACGGGACTGGAGGAGATTATGCTGGCTGAAATAAGTCAATTATCATATGGTTTCACTTACTTGTGGAACATAAGGAATAACATGGCGGACATTAGAAGGAGGAAAGGAAAAGTGAATTGGGGGAAATCGGAGGGGGAGATGAACCATGAGAGACTGTGGACTCTGAGAAACAAACTGAGGGTTTTGGAAGGGAGGGGCATGGGGGGATGAGTGAGCCTGGTGGTGGGTATTAAGGAGGGCATGCATTGCATGGAGCACTGGGTGTGATGCCTAAACAATGAACCTTGGCACACTGAAAAGATAAAATGTAAGAAAAAAACTGGAGAACAATTATGCACACATACGCACACACTCAAATTAATAGAAGTCAAACTGAGGAAAGCTGAGAAAGATCAGTGGATTGTATCAACATCAAAATACAGGTAGTGATATTGCACTGGACTTCTGCAAGATCTCACTATTAGGGGAAATGGGATAAATTGTACATGGGATCCCTTTGTGTTATTTCTTAAAACTACACAAGAATCTACAATTATCTCAGTAAAAAATTTCATTTAAAATAAAATTCGAGGGACAGCTGGGTGGCTCAGTGGGTGAAGCCTCTACCTTCGGCTCAGGTCATGATCCCAGGGTCCTGGGATTGAGCCCTGCATTGGGTTCTCTGCTCGGCTGGGAGCCTGCTTCCCCTTCTTTCTCTGCCTGCCTCTCTGCCTGCTTGTGATCTCTCTCTCTCTGTGTGTCAAATAAATAAATAAAATCTAAAAAAACAAAACTTCAAAAAAAATTGAATCTGAAATATTGATTGTGTTGAAATTATAAATGGCTCATGTATAAGTGGTTTATACAAAAATGCTGTATAAGTAAATAATGAAAGCCCACCTTTCCAACTGTTTTAATAAGAGCTCTATGTAAGACAAAACTATTCAGCAAATGGGAGCTAAAATGTTAATTATATTTAAGGTCAGTTACTGTGTGTCTTGAGGATATACATAGTGAACTTGATTTTCTCTCCTACCAATGCTTGTTTTGACAGAAGGGCAGAAAACTGGATAAATAATACTGAAATTGAGAATTAAGGATTCATGATGGTTTCAGGAAGCATTCTTCAAAAATACTTGACAACAACAGTGTAGGTCCCGATACTTCAAAATGGTTGAGTATTCAGTTTTTATTGAAAAAATTTTTTCCTCCTTTCTGCTTGTTCTGGGTTTACTTTTCTCTTCTTTGATATTTATTTGTGTTAGCAACATTGGAGATCTTTCCTTTTTCCTAACGCAGGCCTTCAGTGCTAGGCATTTCTCTCCCAGCGCTACTTCCACCGGAACCCACCTATCTCAATATATTGTTTTTCTCTTTTGTTCAAGTCTATGTATTTTTTATTTCCTCAAGTCTTCCTCTTTTATGCATGGATTATTTGGAAACAGTATTTAATTTCCACGTGTATAGAGATTTCCTTCATTCCTTATTGTATTAAATTCAAGTTTGATCCCATTATGGCCATAGAATATGCTCTGAGTTATCATTGATTCTTCCAGATGTTTTCAAGTTTCTTTTATGGCCAAAGATGTGGTCTATCTTGGAGAATTTTGCATGGGCATTTGAAAAAATGTTTATTTTCCTGATGTTAGGTGGTTGGTTTATGCCAGTTAGATTGTGTTGGTTGTTTGTGTTGTTTAAATCACCTACATCCTTGCTGATTTTCCATCTGGTAGTTCTGTCAGCTCTAAGAGGGAGACTGAAGTTCCCGCCACAATCGCAGATTTGTGTATTTCTCCTTTTGGATCTATCAGTTTTCACTTCATGTATTTTTTTTTTTTTTTATTTGACAGAGAGATCACAAGTAGGCAGAGAGGCAGGCAGAGATAGAGGAGGAAGCAGGTTCCCAGCAGAGCAGAGAGCCCGACGTGGGGCTTGATCCCAGGACCCTGGACCCTGGGATCATGACCTGAGCCGACTGAGCCACCCAGGCGCCCCTCGCTTCATGTATTTTGAGAGTCTCTGGCTTATATATATTTCTGGCCTTGATTAATGTAATTCCCCTTTGTCTCTAATAACTGTTTTTGCTCAGATATCTATTTTATCACATATTAATAGAACCACTCCTAATTTTCTTTTAAAGATTTTATTTATTTATTTGACAGACAGAGATCACAAGTAGGCAGAGAGGCAGCAGAGAGAGAGGAAGGGAAGCAGGCTCCCCACTGAGCAGAGAGCCCGACGTGGGGCTCCATCCCAGGACCCTGGGATCATGACTTGAGCCGAAGGCAGAGGCTTTAACCCACTGAGCCACCCAGGCGCCCCGACTCCTAATTTTTTAAAGTTAAGGTTCGCATGGTATATTTTTCCATTTATTTACCCTCAGCCTATCTGTGTCACTGAGTTTAAATAAACTTTCTTGAAGAAGAGTATAGTTGCTTCATATTTGCATCTTCTCTAATCTGTGCCTTTTATGTGGTATATTTAGACCACTTGCCATCAAAGAAATTATTGATAAATGTGTCTACTTCACCTTCACCCCATTCACTCCACAAATAGGTAATGATGGGAAGTTCTTTGTCAGCATGTGGGAAATGCCCTGCCATTTCCCCAGAGGACTTCCAGGGACTTAGATAAGAAATCTGTCATTGGAATTGGTGTTCCCCTAAGGTGATTTGTCATTTCTCTCTGGCTGCTCTCAAGGCTTTCCTCATTGGCTTTATTTAGGTTTCAGAAGTGTAATTATGATGTATCTTGGGGTGGATTCTTTGCAGGGGGTTGATCATAGTAGGGTTTTCTCAGCTTCTTGAATCTCAGCTTCTTGAATGTGGGAAATGTTTAGCATTATTTTTTCAAATACTCATTTAGTCTCATACTGTTTGATTTTTCCTTCTAGGATCCCATAATATGAACATTGGATTTTTTGTTACTATTTCATAGATCCTAGGGATCTGTTAATTTATGTTTTGGTTCATATTGGGAAAATTCATTTGACCTATCCTCCTGTTCACTTACTCTGTCCTCTGTCACCCAACTATTGAGCTCATCTAACAAATTTTTTATTCATTTATGTGATTATATATTTTTTACTTTTGTAAATTCTTTTTGGTTCTTATTTATAGCTTCTATATATTTGCTGAAACTTTCTATTTTTTTTTCATTTGTTTAATAAGAATTTTTAACTACTTGGGTTATTTTTTATGAGTTACTTTAGAATTCTTTTTACATGATTCCCATATCCCAGTGTTTGCTTGAATTGTCTTTTCTTTTTCTTTTTTATTTATTTTTTTATTAACATGTAATGCATTATTTGCCCCAGGAGTACAGGTCTCTGAATCATTAGGCTTACACATTTCACAACACTCACCATAGTACATACCCTCCCCGGTGTCCATAACCCAGCCACACTATCCCTCCCTCCCCACCCCCCAGCAACCCTGTTTATTTCATGAGATTAAGAGCTTCTTATGGTTTCTCTCCCTCCCGATCCCATCTTGTTTCATTTTTTCCCTCCCTACCCCCCACAACCCCCTGTTCTGCCTCTCAAATTCTTCATATCAGAGAGATCATATGATAATTGTCCTGCTCTGATTGACTTATTTTGCTTAGCATAATACCGTCTAGTTACATCCATGTTGTTGCAAATGGCAAGATTTCATTTTTTATGGCTATATAGTATTCCATTGTATGTATGTGTGTATATGTTTATGTATGTATATATACATATATGTGTATATATACATATATATGTATACATATACCCATCCTTCTTTATCCATTCATTTGTTGATGGACATCTAGGTTCTTTCCATAGTTTAGCTATTGTGGACATTGCTGCTATAAACATTCAGGTGTACTTGCCCCATCAGATAACTATGTTTGTATCTTTAGGGTAAATACCTAGTAGTGCGATTGCAGGGTCATAGGGTAGCTCTGTTTTCAACTTTCTGAGGAACCTCCATGCTGTTTTCCAGAGTGGCTGTACCAGCTTGCATCCCCACCAACAGTGTAGGAGGGTTTCCCTTTCTCCACATCCTCGCCAACATCTGTCATTTCCTGACTGGTTGATTTTAGCCATTCTGACTGGTGTGAGGTGGTATCTCATTGTGGTTTTGATTTGTATTTCCCTGATGCTGAATGATGTTGAGCACTTTATCCTGTGTCTGTTGGCCATTTGGAGGTCTTCTTTGCACAAATGTCTGTTGATGTCTTCTGCACATTTCTTGACTGGATTATTTGTTCTTTGGGTTTGATAAGTTGTTTGATAAGTTCTTTATAGATTTTGGATACTAGCCCTTTATCCGATATGTCATTTGTGAATATCTTCTCCCATTCTGCCATTTGTCTTCCAGTTTTGTTGACTGTTTTCTTTGCTGTGCAACAACTTTTGATCTTGATGAAATTCCAGCAGTTCATTCTTGCCCTTGCCTCCCTTGCCTTTGGTGATGTTTCTAGGAAGAAGTTGCTGCGGATGAGGTCAAAGAGGTTTCTGCCTGTGTTCTCCTCAAGGATTTTGATGGATTCCTGTCTCACATTGAGTTCTTTCATCCATTTTTAGTCCATTTTCATGTATGGTGTGAGGAAATGGTCCAGTTTCATTCTTCTGAATCTGGCTGTCCAGTTTTCCCAACACCACTTGTTGAAGAGACGGTCTTTTTTCCATTGGACATTCTTTCCTGCTTTGTTGAAGATTAGTTGACCATAGAGTTGAGGGTCCATTTCTGGGCTCTCTGTTCTGTTCCATTGATCTGTGTGTCTGTTTTTGTGTCAGTACCATACTGTCTTGATGATTACAGCTTTGTAATATAGCTTAAAGTCTGAAATTGTGATGCCACCAACTTTGGTTTTCTTTTTCAACATTCCTCTGGCTATTTGGGCTCTTTTCTGGTTCTACATAAATTTTAGGATTGTTTGTTCCATTTCTTTGAAAAGAATGGATGATATTTTCATAGGATTATGTTAAATGTGTAGATTGCTTTAGGTATCCTAGACAATTTCACAATATTTGTACTTCCAGTCCGTAAGCATGGAACGTTTTCCATTTCTTTGTGTCTTCCTCAATTTCTTTAATGAGTACTTTATAGTGTTCTGAGTACAGCTTCTTTGCCTCTTTGGTTAGGTTTATTCCTAGGTATCTTATGGTTTTGGGTGCAATTGTAAATGGGATCGACTCTTAATTTCTCTTTCTTCTGTCTTGCTGTTGGTATATAGAAATGCAACTAATTTCTGTGCACTGATTTTATATCCTGACACATTACTGAATTCCTGTATGAGTTCTAGCAGTTTTGGAGTGGAGTCTTTTGTGTTTTCCACATAAAGTAACATATCTTCTGCAAAGAGTGAGAGTTTGACTTCTTTTTTTGCTGATTCAAATGCCTTTTATTTCTTTTTGTTGTCTGATTGCCAAGGCTAGGACTTTTAGTCCTATGTTGAATAGCAGTGGTGATAGTGGGCATCCCTGCCTTGTTCCTGACCTTAAGGGGAAAGCTCTCAATTTTTCCTCATTGAGAATGATATTTGCTGTGGGTTTTTCATAGATGGTTTTGATGATACTGAGGTACGTATGTACCCTCTATCCCTACACTATGAAGAATTTTGATCAAGAAAGGATGCTATACTTTGTCAAGTGCTTTTTTAGCATCTGTTGAGAGTATCATATGGTTCTTGTTTTTTCCTTTATTAATGTATCTCATTGATTGATTTGTGGATGTTGAACCAATCTTGCAGCCCAGGAATAAATCCTACTTGGTCATGGTGAATAATCCTTTGAATGTACTGTTGGATCCTATTGGCTAGTATTTTGGTGAGAATTTGTGCATCTCTGTTCATCAGGGATATTTGTCTGTAATTCTCCTTCTTGATGGGGTCTCTGTCTGGTTTTGGGATCAAGGTAATGCTGGCCTCATAAAATGAGTTTGGAAGTTTTCCTTCCATTTCTATTTTTTCGAACAGTTTCAGGAGAATAGGTATTAATTCTTCTTTAAATGTTTGGTAGAATTCCCCTGGGAAGCTGTCTGGCCCTGGGCTCTTGTTTGTTGGGAGATTTTTGATGACTGCTTCAATCTCCTTACTGGCTGTGGATCTGTTCAGGTTTTCTATTTCTTTGTGGCTCAGTTGTGGTAGTTTATACTTCTCTAGGAATGCATCCATTTCTTCCAGATTGTCAAATTTGCTGGTGTATAGTTGCTCATAATATGTTCTTATAATTGTTTGTATTTCTTTGGTATTGGTGGTGATCTCTTTCATTCATAATTTTATTAATTTGGGTCCTTTCTCTTTTCTTTTTGGTAAGTCTGGCCAGGGGTTTATCAATCTTATTAATTCTTTCAAAAGAACCAGCTCCTAGTTTCATTGATTTGTTCTATTGTTTTTTTGGTTCTATTTCATTGATTTCTGCTCTGATCTTCATAATTTCTCTTCTCCTGCTGGGTTTAGCCTTTTTTTTTTCTTTTTTTTTGCTTTTCTTTCTCCAGCTCCTTTAGGATGTAGAGTTAGGTTGTGTGCTTGAGACCTTTCTTGTTTCTTGAGCGAGGCTTGTATCACTATACACTTTCCTCTCAGAACTGCCTTTGCTGTGTCCCAAAGATTTGGAACAGTTGTATTTTCATTTTCATTTGTTACCATGAGTTTTTTCAATTCGTCTTTAATTTCCTGGTTGACCCATTCATTCTTTAGTAGGATGTTCGTTAGCCTTTGTTTATTTGAGTTCTTTCCAACTTCCTTCTTGTGATTGAGTTCTAGTTTCAGAGCATTGTGGTCTGAAAATATGCAGGGAATGATCCCAGTCTTTTGGTACCAGTTGAGACCTGTTTGTGACCCCAGGATGTGATCTATTCTGGAGAATGTTCCATGTGCACTAGAGAAGAATGTGTATTCTGTTGTTTGGGGATGGAATGTTGTAAATATATCTGTGATGTCCGTCTGGTCCAGGGTGTCATTTAAAGCCTTTATTTCCTTTTTGATCTTTTGCTTAGACAATCTGTCGATTTCAGTGAGGGGGGTGTTAAAGTCCCCTACTATTATTGTATTATCGTTGATGTGTTTCCTTGATTTTGTTATTAATTGGTTTATATAGTTGGCTGCTCCCATGTTAGGGGCATAGATATTTAAAACTGTTAGGTCTTCTTTTTGTACAGTATGATATAGTGTCCTTCCTCATCTCTTATTATAGTCTTTGGCTTAAAATCTGATATATCTGATATATGAATTGCCACCCCAACTTTCTTCTGATGTCCATTAGCATGGTAAATTGTTTTGCACCCACTCACTTTAAATCTCGTGGTGTCTTTGGGTCTAAAATGAGTTTCTTATAGACAGTGTATTGATGGGTCTTGTTTTTTGGTTTTTTATTATTATTTTTTAATCCATTCTGAATCCCTGTGTCTTTTGATTGGGACATTTAGCCCATTTACATTCAGGGTAACTATTGAAAGATATGAATTTAATGCCATTGTATTGCCTATAAGGTGACTGTTACTGTATATTGTCTCTGTTCCTTTCTGGTCTGTTGGTTTTAGGATCTCTCTTTGCTTAGAGGACCCCTTTCAGTATTTCCTGTAGGGGTGGTTTACTCTTTGCAAATTCTTTTAGTTTTTGTTTGTCCTGGAAGCTTTTATCTCTCCATTTTCAGTGATAGGCTAGCTAGATACAGTATTCTTGGCTGCATATTTTTCTCATTTAGTGCTCTGAATATATCATGCCAGTCCTTTCTGGCCTGCCATGTCTCTGTGCATGGGTGTGCTGCCAGTCTAATACTTCTATCATTGTATGTTACAGACATCTTGTCCTGAGTTGCTTTCAGAATTTTCTTTTTGTCACTGAGACTTGTAAGTTTTATGATTAGATGATGGGGTTTGGACCAATTTTTGTTGATTTTGAAGGGGGTTTTCTGTGCCTCCTGGATTTTGATGCTTATTCCTTTTGCCATATTAGGGAAATTCTCTAATTTGCTCCAATATACCTTCTGTCCACCTCTCTCTTTCTTCTTCTGGGATTCCAATTATTCTAATATTGTTTTGTCTTTGGTATCACTTATCTCTCGAATTTTCCCCTCGTGGTCCAGTAGTTGTTTGTCTCTCTTTTGCTTAGCTTCTTTATTCTCCATCATTTGGTCTTCTATATCACTAATTCTCTCTTCTGCCCCATTTATCCTAGCAGTAAGAGCCTCTATTTTTGATTGCACCTCATTAATAACTTTTTGGATTTCAACTTGGTTAGATTTTAGTTCTTTTATTTCTCCAGAAAAGGATTTTATTTCTGCAGAAAAGAATTCTCTAATATCTTCCATGGTTTTTTCAAGCCCAGCTAGTACCTTGATAATTGTCATTCTGAACTTTAGTTCTGACATATTACTGATGTCTCTATTGATTAGGACCTTAGCCGTTGTTACTGCCTCTTGTTCTTTTTTTTTTTTTTTTTTTGGTGTGGTGAGTTTTTCCACCTTTTCATTTTATCCAGATAAGAATAGATGAATAAGAGAACAAAAAAGGGTAGCAATGACCCCAGAAAAATATACACTAAGCAAATTAGAAGAGACCCAAACTGGGGGAAGTAGAAAGGGGAAAAAAAAGGAAAAAAAAAAAAGTGTGTGTGTATGTGTGTGTGTGTGTGAGTGTATATATATATTATGTATGACATATAATATATATTAGACTGGTAAATAGAGCAGAGCCACACTCTTGTTTTTGGGTGAATTTTGGTCTGTTAGATGAAACTGCCTCCCGGATTTTAAAGAAAGAAAAACTTATATGTGTATACAAAAACAAGTGTAAACACAATGAAGGGATGGAATATGACTGTAAAGATGAAAATTAAAGAAGATTCTAAGAAAGTAATTGATACGAAGTTGGTTGACAAAAGAAAAAAAAGTGGAAAGAATATGATCAAGGTGGAGACTAGAACAAAGCTATGTGCTAGATTTAGGGTATATTTTGATCTATTAGAAGAATTTGTATCCCAAAATTTTAAAGGAAAAAAACCCCTATATTTGTATAAAAAATAAGGTTAAGTACAATGAAGAGATAGAATATGACTATAACAATGAATATTTTAAAAGATTTTTTAAATGGTATTTGAAAAGCTAAAATCGTTAAAAAACATTAAAATAGAAAAGAGGAACAATTTTAAAAAATAGAATGAGAAAACATAAAATTTTTAAAATTTAACTTTGAAATACTGAAGTATCATGGCAAAAAAGGCATGAATTCTATGTGTTGCTTTCCCTTAGCTCTGGAGTTCCACAATTCTCATTGATTAGTGAACTTGGGCTTAGATGGATGTTCTTGCTGATCTTTTGGGGTAGGGCATGTTTTAGTGATTCTCAAATGTCTTTGCCCAAGGCGAAATTGCACCACCCTCACCAGATGCCAGGCTAAGTAATCTGCTAGGTTTGGTCTCAGGAGCTTTTGTTCCCTGAACGCTTTCTGTACAGCTTTGGAGGACTGGAATGAAAATGGCGGCCTCCCACTCTCTGGCCTGTAGGAGCTGAGAGCTCGGGACCCTACTCCTCAGTGCACCCTCAGAGAATAGCAGTAATCCCTTCTGTCTCCCTGGCTTCTGGCTGCACTCTGTGCTTACCGGCCCATGACCAAGCATTTCTATCTCTGGCACACGGCCCCATTTGGAGTCTCCAAACCCAGCAGATTCTTGCTGTGTACTCCTGCACCGCTCCCCCTGGAGAAGGAAGGTGAGTGTTCCCAGATCTGCCACTTGTGGGATCCCTGCTGCATGAGCAGTGATTGGTGCCCTGGACACAGTTTAAGGTAACCCTAAGCTGAGAGTGCCCTTCTCGGCTCCGTGTCTATAGCCAGCTTCCCCACTCTGATACCTGGGAGCTCTGCAACAGTCAGACACCCCTGGTCTTCCTGTGACCCCATGGGTCCTGAGACACACTGTCCCAGTGAGGGCTCCATCCCCTCACCAGCTCTGGAGCAACGTCCCTGAGTGGAGCAGACTTCTAAAAGTTCCAATTTTGTGTTCTGCTGCTGTACTGCTTGCCGGGAGCTGGCCCCTCCCACCACGGTCTATCTTCCCATATTCACCTTGGATTCACTTCTAATCAGTCGTACCTTCTGGAAAGTAGTCAATTTTCTGTTCCTAGAATTGCTTTTCTTCTCTTCTGCCTCCTGTTGTGTTTGTAGGTGTTCAGAATGGTTTGATAACTACCTAGTTGAACTCCTGGGATCTGATGATAGTTAGGGCTCCTACTCCTCTGCCATCTTCCTCCTCCCCCTATAGCTAATTGTTTTTTCTAAGTTGTGATTTTAATGGTCCTTGGTATGATGGGTGTTTTTTTTTTTTGTTTGTTTGCTTTCTGTACATTTCGGCTATTATGTTAGTCAACTCTGTGTTTCATTTAACTTTTTGTTTATTTTAGCAGGCAGTCATCCTGTTTACATATAGCACACAGGTCTTGGCTTGCTTTTGTGGTGTAGGTTTCCTATGATAACCTAATTTTCAGACTCTCTATGCCGTTATGTTGGCATTCTTGGTTTATCTGATGCTACTGGTGTTCCCCTTGGTTCCTCCTTATGTTGCATGAGGGGTAAAAAGAGTGCCCAGGCCAAGTGGCTGGTGCCTCTAGATGGGGAAATGGTGTCTCCAGCCCATGAACCAAGGAATTGCTTGCTGGTAAGTGCTGTGCAGCAAGCAGCCGGGGTTTGGGTGGAGTAGGGTAGCCCTCAGGCCCACAGGGACCATGAGGCTTCCCAGATGGAGTGCTTCTTGGCTCCAGGTCCCTCTTCTTGCCTCTCTCCCCTACTTTCTTGGTGACTTGGGCTAGGGAAGGAAGCCTCAGGCCCAGCGGGAAAGGATAGCACTTCCAGGCCTGGGTCCCTCATTGCCAATCTGTCTAGCCACATGGGATGCTTGAGTCAGGGAGGCAAGGTATCTTCAGTTTTGCAGTAACAACTAGTAATGATCTGTTTCTTACCATGAAATTCATGTATAATTTTCATCTATGACACAGATAGTTCTAATAAAATCTCCAAGTAGTTGCTGAAACTTTTCAATGGATAATACATTTTGTCTCTGTTCTTCTGTAACAATAGTCCACAGTATTTCTTTTACATCCAGTGATCCCAGGGTGCCCAAGAAAGTCACATAATTCCTATTTTACAATTAAATATGTTCTACATATTTTCCGTCTTTAGCTGGTACACTAAAGTTCATAGAATTCCTTGCTGGGCATCTAGAACATGCATTCAGGTTCTTACTGACATTGTTTAAAGGGAAAGCTAACATTCATGGTATGCTGTCAAAATAGCTTCTATGCCTGAGGCTTTCTTTATCTATTAGATAATTGATATTTGACAAACTTCTGTGCCTTTTGAAAGTTAAAGTAGATTGGGTTTTTTTGTCACTTTTAGGGTATACCTATGCCAGAAAGAGCTGATCGTGTGGAACCAATGTTCTGGACAGCTCAGTAGCAAAAGGATATACCAACTGGAATAAAAATCATAGCCCACTTCATGTTGGTAATACTAGAGTTTATGATATAGTGCAGTGATTTAAGACTTTGTCAGAAAACCTACACAGCTGAATTACAATGTATTGGTTTTTCAGCACCCTTATATTTTATGTTTTAAAACAAAAATCAGGAGAGGAGTCAAGATGGCGGAGAAGTAGCAGCTGAGACTACTTCAGGTAGCGGGAGATCAGCTCGATAGCTTATCTAAAGATTGCAAACACCTACAAATCCAATGGGAGATCGAAGAGAAGAAGAACAGCAATTCTAGAAACAGAAAATCAGCCACTTTCTGCAAGGTAGGACTGGCGGAGAAGTGAATCCAAAGCGACGGGAAGATAGACCGCGGGGGGAGGGGCCGGCTCCCGGCAAGCGGCGGAGCAACGGAGCACAAAATCGGGACTTTTAAAAGTCTGTTCCGCTGAGGGACATCGCTCCAGAGGCTTAACCGGGGTGAAGCCCGCACGGGGTCAGCGTGGCCTCAGGTCCCGCAGGGTCACAGAAGGATCAGGGGTGTCTGAGTGTCGCAGAGCTTACAGGTATTAGAACGGGGAAGCCGGCTACAGAGACAGAGCCGGGGAGTGACTCTAAGCTCGGGGTTACCTTGAACCGGTCGCAGGCTCGGTCAGCTCGGAGCGCGGCCGGAGGCAGGGTGACGGGAGTCATTGGGCGCTGTTCTCTGAGGGCGCACTGAGGAGTGGGGCCCTGGGCTCTCGGCTCCTCCGGGCCGGACACCGGGAGGCCGCCGTCTTCATTCCCGCCCTCCGGACTCTACGGAAAGCGCTCAGGGGACAAAAGCTCCCGAAAGTGAACCCGAGCGGATGACTCAGCCCGGCCCCGGGTAAGGGCGGTGCAGCTCCGCCCGGGGCAAAGACACTTGAGAATCACTACAACAGGCCCCTCCCCCAGAAGATCAACAAGAAACCCAGGCAGGACCAAGTTCATCTACCAAGGAGTGCAGTTTCAATACCAAGGAGAGCGGCGGAATTCCAGAGGAGGAGAAAGCAAAGCACGGAACTCATGGCTTTCTCCCCATGATTCTTTAGCCTTGCAGTTAATTTTTTTTTTCATTTTTCAATTTTTCTCCTCTTCTTCTGCTAAATTTTTTTAACTTTTACCCTTTTCTTTTTTAACGTTTTTTAACTAGTTTATCTATTTTTTCCTTTTTATATTTTTTCTTTATTCATTTTCTTCTTTTAATTGTTTCATTTTTTTTTTCTTTCTGAACCTCTTTTTATCCCCTTTCTCCCCCCTCACGATTTGGGATCTCTTCTTATTTGGTTAAAGCATATTTTCCTGGGGTTGTTGCCATCCTTCTAGTATTTTACTCGCTCCTTCATATACTCTTATCTGGACAAAATGACAAGGCGGAAAAATTCACCACAAAAAAAAGAACAAGAGACAGTACCAAAGCCTAGGGACCTAATCAATACAGACATTGGTAACATGTCAGATCTAGAGTTCAGAATGACGATGCTCAAGGTTCTAGCCAGGCTCGAAAAAGGCATGGAAGATATTAGAGAAACGCTCTCTGGAGATATAAAAGCCCTTTCTGGAGAAATGAAAGAACTAAAATCTAACCAAGTTGAAATCAAAAAAGCTATTAATGAGGTGCAATCAAAAATGGAGGCTCTCACTGCTAGGATAAATGAGGCAGAAGAAAGAATTAGCGATATAGAAGACCAAATGACAGAGAATAAAGAAGCTGAGCAAAAGAGGGACAAACAGCTACTGGACCACGAGGGGAGAATTCGAGAGATAAGTGACACCATAAGATGAAACAACATTAGAATAATTGGGATTCCAGAAGAAGAAGAAAGAGAGAGGGGAGCAGAAGGTATATTGGAGAGAATTATTGGAGAGAATTTCCCCAATATGGCAAAGGGAACAAGCATCAAAATCCAGGAGGTTCAGAGAACCCCCTCAAGATCAATAAGAATAGGTCCACACCCTGTCACCTAATAGTAAAATTTACAAGTCTTAGTGACAAAGAGAAAATCCTGAAAGCAGCCTGGGAAAAGAAGTCCGTCACATACAATGGTAAAAATATTAGATTGGCAGCAGACTTATCCACAGAGACCTGGCAGGCCAGAAAGAGCTGGCATGATATATTCAGAGTACTAAACGAGAAAAACATGCAGCCAAGAATACTATATCCAGCTAGGCTATCATTGAAAATAGAAGGAGAGATAAAAAGCTTCCAGGACAAACAAAAACTGAAAGAATTTGCAAACACCAAACCAGCTCTACAGGAAATATTGAAAGGGGTCCTCTAAGCAAAGAGAGAGCCTAAAAGTAGTAGATCAGAAAGGAACAGAGACAATATACAGTAACAGTCACCTTACAGGCAATACAATGGCACTAAATTCATATCTCTCAATACTTACCCTGAATGTTAATGGGCTAAATGCCCCAATCAAAAGACACAGGGTATCAGAATGGATAAAACAAAAATCAGAACTATCTTTCCTGATACAGGATCTTTTCTATAACTTGAGGAAGGAGTCCTGTTTTGCTGGTGGGTTATTATATTTTACTACCAACAATAGGGTAAGAATAGAATTGCTAAATGTATGAACAAAGTAGCTATTATTCTCAAAATACATATGAAAAATAAGTATATATATGAAAAATACTATTCCTCATGTGAAAAGAAAAATGCAATATATATACACAGTTGTAACCCAAATTTCAAAGCAAGAAAGAAATGCCATTTCTTGATATTTTTGTTAATCTTATAGTCATAGATGTAGTGATATCTTCAAGTCAGTAAAATAGGACATGGCATAATATATCTCAGATTTCAAATGCCATTTCCAAACATTGCTAAAATTTTCACAAATGAACAGTGGAAGCATCTGTTTTAAAAGATGCTGATTGCTTACTGATGAATATAAAAATGTTTCAAGACCATATTTCCAAATATTATTACTTCCGTTTCTGTAAAAATGCATCAAGTACCTAACGTGACCCACATTGAACATATTTTGCTTTAATGGATGTACTTGGATTGATGTAACATCTGTTTAAGATAAAGGTGGTCTGTTAAGTTTAAGGTAAGGAATTTGATATGGAGTAAACAATTTGACCCATGTAAAGTGTTTCTCCTCCCTAAAGGCACAAGTAAAACCATAAATGGTAATAATATATTATGTCTATTTTTCATTAAGCTGTCAGACACTCTTCTAAGTAAATAAAACCAATAAAGTTTCCTTCTCTCATAAAGTCTTACATATTTGCTACCTGGGGATACAGAGGTTAAGTAAGCAAAAGGAGACTAGGTAGTGATAAATTTCAAAGTGAGAATAAATAGGGGCAGTAACATAAGGACATATTCCGGACAAGGAGCTCTTTTAGGTGGGGAGAAAATGGCAAGACTTTCTGAAGAAATATTATTTTGTCCAGGTGGAAAGGTAGATGTTTTAGGTAATTTAGTAAACTCTTCTTAGTTTTATCATTCCTCTCTGGAGAAAGAAAATAGTAGTACATGCCTTACTTGGTTATTGAAAGGATCAAACACAACTCAGATAAAGAGGCTGAGTACTCATTGAGTAAAAGGGATCATTATCACTGTTAAAATTAGTTATTTTAATTCTTTTCCTTTCTTTATGTTTTTACTTTAATACCAGTTAACATACTGTGTAATATTCACTTCAGGTGTACAATTTAGTGATTCACTTTCATGTATCAGCTGGTACTCATCTCAGCACATTTACTCCTTAATCCCTGTCACTTGTTTTCCCCATCCCTCTGCCCACTTCTCCCCTGGTGACCATGAGTGTATATTCTGTAGTTAAGAGTCTGTTTCTCGGTTGTCTCTCTCTCTCTTTTTTTTTTTTTTTACCCATTGCTCATTTGTTTTGTGTCTTAAATACCACAAGTAAGTGAAATCATGGTATTTGTCTTTCTCTGAATTACTTCAGTTAGCGTAATACTTTCTAGTTCCATCCATTTCCTTACAAATGTCAAGATTTCATTTTTTATGGCTGAATAATATTCCATTGTATATACATATCACATCTTCTTTATCCATTCATCAGTCAGTGGGCACTCAGGCTGCTTCCATATCTTGGCTTTTGTAAATAATGCTACTATAAATGTAGGGGTTCATGTATCCTATAAATTAGTGTTCTTGTATTTTTTTTGGTAAATACCCAGTTGTGTATTTGCTGAATCATAGTGTAGTTCTGTTTTTAACTTTTTGAAGAACCTCCATACTGTTTTCTGCAGTGGCCACACCAGTTTGCATTCCTACTAAGAGTGCACGAATGTTGCTTTTTTTCCACATCCTCACTAACACCTCTTGTTTCTCATGTTATTAATTTCAGCCATTCTGACAGGTGTGAGGTGGTATCTCATTGTAGTTTTGATTTGCATTTCCCTGATGATGAGAGATGATGAACATCTTTTCATGTGTCTATTGGCCATCTGTAAGTCTTCTGTAGAGAAATATCTGTTCATGTCTTCTTCCTATTTTTTAATTGGATTATTTGTTTTGTCGGTGTTGAGATTTATAAGTACTGTTTATTTTGGATACCAACCCTTTATCAGATAACTCATTTGCAAGTATCTTCTCCCATTTCACAGGTTGTTTTTAGTTTTGTTGATCATTTCCTCCACTGTGCAGAAGATTCTTCATTTTGATGTAGTCCTAATAGTTTATTTTTGCTTTTGTCTCCCTTGCCTCAGGAGACTTATCTAGAAAAAAGTTGCGATGGCTGACATCAGAGAAGATACTGCCTGTGCTCTTCGAGGATTTTTATGGTTTCAGGTCTCTCATTTAAGTCTATAATCCAATATAAATTTATTTTGGAGTATGGTGTAAGAAAATCGTCCAGTTTCATTCCTTTGCATGTAACTGTGCAGTTTTTCCAACACTATTTGTTGAAGAGACTGTCTTTTTCCCATTGGATTTTCTTTCCTGCTTTGCCAAAGATTAATTAATCATACAGTTGTGGGTTTCTTTCTGGTTTATAGTCTGTTCTATTGATCTATCTGTTTTTGTGCCAGTACCATACTATATTATAGCTATGTAATATAACTTGAGGTCCAGAACTGTGATGCCTCCAGCTTTGCTTTTCTTTTTCAAGATTCCTTTGTCTACTCAGGTTCTTTTGTGGTTCCATACACTTTTTAGAATTATTTGTTCTAGTTCTGTGAACAATGCTTTTGGTATTTTGATAGGCACTACGTTGAATGTGTAGATCATTTGGGTAGTACAGACATTTTAATGGTATTTGTTATTCCAATCTATGAGCATAGAATGTCTTTCATCATATTATCTTCAGTTTCTTTCATCAGTGTTTTACAGCTTTCTGAGTACTAGTCTTTCACCTCTCGGGTTAGGTTTATACCTAGGTATCATTTATTTTTTGGTGCAACTGTAAATGGGATTGTTTTCTTAATTTCTCTTTCTGTTGCTACCTTACTGGTGTTTAGAAGTGCAGTGGATTTCTGTATGTCAATTTTTTATCCTCCAACATTACTGAGTTTATCACTTCTAGCAGTTTTTTGGTGGAGCCTCAGGTTTTCCATATTTTTTTTCTTCCTTACTGATTTAGATGCCTTTTATTTATTTTTGTTGTCTGATTGCTGTGATTAGGACTTCCAGTACTAGGTTGAATAAACATGGTGAGAGTAGATATCCTTGTCTTGTTCCTGACCTTAGGGGAAAGGCTCTCAGTTTTTCCCCATTGAGGATGATATTATCTTTGGCTTTTTCATGCATGGCCTTTATAGTGTTGAAGTAAGTTCCCTCTAAACTTTCTTTCTGAGGATTTTTATCATGGATGGATGTTGTACTTCGTCAAATGCTTTTTCTGCATCTATTGAAATGATCATATGGCTCTTATTTTTTCTCTTATTGATGTGATGTATCATGTTAATGGATTTGCAAATATCAAAACCATTTTTGTAACCCAGGAGTAAATCCCACTTGATCATGGTGGATGATTTTTTAAAATGTATTGTTGGATTTGGTTTGCTAGTATCTTGTTGAGGATTTATGCATCTATGTTCATCAGAAATAGTGGCCTGATGTTCTCTTTTTAGAGGTGTCTTTATCAGGTTTGTGTATCAGGGTAATTCTGGCCTCATAGAATGAATTTGGTGGTTTTCCTTCCTCTTCTACTTTTGGAATAGTTTGAGAAGAATAGGTATTAACTCTTCTTTAAATGTTTTGTAGAATTCCTCTGTGAAGCCATCTGGTCTGAGACTTCTGTTTCTTAGGGAGTTTTTTGATTATGGATTCAATTTCTTTGCTGGTTATCAGTATGTCCAAATTTTCGTTTTCTCCCCATTTCACTTCTGGTAGGTTATATGTTTCTAGGAATTTATCCATTTCTTCCAGGTTGTCCAATTTCTTGGCATATAGGTTTTCATAATCTCTTATAATTGTTTGTATTTCTGTGGTATTGTTATTTCTCCTCTCTCATCTGTGATTTTATTTGAGTCCTTTCTTTTTTTCTTGATATGTCTAGCTAGAGACTTACCAATTTTATAGATTTTTTTTTTCAAAGAACCAGGTGCTGGTTTCATTGATCTATTCTGTTGTTTTTTTAGTTTCTAGATCATATATTTCTTCTCTAATCTTTATTATTTCCTTCCTTCTGTTGGTTTGGGTTTTGTTCTTTTTCTAGCTCCTTTAGATACAAGGTTAGACTATTTGAGATTTTTCTCACTTCTTGAGGTAGGCCTATATTGCTATAAACTTCCCTCTTAGAACCTCTTTTGTTATATCTCAGAGGTTTTGGATCATTGTGTTTTCTTCATTTGTTTCCATGTACTTTTTACTTCTTTTATTTCCTTTTGACCCAGTCATTGTTTAGTAGCATGTTATTTAATCTCCATGTATTTGTGGTCTTATCAGATTTTTTTCTTATGATTGATTTCTAGTTTCATTGTTGTGGTCAGAAAGGATCCATGGCATGACTTTGATCTTCTTGAATTTGTTGCAGTTTGTGTTGTGCCCTAATATATGGTCTGTTCTGGAGGATGTCCCATGTGCACTTGAAAGGAATGTGTCTTGTTTTTTTATCCCTTCTGTCACCTTGTATCTTTTTATTGGAACATGTAGTGCATTTATCTTCAAAGTAATTATTGATAGATATATATTGTCATTTTATTATATGTTTTGTGGTTGTTTCTGTAGATTTTCTCTGACCCTTGTCTTTCTTTTTGATGATTTCCTTTAGTAATATTAAGTTGATGATCTTTACTCCTCTCCATCCCATGTTTTAGGTATATGTTGTTATATTTTATGTTGTTTTATTTTGTGATTTCCTTCACCGATTTTTCACAGAAGTGTTCATTTTTACTGCTTTTGTGTTTCCTACTTTTACACTGTCACATTTGATTTCTTCTTTCCACTCAAAGAGTCTCCTTTAATATTTCTTGCAAGGCTGGTTTTGTGGTCACAAAGTCCTTGAGTTTTTATTTGTCCAAAAAATCTTTATCTCTTTTTCTATTATGAATGATAGCCTTGCTGGATATTCTTGGCTGCAGATTTTTCCTTTTCAGCACTTTTAATATAGCATGCCATTCTCTTCTGGCTTGCAAAGTTTCTGCTGAAAAATTTCCTGCTAGACTTATGGGTTGTCCCTTTTAAGTTACTATCTTCTTTTGTCTTCCTGCTTTAATTTTTTTTTTAAAGATTTTATTTATTCATTTGACAGACATAGATCGCAAGTAGGCAGAGAGGCAGGCAGAGAGAGAGGGAGAAGCAGGCTCCCCGCTGAGCAGAGAGCCCGATGTGGGGCTCAATCCTAGGACCCTGAGATCACGACCTGAGCCAAAGGCAGAGGCTTAACCCACTGAGCCACCCAGGAGCCCCTAATTTTTTTTTTAAATCACTGTATCTTGCCAGTTTAATTACAGTATGTCTTGGTATGTGTCTGCTTTTCTTTGATGGGAGTCCTCTGTGCCTCCTGGATCTGAATATCTGTTTCCTTCCCTAGATTAGGGAAGTTTTCAGCTATTATTTCTTCAAATAAATTTTCTGCCCTCTTTTCTCTATCTTCTTTTTCTGGGATTCCTATAATAATGAATGTTATTACATTTGATGGAGTCACTGAGTTCCCTAAGTTTATTCTCATTTTGGATAATTCTTGTCTCTCTTTTTGTTCAGCTTTATTACTGTCCATTCCTCTATATTCTAGATCATTAATTCATTCCTCTGCCTCCTCCATCCTGCTGTTCATTTTGTCAAGTATGTTTCTCATTTCATTCTTGAGCACTTTGTCTCTGCTGTGTTGTTTCTTATCTCTGTATTATAGGGCTCATTCATGTCTTCCACTCTTTTCTCAAGTCCAGTGAATATCCTTTGATCATTGTTTTAAATTTTCTATCATACGTGCTACTTATATCTTTCATTTAAATTTCTGGCTATGGCTTTGTCTTATTCTTTCATTTAGGATAAAATTCTCTGTTTCTTCATTTTATCTGCCTCTCTGTGTCTGTTTATGTGTGTTAAGGAAGTCAGCTACATCTCATATTCTTGAGGATAATGGTTTTATGAGAAAGAGGTTATGTAGTGCCCTGCCATGTGGTGTCCCTTATTCCCAAGGGCCTGGCACTTCCAGGAGTGTCTCCAGTGTGTGCTACATGTGCTCTCTTGTTTTGTCCTGGCCACTTCATCCTTCAGCCCTGTCATTTGCAGAGGCTCTCCTTGTCTCTTGTGGACAGTGTTTGGTCCATTGCCTGAATGTGGCACGTTATAACTAGGTGTGCTCTCGTCTGTTTGTGAAATGAGACCCGTTGCCACTGCCCCAGGAACTGAAGCTCTCTAACTCCTGCATTGGGAAGCACAGTATGAGCTGGGATTTGGGTCGATATTCTGGGAGAGGAGGCCAGCTGTATTGGGACTGAGGCACGCATTACTGGGAGGGGCAGTTTTTCACATTTGATACCTACTCTTTGACTTTAAAATAGTATCAGTTGAGAAAGTGACTAATTGTGAATTTCCCTTTAGGGAAAACAGTCCTGGACTCTGTATACTACCTTTAAACCATGATCACAACACAAAATATTTTTGTCTTAATTCTCATGGATTAATGAGTAAGAAAAAACTATTAATGTAAGTAATGAGTAAGAAAAAAATAGATATGTTTATACACTTATGAATATATATCAGCATCCATTTTGTTGCAAGAATTTGTTGAGTGCCATCTATCTCCAGAGCACTTTACTTGGTATGATTTATCCATTCATGAATTTCTTTGGTTAGTAAAATTTCTGCTTTTAAGGACACTCTTTAGAGTGGTTAAAAAAAAAAAAGAGAGATGTAGACCAAGCTTTGTCAGTAATTCATGTAACCCTTCTGTAAGCTTCCACTTCTATAAAATGGCTGAAGAATAAGCCTAAATATCAAAGCTGTTATGGGGACTAAAGAATAGTGAAAGTTTTATATAGGGAAATCATCTCCAAAGTAGTGTGTGACTTAACAGATGTAAAGACAAAGGGCTTTTCCTTATCTCTTTTCTGTCAGAATGAGCTAGAAACAATAGCAACTTTAATGTTTTATCATCTTAGTTGCACATGGTCTGTCATCCTCATAATAAATACAAGTTTTAGAGTCAATGATAGCTGTATTTGATAAATGCATTTACTTTTTCAGATGTAGCACACAAATGCATCTAAAGCACCCCTGAATCCTTTTCTTATACCCCAGATCCCCTTTCCTTGTACCCCAGCTCCCTGGATATAACTTCCAATTTCAGGTTAGTTACCTGTACCTCTAGATTTGTTTATCTTTACAAACATACATATGTGCCCAAAGAAGATGATTTGTACTCTTTTCTTAATTTCTTAAACGGTTTTCTACACTTTCTTTTTTTTCTTTTTCTTTCTCTCTCTTTTTTTGTTCTTTTTGTTTTTGTTTGTTTTTTTTTTTTTTGCCAATAGTTACTAGAAAATAAAGAAACTTAAAATAGTGACTGTAAAAGGAAATCAAGCTCATTAACTTATAAATGCATGTCATATATGACAATACATAAAAAATAATGAATTTTATTAATAAATAAAAAATAAAAAAACAAAAACAAAACACTATGATGGGGATATTCTGTGGAAACTCTGTTGTCTCCTTGTCCATTCTGATAGTGAATCTGAGTCTGGTTATGATCATTACTGATGTTAAGCAGTATCATCTAATAAAGAATGCAACTGCATAGTTTCAGTACTATAAATGAGAAACAATATTAGTTGGACATTTTGTAATAAATATCTCACTTGATTGTTTTGCTTGATTATTAATTAAGACATCTTTGGAAAGTATTTTGAATATGTAATAAGTGGAGGATTTTGTTGGTAGAAATTTCCCCATTCATTTAAAAGTACTGCCTTACCCTTACTTTGTCAGTTGATATTAATAAACAGTAACATATACCCATATACCATACTTGACAATATTATAAAGCTCTCTGAAGATAATTTACATCTTCATAAGTCTTATTTCTAGCTAAAGGATCTAATGGGTTATACTAGCAGTAATTGAAAAGCCAACTTTTTCTCAGTGCATTTCATGGATGACCTAGGTAAAGCAGTATATTATCAAGAACCACATCAGTGAACCTGTGTTTCTTAAAAATATCCTAAATTTAATTACCACCAAAAATTATATAATACCTTTAAATTATGGCAATCTTATGTCATATTTAATTTCTAAGAAAACCCAAAGAGAAGGAGTAAATCATTAATCTGGAAAAAGAAGATAAAGACAGTCAGCATTATTCTGTTTTTTCCTCCAGATTGTCTAGCTGCACCCTTTGAGAAGCAGGTCTGTGAGAACTAGAGACATCAGTATTAATGAGTGTCAGAAGACCTGACTTTAATGATGATGACGACAATAACTTACATGAATAGTGCACGTGTTTTACCTTGTGTAAACCTCACTACCAGCTCATGCAGTAAGTGATTTCATTGAAGTGGAGAAGACCTCTTAAATTCGCTGGGGTGCCTGGGTGGCTTAGTCAGTTAAGCATCTGCCTTCAGCTCAGGTCACAATCCCAGGGCCCTGGGGTCAAGCCCCATGTCAGGCTCCCTGCTCAATGGGGAGTCTGCTTCTTTCTCTCCCTCTGTTTGTGCTCACTAATTCTCTCTCCCTCACTCTCTCTCAGTCAAATAAATAAATAAGGAATCTTAATAAAGAAAAAAGTGTGATATATTTAAAAAAAAGTAATTTGCTGATGTCAGACCACACACCCTATAAGAGTTGAAGCCATGATTCAACCCCATATGTGACTCATCTTAAAGCCAAATACTTTTTACATCTATGCTGTTGTTCCTAGCTGTATCGTTTAATCTCTTGGCGTCTCCTTTACCCTGTCAAAAGGCTACAGTAATTTGTGCTTTGCCAGAATTTTTGTGAAACTGGAGGTAGGAAATGTATAAGAATAATACCCTGACACTTGTAAAGGCACAGTAATGACTATAGAAACTTGAGATGGGGAAACCATTTAGCCACAGAGAGAGCAATATATGTGATGTATCATGGGAAGTGCTAAAACAGAGCTAAAACATTGCACGAAGGAAGCATCCCAGATTCTGGAGCCTCCTCTTTTTTTTGCCCTGAATCCTACCCAACTCACAAGGCAGAGTTTGGTAGAAAGACTATGGATAGTCTGCAAAGGATTGGGCAGTTAGCAGTAAAGTAAAAATGTGGTTTAGCAATTGTTCCTGAACATATTATAGCGTTGGTGGTATAGTGGTGAGCATAGCTGCCTTCCAAACATATTATGGAGAACCACTAAGCCAAAAAAAATCACTGCTTCCTAGGCTTAAGCATGGTGACCCATATAACATAAACCTGAGAGAGGATGTTGAAAGAAATATGAGAAGCTTTATATAAATTACCTGGGTCTGTGAGCCCCCCAGCATTATATGCCATGGCAGTTGAAATTGATAAAAATATAAACTACTACTAGTAGCTCTTCCTATGTAATTTCCTTACCTCAATAAAATGCTGTTTCGACCCTAAGGTCATACAACTGCCAATACCTTCTCTTCTGAATCAATATTAAATTAACTGTGGCTCTTAGATGAGTTAAACTATTTTTCTGAAAATTAAAAATTCACATAATCTCAAACTGTTTGAGACAGATTGTTCAAAGGATTTAATGCACACTTCTAAAGCAGAAATAACAATTATTTTTAAAGTATGCTACAAATTACTATATACATATAATCGAAGGAGTCTTTCCTTGAATACTGAGATGCCGTAGGTTATCGGATTTGAGAGAGGATGTCAAGCAAATGACAAAGAGAGAGGACAACCAGGCAAATTAATTAGAGCATAAATTGATTATTAAATTATGAAGGTGCTTAAATAGATAATTACTGTGATAATGAGATCAGCTGTATTTATCAAACCCTTGCTCCCTCTTGCAACATTTTTTTTGTGTTATGACTTGCCCATGGTTTTCTTCCTCTTTTTCTGGCCACGGCTTCTCTGCTATCTTTGTGTGGTAGTCCCTCAAATGCTGTGATTCCAAACTTTCTCTTTTCACCTTACATACACACCCTTGGTGTTGTCCTTCAGTCCTAGAGCTTCTTAGCGTCTCTTTGCTCTCTCCTCTCCAGCTTTCTTTTCTAAGCTGTAAATCAGTAGCATGTGATGCTGCCTGAAGGCATTCTCTACCTGGCTACCTCACATGGGCAGAACTGAAATTATGCAATTAAACAGTGTGGCCGCCACCTGTCATGAGTCGGTCTGTGCCAGCTCCAGCCTACCACTGCTATCACCTGTCACCTGGGTACACACAATGGTCTCTGGTCTTGCCTCTTTCTCACATATTCTCTAAAAAGCAGAAAGGAGGATCCTTAGCATGCAAATCTAGTATTATTTTTCTGCTTAAAAGTTTTAAGTTTTCCTTTCCCATCATAATAAAATCCAAACCTGTCAATCTGTCTTGTAAAACTCTCGAAGATCTGTGCTCTGCGGCCTTATTTCTCCCGGTGTTCCCATCCCCCCCAACATACATCATCAGGTATTGTGCTGGATGGGCTGTGGTTGTTTCTGGGAGAAGCCCACCATGTATCTCATTCCCTCCATCTGGGACTGTTTTCTTGTCATTTCTCCCATTATTCCAAGTATCTTCTCACTCTTCAGACCTCTGTTTCCTCTAAGAAGCTTTAGTTTACAATCAGTCACTCCTTTCCCACCTCTCCCTACATCCTTCTAGGAAGTAGGATGTGTTCTTTCCACATCCTTCTAGGAAAACCTATGCAACTGTAGAACTTCTGAGAATTTAATTTTGGATGTAATTGTGCTATTTTACCTATGATAATGTATAGTCATTATATGAGGCATTGTATCTATTCTCACTTCATCATATACCCAGTGCCCAACACACTGGCAAGGATCAGGCAATCAGTGATACTTGTGGAATAAACTAATAGATACGTGAATGAGTAGGACATCTAAAAACTGCAAGATTCTTTTTTGTTCATGTTGAACTAACATTCAGTATCATCTTGTGTCACAAGTATTGTTTAATTTTCAAGTTTTTATGGTTTTCTCAAATTTTCATCTGTCACTGATTTCTAATTATGTGATTAGATATTAATTTTTAATTCAATTTTGGCTAAAGCAGATACTTTTCATGATTTTAGTGCTTCAGAATTTATTGACACTTGTTTTGTGGCCTAGTGCATTTATTCTGAAGAATGTTCCATATGCACGTGAGAAAACTAAATTCACACGTTGAGTAACATGTTCTATAAATGTAAATTAGGTCAAGTTACTTAGTAGTATTATTCAAGTCTTCCATATCCTGGCTTATCTTCTGTCTCATTCTGTCAGTTACTGAGAGTTAGGCTATTGATGTCTACAACTACTATTGATAAACTGTGTATTTCTCCCTTCAGTTCTGCCAAATTGTGTTTCATGTATGCTCTTATTCAGTTCATATCTATTTATTATGTCTTCAAGATGAACTGACCACTTATCATTATAAAATGTCTGTCTTTGTTTTTAGTAACTCCTTTTGATCTTAAAATCTATTTTTTCTGATATTGGTATAGCCACTCCAGCTCTCTTGTGGTTACTGTGTGCTTGGCATGTTTTCTCCTCTTTTTTTAATTTTAAGCTATTTGTTTTCTTTGACTGTAAAATCTCTCTCTTATCCGTGGCACATAGATTGATTCTGATTTTCATCCAGTCTGATAATCTCTACATTTGGATTACAGTGTTGAGTCATTTTATATGTAACATAATTAGTGAGATGGTTGGATTTACATCTCCACTTTTTCTATATATTTTTTCTGTCTCATGTCATTTGCTGTTACCCCATCCTTCATCCTCTTCATTCTTTTGTGTTATGTGATATTTCCTAGTGTGTCATTTTAATTGCTTTTTTTTAACTGTATTTTTGTGGATTATCTTCTGTGTCATTTTCTTAGCATCTCTTAGGTTTGCTCTGAAAATTGCACAATGCAGTCTTAATTTAAAACAATCTATTTCTGATGAATACTAACTTAATCAAATAGCATATAGAAATTTTGCTCCCTTCTCTGCCTTCCTCTTTGTGTTATCATTGTGAAATAAATGATAGTTTACATGTTTTAAGCCCAATGCTACATTGTTATAGTGTTTCCTACAGTAGCCTTTTAAGTCAGTTAAGACAAAAGTAAATACACACAGGTGCAGGCCTGTGCGCAAGCCCGCACGCACACACACACTGTTCTTTATGTTTATCTTTGTAATTATCTTAATCAGTCATTGTTTATCTGGGAATGGCTTTATTTTGGTTGGTAGGACGTATTTTCCCCCCAGTGCATTAAATATATCACCCCCACCCCCACGCCCCCCATCCCCATTCTGGAACCCGTTGTGTCTGAGGAGAAGGCATCTGCCAGTCTTTCTGAATGTCCCTTGTATGTCATGGTCATTTTTTTTTTTTTTCGTGCTTCCTTCAGGGTTTCTTGTTTGTCTTTGTCTTTTGAGAGTTTGACCATGTTGGGTTTATGTGTGGAGGTCTTAAGAGTTTATCCTACCTGGATTTTGTTGTGCTTTTTAGATATGTATATATTAAGGCTTTTCTTCAAATTTGAGATGGTTTTGGTAATTATTTTTTCTCATATATATATTTCTTTCTGCCCCTTTCTCTTTTGTCTTTTAGTAATGGTATCACACAGGTCTATCAGGATCTGTTCTTTTTTTTTTTTTATTCATTGTTTATTCTGTTATTCAGACTGGCTAATCTCTGTTGACTTATCTTTACATTCACTGACTCTTTGCTCTTCTAACTCAGATAAGCAGTCAGACACGTCTAGTGAACTTTTCATTTTCAGTTACTATTCTTCTTAACCTCAGAAAGTATTTTTTTCATAACATTTATTTTTTATATTCTCTGTGTGGTGTTTGGTGTCAAATATTTCATTTAAACCTATTTTCCTTTTGTTCTCTGAAAATAGTTATAATAGTTGTCTTAAAGTCAGAGACAACTTTTACTGATTGCTTTCTTTCCCCATATAACCAGTTTCCTGTTTCTCAGTATGTCTCATAATTTTAGCTAAAGACTGGACATTTTGGGTAAATTTTCTGTAGCAACTCTGGATTCAGATGTCCCCCAGTTGTTGTTTGCTTGCTATTTGGTGACTTGCCTGGACTAATTCTGTAAAAATTGTCTTTCCTAGAGTATTCAAACACTAAAATTTCTACTTATTGTTTAAAATTTTTTTTCATTTTTTTTAATTGAAATTCAGTTAGCCAACATACAGTACATCATTAGTTTCAGATGTAGTGTTCAGCAGTTCATCAGTTGCATATAACACCCAGTGCTCATCGCATCACATGCCCTCCTTAATGTCCATCACCCAGTCACCCCATCACCCCAACCCTCTCCCCTTCAGTAACCCTCAGTTTGTTTCCCATAGTTAAGAGTCCCTCATGGTTTTTCTCTCTCTCTGATGACTTCCCATTCAGTTTTCCCTCCCTTCCCCTATGATCCTGTGTCCATTTCTTATATTCCACATGACTGAAACCATGTAATGATTGTCTTTCTCTGAAACTTACTTCACTCAGCATAATACCCCCCAGTTCCATTCATGTCAATGTAAATGGGAAGTATTCTCCCTTTCTGAGGTCTCAGTAATATTCCAGTATGTGTGTGTGTGTGTATGTGTGTGTACCAAAAACCGTAAGATACCTAGGAATAAACCTAACCAAAGAGATGAAGAATATGTACTCTGAAAACTATAGGACACTTAGACAAAGGAAATTGGAGAAGACACAAAGAGTAGGAAAACATTTCATGCTCATGGATTGGGAAAACAGTGTTAAAACGTCTGTGCTATTCACTTATTTTTAAATGCAGTCTCCTAAGCACAGCTTAGTGTTCCAGGCAAAAACAAAAACAAAAAAATAGCTTGTTTGTTTGTTTGTTTGTTTGTTTTAGAGAGAGCGCATGCTCGCAGGATGGGGGTAGGGGTACAAAGGGAGAGAGAGAGAATCATCAGCGGGCTCCACTGAGCCCCACACGGGACAGGATCCCATGCGCCCGACCGAGATCATGACCTGAGCCGAAATCAAGAGTCGGTGCTTAACCAACTCAGCCACCCATGTGACTTGTTTTCTTTTTCTTTCTTCTTCTTTTTTTAAACATCATGAACCAGTAAGGCTTCCACCATAGCTGAGGGCAGCATCTGTGTGTGCATTGTGGCACACGTTCAAAGTTCAGGCGATATAAGTGTTCACTTAGATTTTCACTCTATTTCCGTAAAGTGTCTCATGGTCTGCTGGGTATGCGTGACTGACTGGAGTCCTCCTGAGCATCTGTGCAGCCCTGCACACAGCGTTGTAGGTTCTCGGGGATAGGGTGAAGCTTTCCACAGCCCATCTGAATCTCCTGGTCATGTTTCGGCCAGCCCTTTGCTTGCCCCAACCAGCGTCACTGCATTAGTCAGCTGAAATAGCAGCTTTCCCTTTTACCTGCCAGGTGCTCTGATGTTGGGCGGTAGCTCTGGGTGTGAGTCTTCATGGAGCCTCAGACCAGATGAGCCCATCTAAACTCTGGAGGCGCAAGTTAAAGCACCACGCACTCTGCTCTCATTACCAGGATTTGTTAGTTCTTCCTTCCTCTGTGTGTGTATGTGTGTGTGTGTGTGTGTGTGTGTGTGTGTGTGTACACATAGACATATACATACACATACTCACACACACATACACACATAGCACATAGCACATAAATCATTGTATCCCTTAGGTTGATTTCCAGAGTTCTGAAATGGCTATTTCTGGTCTTTGGGAGTGAGTTGGGTATAGTTCCTTTTTAGGGCACATTGGCCAAGGTCCACATTCCACCATTCCAGAAGGCGCACCATACTTGCACTGAATTTTTAAGCATGAGCAATAGGTTTCTAGGTAAATATTAAGAGAAAAATCATCCCAGAATGTGAGCACAGGTAAACAGATGCATGAAATTGCACAGTGGGTCAGGTAGCTACACGCCATTCACTGGCAGCAGGGAGTAGGGAAAGATAAGGCTAAGCAAGTGAACAAGATGTTACCTATCATGTCAATGAAGCAAAATATCATTAAGGAGGTATTAGAATGTGGATAAAGAGTTTTGAACAAGAGGATAAAGGTTATTTAGAAGACTCGCCCCACTCAGGTGCATTGCAAAATAAGGCTGAAGAAAGGGAGAACAATGTGGAGGCTATTTTAATATTCTGGCTAAGGAATGATGGTTTGAACTAGGACTGGGGAAGTGCAGAGGTGGATAAACAGGAAAAATATTTAAATGTTTAGAGGGTAATATTAATAGAGCTATCTAAAAGTAGAAGGCAAGCTCAGGGAATAAAACAAATCTAGGATTCTCAGATACAGTTCAGGTTTCAGGCATGAAAAAACTGAATGATACTGTCATTCTCTTATATAATATTAATAAACATTTTAGAAAACTGAAATATGCATGGTAACCTTTTGACTGGTACACAGTTTTCTTAAGTGTATGTTTTCACGGAGCACACATTCATCTTGCCCATGAATATCTAACCTCTTCTCTCAATTACTTTATAATAATAAATCTTTAAAATTATCAGAGGTGAAATACAGTAATTTTAAACCCAAATATAAAAATCATGTCAGTCAGGGGCACCTGGGTGGTTCAGGTGGTTAGGCATCAAATTCATGATTTCATCTCAGGATCATGGGATCAGCCATGGGATCGAGCCCTCTGCATTAGGCTCTTGCTCGGCACGGGGTCTGCTTGGGATTCTCTTTCTCCTCTGCCCCTTTTCCTGCACACACACTCTCTCTGAGTAAATAAATAAAATTAAAAGTAAAACATTCATGTTAGTCAATAACAATTTGTTCACTCAGTCAGCCAACAGGCATTTCAATACAGAGAAAATATGGATAATTAATGAATGTATCTGTTTTATGTTCTTGAATATGTGATTTTAATGTAAAACAGATGAAGGTATATCTGAGAAGTCATCAAAATTTCTTTAAATATTCTATTGTATAAAAATAAGAGAGAAAAAAGATTAAGGAAGATTAAGGAGATAAATTCCTAAGAACCAAGGAATAAAACTCTAATTGTTTTCAGTGGTAAGAATATGCTCGCTCTATCCCAGTGTGTATAGTTTCAATAAGTAATAAATCTTTAATAATAAAACTTAAAGGAATGGCTGTCTTAAACGCCAAGTTTAAGACATTTACTCTCAGAAAAGCCAATAAATAGGTAATTATGGCTGAAAATTGAGTAAGGCAAATTCCTTTGAGTTGCAGGAAATATGTTAGCAACATGAAAATAATTAATTTAATTTAATTATGAAAATTGGTAAATGTCTTGTTGGGTCCTACCAGGACACACCCAGTTTGCTAGATCATGCAAAATACTGAAGTGTTTATTTTATAGGAATATGCATGCACGAAGAGAAAAAGTCTGGGTAAAGTTATTTTTGTGTTTTTTATCTGTGTGAAAGTTCTTGCTAGTGAACTAGGCGTAATTTTTAGATATTAAGCATTTAGCAGTTTTTGATAATAACAAAAAAAAGAAATTTTGTTTTAATATATATAAGATAACTTATCCATACAAATAAGTCTAAAAAACAGTGCTATCAACTAAATTCCAGTTAGGCCCATTCTTTCAACCGAAAAGTAAGAACACACTTTTCCTCTTTTCCCAATTAATGGTGCTAATTCCAAGCTTCATTTATACTATGCTTCTGCATCCCTGAAGATTGAGTTGATATCAGCAGTTAATGGTTGGTTTGCTCTCTAGGCCTGCAAGGAAACTCAGAGCAAATGAGTAGTTTAAAACAAGCACGCTGATTATGTTAATAAGTGACTTGGAAGGATTAATACTAATAAAAGTTGTGAGTATATTTTTAATGACTAGCATATCCATTTGAATTACACTTGAGTTTCCATGCAGTGTGTGGGGGGGGGAGGGACGAACTGAAGTTTTTCATTTTATTTGTTGTAAACATACTGCACTACTTTGAATCTCCATCAGATTCTCAGTCCTCTTTCTTTCTTTCTTTCTTTTTTTTAAGATCTTATTTATTTATCTGACAGAGATCACAAGTAGGCAGAGAGGCAGGCAGAGAGAGGGGGAGGCAGGCTCCCCGCCGAGCAGAGAGCCCAAAGCGGGGACCAATCCCACGACCCTGAGATCATGACCTGAACCCATTGAGGCAGAGGCTTCAACCCACTGAGCCACCCAGGCGCCCCTCTCAGTCCTCTTTCTAAAGATGCTGGCAACTGCTCCATGACAGAGCGCGCATTCAGACAGTCCTGATGCCTTCAGGTCCGCAGGAGCAGTGGCCTCTATGCACATAGTAGGACGTCTCCAAAGACAAACACACTCGTCCTGGGTCATTGTCCGACGCGCCAAGAAAGCATTCACATGTTATAAGACTCAATCCACAGTGTTACCATCCTAGAAAAAATAGTCTATTTTGTTAATCTTTGATAGACTTACCAAAGAATATTTTATTTCACAGGAAAAAAAGCCAACATAATTTTTAAAGAAGTGCAGTGCTTAGCATGTAATAATAGATTTAAAAATATAGAAGAATGAAATATAGAGTAAACTATCTAACATGTAAAAAGCAAACCTCACACTTCCTTGGATTTTGAAGGGACACTTGGCCATTTCTGTTTTGTAGACAGTATTATAATCGAAGACTAGAAATGATCCCCATATCCATGCCATTTCCTGGATCTTGGTTTGCAAAGAAATCACAGTTAAGGCCCAAATATGAATTCTCCATTTCGAGTCTTTGTTTTCCCATTGACTTGCTAGGTGTTTCTGAAATTATGTCTTAACCAGTACAGTTTGCTTCCTTACAAAAACAAATATAATCGTTTTTTCCTCTTCCTCCTGGTCTGCTATCCACTGAAAGGCCCCATGCCCATCACTCTGTCATCTCAGCTTTTACTGAACACTGAAAATCTCAAAGTCCAAATGTGATCATACTTTCCAATAATATTTATTATGTTTATCCCTCATTTCTCCCCAACATTAAAAGAAGGAGGGTTATTTGTTTCATGCCGGGTGATATCTAGTGTATGAATGCTGAATTACACATGCCGTATGTCAGCTCAGGGTCGTGTGAGTCCCAGCTACCATTTACTGGCTGCAGTGGCTTGCTTAGGCAAGTTATAGCTCCTCTTTGAACCTGAAAAATGGGATTTTATGAGAGGTAACCATATTGCTTGTTTAATAGTTACCTTTTTTCACTTAAAATTTAAAGAAATAAGTCATTTTGAATTAAATCAAAATAACCTGGATTTATTTTTAGATAAAAGAATTTTCTGTTTTGAAAAAGTATACTTTAATTGTAAGAATACACATAAAGAATTATAAATAAGAAAGAAATGCTGAATGAGTACATCTTTTTTTTTAATCTTTTTTTTAAAATTCTCTGTAATCTTAAGTTTGCTTAATTGTATCTGTGGTGATGGGGACATGGTGAAAGACTTCTTTACAGAGACAAGTGAACAGCTACAGAGCATTCAGACAAATATTTATCTCAGTGGTTCCTACTGTTGAGTAAAATTAAGTTCAAAAATGACTGAATCTGACTTTGTTTCAAGCATCCATCCGTTTACTTCTCATGCACTAGAGAAAACATAGAAGAATGCCTACATTAAAAAATTTCCCTAAAAAATCTTTTAAAAATAATTTCCTGGGGGCTCCTGAGTGGCTCAGTTAGTTAAGTGTCTGCCTTTAGCTCAGGTTATGATCTTAGGGTCCAGGGATCAGGTCCCACATCGGGCTCCTTGCTCAGCAGGGAGTCTGCTTATCCTTCTGCAGCTCCCCCTGCTTGTGCTCACTCTCTCTCTCTCAAATAAATAAAATCTTTTAAAAATTTTCTTGGAAATATTCACTTTGAAAAGGAACCTTAGAAGAAGAAGAAAACAGAAGAAAGTGGGGAGCAGTTAGGAGGGTCAGACCTCCGAGTCCTTGTTCTTGTTCACTGTCAGCCAGCGTGGATTGGGCCACCATGCTCTCACGGCCGGTCCAAGGCCAGTGCACGGCTACCAGGACACTCCCCGCTTAGCTTCATGACAGCTTCCGCGGCAGTGCTCCCACAGCTACTCACTCTACACTCACTACATGCCACGTTGTACGTGCCAGCCTCGGTGGTGATACAGTACCAACCTCAGAACTCCTGGTGCCAAAAGATGCTGGTCACAATTCCAGTGCCAGTATTCCAGTATTTTCCTTTCTTTTTTAGTGAGCTCTGTTTCCCTTTTCTCCCTTGTAGAAACATTTGGCATGAATTTTTTATCCTTGATATTCAGATAGTTTACCATAATACGTGTAAATGTAAGATCGTGTGTGTGTGTGTGTATTCTCAATGCTGCTGGATCTTCAGTGAGCTCTTTCCACCTCTGGGGATTTCTCTTTTATGAATTCAGTGATTATTTTCCTCTCCACTTTTCTTATTGTCTGTCATTGAAATTTCTACTGTTAGCTGGATGGTGCCCAGGCCATATTGATCCTCTCTATCAGATATGAGCAAATATTTTCTGTTAAGGAACAAATAGGAAAAATTTTAGACTCAGGAAAGGTGTCACAGATTTCTGTTTCTCCTCCTCCTTATTCTCTTGCCAGTCTGTGTGTATGAGTGTGTGTGTGTGTATTTTTAATTCCCGTCTCAAGCGCCGTACAAAACCTAGAGCAGAAGCCATGGTTGGCTGACCCTTGCTCAAGCTCTTAGTTTATTTTTTCCTATACTTTGCATTTGTTTATTCTGCTGAAATATTTTAATCATTCTTCTTTCTGTGGACTTTATACCTAGTTAGGCACAAAGTTGGGAAGTCATTTAATTTCTCTATATCTCATTTTCTCATCTGAAACTGAGGTTAATAAGAGTTGTTGGGGGTTAAATGAGATGATGTCTGTAATGCTTTTAGAATGGGGTATAGCCTAGAAAATACGCAAAAGTGAATATTATCTGTTGCTCTAATGAATGCAGTGTAGCCTTATAACCTCTAGAAGGGTACTAAAAATAATTTTTAAAGTTCTTTCTTCTCTCCAACTTTGTATCCTCTAGCATAAATTGTTGCACATTTTCATATTAGAACTTCTCACTATGAAGCAGAATTTTCCCATCTGCCTTGTGAGCTTTGTTGTCCATTTATTTTGGGTGAGGATCAAAGTAGATTGACATGGGTGGGTACCATGGATTTTCTGCCCAAACCAGTATTTCTCTTTCCCTTAGAAGTGCCAGTCGTGAATGAGTTGGCTGGTTGCTGGCTCTGTGCCCCGAGGCAAGGCACATGGGTGAGTAGGATTGATTCTGTAGTGTGAATGAGAAGTATGCCAGATTTTAGTAGGGGCCAGCTCTGGGATATCAGTCTCCTCTCTAGGGACCCCAGATCATCCCAAGTAGATCGTTCAGTTTCTTGGACAATCTCTTGTTGGTTTCATCCTGAAGGGAATTATATGGCAACAGGGGCATGTGAGGAGAAAAGGGGAGCCTTATTTATGCTGTCCTTGAGCAGATAGGCTCTCAATCATATCCTCCATCCCAGCTGGGTCTCTGTACTTATGTATTCAGAGCCCAGAAGCTTCCTGATACTCTATTCTGAGGGAGGGATTATACCTTCTATGCCACTTCTTTTCTGTGTGTACTCTGCATTCCACATCCATGTAATTCTATCACCTTGCATGTTCTAGAAGTGTGTGAAAATCTGTGATATGCTGTTCACTAGCCATGACCACCATTCACTCCACAGTTCTGGTCCTTCTGTAATACATACTTTCTCATATTTTTTATTGTGATTTCAGGGGGATTTGTGAATGTGAGAATTAAACTATGGGCTCAGTCCAGCAGCCTACTTTAGGTGTACCGTGATAATTTATAATGCTTAAATTTTCCCCTCGTAAGTGAAGTAATAGAGCCATGGCAAAGCATGGATCCAAAATTATGTTTACAATAGTTTTGAAATTGGTGAATGAAAGCTATAGTTAATTATATGGTCAGTATTTAGTTTGTATGAATTTCTTAGGATAAATAATTCTGATCACTTACTGTATATCCATTCTGTATGGATGTTGATTCTTTGCTGCATTCCATTGACCCTTATGTTTTTCTACTATAATACAGTGCTTGACTTTATAATCTAGAGTCATAGAGACCTGGGTTCAAATCTTCCTCTGTCACTAACTTTTTGAAGTTGAAAAAGTACTTAACTTTCAAGGCATTTTTTTCTGTCATAAGAACTATTTATTTATTTTATTCCACAAACATTGTTAAGTACCTAACTTTACTAGGTCTCTGTAAAGAATAATAATAAAAGGTTAGAGGGGTGCCTGAGGGGCTCAGTTGGGTGAAGTGTCTGCCTTCAACTCAGGTCATGATCCCAGGGTCCTCGGATCAGGTCCCACATTGGGCTTCCTGCTCAGCGGGAGGCCTGCTTCTCCCTCTCCTGCTCCCCCTGCTTGTGTTCCCGCTCTCTCTCTCTGTCAAATAAATAAATAAAAATATTTAAAATAGTAATAATAATAAAAGGTTAGAAATAAAGTGATTAACCTAATATGCCACTGATAAACATTTGCTCTTAACTGTTTTTATTTTCAACTATTCTTTATTTCAAAGCAAAGGAAGAATTGAATACAGATAATACATTGCCAGTCTTTCTTCATTGTGCGGTATACTGCTGCTAGAAGACAAATTATAAATGTATAAAATAATTTCAAAGTTCTGACATTCATATTGGTCAGAAAACAGATTTTTTTTTTTACATCTTTTTTTTTTTTTAAAGATTTTATTTATTTATTTATTTGACAGAGATCACAAGTAGGCAGAGAGGCAGGCAGAGAGAGAGGAGGGAAGCAGGCTCCCTGCTGAGCAGAGAGCCCGATGCGGGCCTCCATCCCAGGACCCTGAGATCATGACCTGAGCTGAAGGCAGAGGCTTAACCCACA
>NW_019154118.1:26820356-27216960 GCF_002288905.1 Enhydra lutris kenyoni | reverse complement strand
ATTAACAGAGATCACAAGTAGGCAGAGAGGCAGGCAGAGAGAGAGGAGGGAAGCAGGCTCCCTGCTGAGCAGAGAGCCCGATGCGGGCCTCCATCCCAGGACCCTGAGATCATGACCTGAGCTGAAGGCAGAGGCTTAACCCACTGAGCCACCCAGGCGCCCAGAAAACAGATTTTTATTAAAGCAGTATCAACCAGGGAGAGATGGGGAAACCATGCTGAAAAATTGTGCGTGGCCTCTTCCATGTCCTTGAAAAATCCTTGGAAAGCAAATATTTAAATTGAGTCCTAAAAAGAAGTACATGGCATAATTTAATGTCCAAACAAAACCTTTCATTTTATCTCTCAAGGACAGTTTTCTGAAATTAACATATAAGAGTTATGCATAGCTTCCTGTATTAACCAAAAGGGAAGGACAAGATTATGCAACTGGGCTTCTGTTTTTAGCTGGTAACTCCGTGTTCCCTGCGCCAAAACTCCAGGGTGGTTTACTTCATGCATTCCTGCTGCCTTTGGCCTCCTGACTGACAGGCTATGTGCTTATCTTCCCAGAGGTGGCTCTGATCTCCTCTTTGAGATGATTACTATCAGCATTTCACTTGGCAGTAAGGGAGGTAACTGTCTTCCTCAAGGAAACCAAAACAGTTTGGATAAGAGCCGAAGAAGAGCTAGGGTTACTTTCATTTCTTAAATGATCTCTCATGCTACAAAATGAAGACACTGAAAGAGGGAATCCCGTGCCCTTTCGTTGTCCACACACACAAAGGTAGCCTTGCACCGACACCAGCCTCACCAACGTTACCTGGTCTGTTAGTTTGCTAGGGCTGCCCTCGTGGAGTACCACAGACCATGGGCCATAAACAGAACCTACTTCCTCCCCATTCTGGGGGCCAGAAATCCAGCAGGAAAATGTGATCAGGGTTCTGCAACTGTCCTTGTCTTGCAGACCCCCCGTGTCTTCCTCTCAGAGTCTTTCTGTGCCTGTGTTCAAATTCCCTCTTCTTGTAAGGACACCAGTCATACTGTGACTTTAGGACCCACTTCTCAATGACCTCATTAACTTTAATCAGCTCTTTAGAGGACTTATTTGCAAATATAGTCATGTCTTTTATTACTGGGGCTTAGGACTTAAAACATGTGAATTTGGGAATGGGGTGAGACATAGTTCACAAAGCACTTGATAACCAATTCCATAATTTAAGAAGAATGTCCCCGCCCTAAACACCATCTCACCGTTTTCAATTTTCTTTCTTTCTTTTTTTTTTTTTTTTTGGTTGGAATAAATAGTTAAAACAGATAAAAACTGCCTGTGACAGGCCTCCCAAATGAAAACCGATTTTCTTTTTTTTTAAACAATTAAATTTATATTTTTATAAAGACCTAATTTACCACTTGGTAAAGGATCACCAAGTGTTATGACAAAGGAAATAAATGCCATGAGACTAGAAGGACAATAGCAATCAAAAAATTTACTTCTGAGGAATCAGCACTGAAGAAGTCTGGTTCAGATCTCCCCAAAATAAGGCAGAGAGGATAGATTAAATGTTTTAACCTACGTTTGATAAGCAACACCATCAAAAGAAAAGACAGCACAAAAAAAACAGCACTGACCATTTCGAGAAGGGGGGTAGTCATCCTAAACAAAACGCACTGCTTTTTTCCTGGAAGGATCCTGGACACTGAGCACAACTTAGCAGAGACTAAGAGAGTATGAGATCAAATAGCTCTTCTTAAGAATGGCTTGGCCACAGGACGGAATCTGTAAACACAGGATCAGTTCCCAACCCCCTGCGACGGTCATGTAAAAGTCAGTGAAAACTCAAGAGACTTTTCATTGCTCTAAATTCCAGGATTTAAAACATGTGTTCTGTATTATAGAGCCTCACTTAAAATGTTACCTAAAAGTGGTTGATTCAGGCCTGTTTCAGATGAAAAAAAGTCCTTAACGTAGTGGGGACAGTGCCTCAGCTTGGCTCCAGATAGTTTCCCATGTTGCCAGGAATCATGCCAACATGGTACTGCACAGTGGTGTCCAGATGCTTAGAATCACGAAGCACTGAGTTTGGCCTGTTAATGGCAGAAAGAGCGAATTTGAGGTCCAGGATAGTTTAGCCCCTGGCTCTGCTAAGTCTTGGTGAAGAGAGGGTGGCTGCGGGTTTAGGTATCCACCTCATTACCTGATCTCCTCGAAACTAATTTTCTCATTAAATAAAAAGGAGTCTAATAAAAATATCCAGTCCATCTTCTAACCACAGAATTATTATTAACCATCCCATTATTAATAGCATATTTCCAATGCCATTCATACCTTTCCCAGATCCTGGCTTTTAAAGAAACGATTTGTTTCAAAGACATCTTCGTTGTTTCTGTTCATATACTTAATCTGTCTCTGTGTATTTTTCATCTGAAAATGAGGATAAATATTTTATGTATATCATCAATTTATCTGGGCTAAATGAGATAATGCTGATAAAGCATTGGACAATTTGGCACTTACTCAACCCTCAAATATTGTAACCAACTTGTATCATTTTAGGTTGGGGCAGATGTTGCTTGTTTTCCACACTATATTTTGTCTTGGGTCACAGGCATGTAACAGAGAAGTGGATATGGCAACATCTGGGGCTTTGGAAAAATGTAATGGGTAAAGAAGGAAGACACTGGGCACTGATACTCTTGAGTACAACTCAGCAGGTTCTGGGGAGGCATTTAGAGTCCACGTATGTAAAGCAGCTCTGTGGATTAGAGTCACGGTCACTGGCCAAGACTTATGTTCTAAACTGTGGTAGTTTGTCACTCCCCGGTAGACAGAGAGCAGTGTTGGAGGTTTGGCTGACCCCTGGGAGGCCTGTCCCTAGAGTCTCAGACACTAGGAATGAACAAGCCATCTGGTCCCGAGCAGGAACTTGCAAGAGCAAATCAAGGATGCAGAAATAAATGAAAGTCTGTTTGTGGCAACTGGGTGTATGGCATGAGGACACTAAGCACTCTAAGAGTAGGTGGTAACTTGGAAAGCTCAGCTGTAGGCCAATGAGAGAGGATCCGGAGAGCCAATTCTGTAGTAAACTTTCATGCTTGGTACCCTGTAAAATTCCTGCCCCTGTAGGGATTATTTTAAGAGTAGGGTGGAACCAAATTTACTGGGATGAAGGGAATGAGCACCCCAAAAGTGAGTTGCTGGGAAAGTGTCAGGTGCATGGCCAATACTTCCCAGTTATAAAAACTTCCCTTCTCTCTTAATGCTCATAGTTAATCCCCAAATTCTACATTCATAAAATGTCTTAAAATAGCATTGTCTTGTAACAAGAGATTATTTTCCCTGGAATATTTTCATCTTTATTCTAAAATCTGTGGCTGTTTACACACTTTATATAGTAATGGAAAGACTATTGGTGATTTGAGTTCTGCCCTCTGGCCTAGCACTGATGTCTCAATGATATTGGGAAAACAGTGAATGTCTTTGGTCTGTTTTCTGATCTACAGAATGAAATTGGACCTTCTTTTTTTTTTTTTCCAGTTTCATTAAGATAGAGTTAACATGATTATAAGTTAAAGGTGTACAACATGATTTGATTTACAGATACGGTTGCAAAATGATTGTCACAATAAGGTTAGTTAACCTCCCATAGATGTTTTTTCTCTCGTAGTGAGAACATACAGCTTCTACTCTGTTAGCAGATCCTACGTTGCCATGTATATACCATAGTCCTGTTAACTCTAGTCACCATACTGTATATTAGATCCCCAGAACTTACTTATCTTATAAATAGAGGTCTATAGCCTTTGGCCAGTATCTTCTCGTTTCTCCCATCCCCAGCCCTTGGCAGCCATCACTCTGCTCTCTGTTTCTGTGAGTGGACTTGAGATTTCACGTAAGTGAACATATAGTATTTGTTTTTCTCAGTCTTTCACTTAATGTAATGCTCTCAAGTTTCTATTATGTTTCCATATGTTGGCTATTGTGAATAATGCAGTGAACATGAGGGTGCAGATTCCTCTTCAGGATACCCTATTTTTATTTATAAAAATAAATATAACTCCATAGTGGCTGTACCAATTTACATGGCCACCAAGGGCAAACAGATGTTCACTTTTCTCCACATACTCAGCAACACTTATTGTCTCTTGTGTTTTGGTTTCGGCCATTCTAGCAGGTGTGAGGACATGTCACATTGTGGTTTGGATTTACATTTAGACCTTATTTTTGTCCCTGCTTTTGTTTCACTTGTTTATCCCACTTCTGTTAATTATATCTCATAAAGGTAACGACTGAAGAAGCAAACTTACTCTAGAGATCTTGATGAGACTTAAGTGTATTTATTCTTTCAATAAATATGTACTCATTGTCTTTCACATGCCAGGCACTGTTCTAAGTCCTGAAGGTATAACAGTACACAAGATGCATGAAGCCACTATTTTCCTGGCATTTTCTATTCCAGAGAGTGCAATAAAAAATAGTACAACAGACAAATAATGAATATAAACATGTATTCATATGTGTACCCTACTTCTTGGAGGAGGTGAGCTCTGAAGAGAAGTAAATGAAGGATGAACATGGGGTTCGGATAGGGTGGGGAGGGTGACTTGGATCCAGTGGTCGGAGAAGACACTCAGAGGAGATGACACTCATGCAAAAACCTGAATGAACTGGGGATGAGGCCCATGGAGGTCGGTGGGGAGCTATCCACAGACAGGAGAAATAAGAGAATAGTCCTTGAGACAAACACGTTGGGCAGGTTTTTTAAATGTAAGAGCTGGTTTGGTGAGCATGAACATAATTGTAGGATTTGTGACATTGGAGAGGTGACCAGGACTAGCTGTAGACTATGACAGGGCATCTGTTGGGGACTGAGAGCAGGGGAGTGGCACGGCCTATGTTACATTTTTTTAAATATCATGCCTTCTCCTAGGTGAAGAGACCTGGGGAAGCAGGAGACAGAGAAGAAGAATCATAGAAACCAATTAGGAACCTAAAGCACTGTTCTTGGCAAAACAGAATGGTAGCTTGCCTTACTTAGTCTCATAGCATTGGATGTCATGATGTGTGGCTGAAAACACGGTATGCTGTTTTGGAGGTAGAGCCCTCATGTGTCAGTTGTAGGGAGGAGACAGAGGTTAAGAACCACTGGATAAATGATCTACCAAGCTTATTCCAGAATTTTTGATCTGTGAACTCATAACGGAATAAAGCTCCCTTTTTGTGGCTGCTCATCATAAGAGATTTTATCTGAATCAGTCATGTTTGTTAACCATTGCGCAGCTGAGCTACTCCAGTGGGTCACTTTACACTTGTCATTTTCCGTGTTCAAGTGAGAGAAGTAGGGTGTTTCAGGCTTTCTCATGTAGCGGTACCATGATGGTACCGCTACATGAGGTAATCCTGTGTAATCCTGGCTCTAGATACTCATGAGCTATGTGACCTTGGACAGTTATATAATGTCTCCCAACCCGGGATGCTCAAGAAGATAAAGTACCTTTCTCTTATGGTTGTTGCGAAGTTAAGTAAAATCTCATTCAATAGCTATGTCTTGCTCATGGTCTATGTTATAGTGGGTGGACACATTGGCATCAAGATGTTGAGGATGAGGTAAACACACTTCTGCACAAAATATTCTTTCTTGTGCTTCAGAGAGCCAAGCATGGGGCCTGGCCTAGAGTAGAAACTCACTGGGAACTAGTTTTCCTTCTTCAAAATCCAAAATTACATGCTCATATAAGAGCATAGGGTACACACTTTAAGACAACATAGGTGTATCTTCAGTGTATCCTTCTGAAACTCATATTCTCATCCAAATGAATGACTCTGGTAATATACCTGCAGGCTAATTAGCAGGTAATAGAGGAGATCCTTTTGGAGAAAGCAGACATTTTGCCCTCCCTCAGGTAAAACATATTTTCCTGCACATTCACTCATTTTTTTAAAAGTACTAATTTGCATTTAAAATTATAGGGAGTGCCTGTATGAATAACTTCTAGTGTTGTATCTATTATACTTTGTCAGTGAAATGATCCCATCCTGAGACTTTTTTTTTTTTAAAGATTTTATTTATTTATTTGACAGAGAGAGATCACAAGCAGGCAGAGAGGCAGGTAGAGAGAGAGGAGGAAGCAGGCTCCCTGCTGAGCAGAGAGCCCGATGTGGGGCTCGATCCCAGGACCCTGAGATCAACACCCTGAGACTTTTTAATCCATTCACAAAGCTACTTTTTATTACCTATAAATTTATTTTTTTCAATATAGCAGAAAATGCACAGCCAATTCATCTGGCAATAGGCATGGCAATATTTTTAATAGCATTTTATAGGATTGTCATATTCAATTAGTAATTTCACTGTGCTACCTCAACAATTAGTGAACTAATCCAGGAAGTGCCAATAAAAATCACATCAGGTGATAGTTTCCTCAGCCATTTATAAGTTATTAATATGCTGTCAAGTCTAGAATTCAAGCTGAATTCAAATCAGAGTTCCTGGTCTTCAAATTGCTCAGTGATATTATAGACCAGTGACATATAGGTGAGGGGTTCTGTTTTCCTATTCCTCTTTACCTGACTCGGAATCTCTCCATTTCCGTTTGTCTCTACTGTCCTCCCGCTGGCATGACTACAGGCACCCATCATGTCAGCACTGAACTGAGACTCCCAGTTCTCTTTTCCAGTCGGGAGATGACGAGTTTGGCTGAACTTTCAAAGATAGAATATGCCATTAACATTGATTTTTTTTTTTTTTTAATCTGTAATAGGGTATTGTGTTGGCATCCCTCTTCATTGAAGTTCTCAGTATGTAGATTAATCACAAAAGCACATTCTTCAGAAATACCGAAATTATAATATTCATATGTTTTCATATACCAAAACTGCATTTGTGCTGTGTTCTCTTCTTCTTTTTTTTCCCTTTTTCCTCTTGTAATATGCTAAATCACAGGAGGCAATCTCTGGTTGTTGCTTTTCATAAATGTCAAGATAAAAATCAAGATCTGTATTTTTCTAGGGCACAGTTTCAGAACAATTGCATAGTTTTAGTTATGCCCCCACCACCAGGCCATAAACTAAGTAAGCTATTTATTAATCAACCAATATTTTTAAATACCTACTTTAAGAACACCTTAAGGGAATGTGAAAAGATGCCAACATTTTGTCCTCAAAGAGGTTATAACTTAGTTTAGAATAAAATAGTTTAGAATAAACTTAGTTTAAACTTAGAGTAAAATCAATTAATAATGAGCTAAATTGGAATTGCTGTGCTGGTTCAAGGGGTGTCATTATATATTATCTGACTGTTAAGTAAGTAGTGCAGATAAGATTTCTGGGGTCCAGTGAAGCTTCAAAGCACTTGAGCAAGGCCTTGAAGGACAGCCTTACTATGTGGAGAATGCTGTAGAGAATCCAGTAGTCCCATGCTTCAGATTCATTACATAACAAACCCTGATTCTCTCTTGGGGCCATTTTAATTCCGCTTGCCCTTAACTCACCATCCCAGGCCCTGTAACACCTCCTCAAAAGACATACAATCCCCAGTCCTACTCGACCGTGATGAGCTGTTGTGTGGAATCACTGACCTACTCTTGCCTGTGGTAGTTCAGTTCAAATTGACTGTCTGTCACCACAAAATTGGTGGTGGGTGCCTCAGGGAATATTAAAATAAGTATAATATGGTTGTTATTTATATTCTAGTGCCTTGTGAGAGAGATATTTAGGTATTTAAATTCCAAACCAAATAGAGTAGGATGAGACCTGAAATGCAGGTAGAAATCAAGCTTTATATGAACCAGACTATACTCCAATCTAAAACACTCAGTTCAGTGTAAAAATATAGACAGTCTTCCAAAATAAACATGCTTTAGGAAAGGTGATTAGTCTCTCTGATTTCCCCTCCCTCCTTCCGCTCCTTTCTAAAATAGCTTTGACTATATGGTCAAGGACATCTAGTTTAATTGATTCTGTGGATTTATAGTAAGAAGGTGCTGATACCCACAAGGATCTTCAGGAAACAGGTTATGGCATTTGAGTGGTTTGCTGTGTCTAAAAACTGAACAAGTGACTGATGAGCTTCACCTGGTTCTACCTGGTTCTTTTGGGGAGTTAAATATGATATAATTCATGTCCACTGCTGTAGTCTGTGGTCCTGGTCATTCATTCCTGATCTTGAAGTTCAAGAACTTCAACAGCTGTTCATCCTGATCTAGGTGTCTGCCTTTGTGTGTGTGCCCGCAAGGCAGACAGGAGTTTCTGGGATCCCTGCACACAGCTTAACGGCTTTGGGTAGACAGGACCACCTGTGTGGATGCCTCCTATCAACAAGTCTGTACTATCATACAAGTGGTTGCTTTCAGGGATTTCCCAGAAGCCTACAGACCCTCACCTGCACCCTGAGGACAGCATGACACATACCCTTTTGTCCTGACCTAACCATCCCTTACTGAATATTTCCAAAACGTTAATTGGTTTCTAAGTAGCAGAGCATTTGAGGTTAAGGCATGAAAAGGCACAGTTAAGTCTCTTTCTTCTCCTACCATGTATTCTTACTACCCTTAAACTGCAAGCTTCCTAACTATCACAGAAAGAAGGTATATCTTCCCTACACCTATAGAAGAAATTCTGTCATCTAAGTCTTTAGACTTGGTTATTATTTTAAGGGAATTTGGAAAATTATTTTGTTTTTTTGTCCATACCTAATGTTAAAGACTGGTGCTGTAGTTCACAATCTTATTTTAATTGTCAGTTGTTTACTATTAATTCTGTTTGTATTACTTTTGAAATTATCCCGATTAATATGCATTTACTCACTCATGCAAATAGCTCAAGTTGGTTACATATAAAGTCAAATATGCAGAATATAAACAAAAAAATACAAACTACATCAAAAAATATATTTCTTCAATTAGACTCTGGAAAAAAAGTGATAAGGGTCTGTATCATTCAGGGTTCTACCAGAGAAAGAGGACCAGTATGATATGTATGATTAAAATGACTATATATATATAATTATATAGATGTATAGATCTATCTATGGCTGTATCTATCTATATCTATCTATCTATCTATCTATATATCATAACAATGCCTTGATTAGTGTTTGAATAAATGGCTACTACAGCCTAGCCTGGTTACACAATAAAACTAACCATCACAGAGCCAAAATTGGTGGTAATGGAAAGGGAATATAAAAGATCAACTATGAAGAAAGAAGAAACTAACTGGACAAAACAAAGTTAAGGGGTCACTTGAGGATATGTTGGAGGTTTTTACTTTAGATAAGTAAGAAAGTGGTATACTTGTTACAAAACCACAGGGAGCTGACTTGGAGGAGAAGCTAATTAATCCAGTTTCAGATGTTGACGGCCATGAGTTAAATGGCCAGATAATCGGAGTCGGTTCGTTCACCCAGTGAGCTTTAATTAAATAACTGAAAACGTGGTCATGTACTTCCACTTCCCTGCCCTGGACATACCTGTGAATGGATCATTAGTACCCTCTTGACCCAATCCAAAGACTAAGGTTAAAACATTTAAATCCCACACACACAGATGAGTCAGATGGTCATGGGTCCTACAGCTAAGGTTGGGGTTCTAGAGCTGCGGCCATGGAGTTGCAAGTGTATGCAAGTGTACAGCCCAGCCCAGACAGATAGAAAAGCATATATGAGTGAGATTAGTCAGTTCTTAAATATAGAGAGTATGACTTTAGTTCCTGTCTTTGTAAACACCTTTTCATGATTCCTGGCCTAATTTTCTAAATATATTTGAGTTAGATTGAGTGGATTTCTGTTCTCATATCCAAGAATAAAATCAAGTACTCTGAGCAAATCTAGTTGGAAATATCAGCATTATCTATTTCTAAACATTTTGCTACCTCAATAATTAATTGCTATGTTTGATAGCAGTAAAAAGGAGAAAGAATTTTAAAACTGGGACCAATATGAGCCTGAGCGTAGTTGAACTGAAAAATAATGGAGTCCAAAATTAGTTGTACTTGGCAGAACCTGGTACTTACATAATCAAAATGAAATGTTTGTAAAGAGAAATTTTTGGTGTCTTGACTGCAACAATTATTCAACTACACCTGAAGTTATACTCCATTGACCCCACCGTGTTTGCACTGGCTACTGCATTGCTTATGTGCTCACTTTCCATGTTGTCCAGCTTAAATCCCTCAATCCATCATAATCATCACTGTTCTTACATAAGTCCCTAACTCCCATCCTAGTTTTTGCTTTGCTACTCCCATCTGGTAAAATCCCAAACCAGCCAATTCCAGCTCTGCTTGTTCCAAACCTCCTACACACAGAACATCATTGGAAGAATATACCCAATCATGTTGACTGATCTAAATTAAAATGTACGACCCCTAACTTCAAATGGGCTCTTCGTGTTAACCAACAATCATACCGCATTTTCTTAATTTAGTCAAACCTGCTTTTCTGGAAAATGATTATATATTTTCTCTTACTATCATTAAAACCCAGTGCTTCTTTCTTTCTCCTCCATTCTTATTCTTACGATGATTATCAGGCTTCCTACTTTACTGAGAATATAGAGCCAATCAGCTATGTAAACCCATTACCTTTCTTCCTTGCCCACCAGTTAGATTGTATCACTTCCGCAGAAATCCTCCTTTGTCACTTCTGCAGATCAGTTTTTTCCTTTCTATTAGTTGACTTCTATCAGCAACTAGAACTCTCATTCATTGACAGTGGAAAACTATCTGGCAGTTTATTACAAATTTCAGTATTGCTCCCTAAAACTCAATAATTCATTCCCTATTTCTTTTATATAAGAGAAATGAAAAGATACATTCACAAAAAGGCTAGGACAAGCATGTTCAAAGCCCCAAACTAGAAACATTTCAATTGCCTATCAATAAAAGAGTAATTTTAAAATATTCTGGGATATACCTGTGATATTACCCAGCAATTAAAATAAACAACTGATATATACAACAAAGTGAATTAAATTTTTAAAATTACATAAAACAAAAGAAGCCATATCTAAAAGAGTATATCCACATGATTTGATTCATGTAAATGTCAAGAAAAGACAAAACAGACCTGTGAATATAAAAAATCAAAACACTGGATGCCTCTTAGTGCAGGGACATTGTCCAGAAAGGGGTATGAGACCTTTTTAGGGTGAGAAAAAGTTCTAAATCTTGATTGCTGTATTACACAAATTTATATATTTGTTAAATATACTAAAGAGGAAAATCTCTACATTTCTGTATATGTAAATTATAACTCTTAAAAAAATAGATTAAAAGTTAACATGCTTCAGTAGGCTTAGTTATCAGATAGTAGTCAGGAATAACCTGTCATTAGCTGTTGGAAAGGTACAGATGCATATTGTTGTAACAACTAAACATGTTTAAAATCATTTCCTTTGAAAATCTGGGTAGTGCAGAGGAAAAAGTCTAAATAGAATATTAGCAATGTGTTTTTTGTAAACCTGATGCTTAGAGCAAGATGTAACAAAAAAGAGATGAGCTCTGGGAAAAATTGGATGCTTTGAGAGCAGAGGTGAATTCACACCAGGAGAATTCAAAAATCTGGATCTTGCACAATTGGAAAGCCAACTCTTCTAGGTCCCAAAGTGGAAATGGCACTGTAAGAACTTTTACTTGAACAAGGACTTTAGTCTTGGCAGGGAAATATGGAAGAGTGATGAGGACTGATTCACAAAGTTCAAATCACATGGTCTCAATATTGTCATTAATTATGGAGGGATAGAGAGAAAGTCAGGGCAAGATACCAATCAATGAATGATGCTAACTAATTTCATCTATCAAAGAACTTCCATGTGGTTACAGATGACAGGATACTTACTAAGGTAATTGGATTCATTTTTACAAAAATTGCATGGCCACTGTTCAGGACATTCCATAGATCACATATTTGGCCACAAAACAAACCTCAACAATTTCAAAAATGTTGAAGTCATACCATGCATCTTTTCTGACCATAATATTAAGAAACTAGAAATCAACCACAAGAAAAAAACTTGAAAGACCATGAATACATGGAGGTTAAAGAGTGTGCTACTAAACAATGAATGGTTCAAACCGGAAATAAAAGAAAAAAGTAAAGTATATGTAAGCAAAAGAAAATGAAAATACATGCAGAAACTTTGGGATGTAGCAAAAGCAGTTCTAAGAGGGAAGTTTATAGCAATATAGGCCTACCTCAAGAAGCAAGAGAAATCTCAACAACCTAACCTTACATCTAAAGGAGTTAGAAAATGAACAACAAAGAAAAATCTAAAACTAGCAGAAGGAAGGAAATAAATATGAGACCAGAAATAAATTATATAGAAGTAAAAAAAAAAAAAAAAGAACAAAACAATAGAACCAGTAATGAAACCAGGAGCCAGTTTTTTGGAAAAAAAAAAAAAAAAAAAAAAAAATCAATAAAATTGATAAACCTCTAGTGAAATTTATCAAGAAAAAAGAGAAAGACTTAAATAAATAAAATCATATATGAGAGAAGAAATAACAACCAACACCACAGAAATATAATTAGAATATTATGAAAAATTATATGCCATAAATTGGACAAGCTAGAGAAACAGATAAATTCATAGAAACATATAAATCACCAAAACTGAAACAGGAAGAAATGAAAAACTTGAATAGATTGATTACCAGCAAAGAAATTGTATTAGTAATCAAAAAACAATGCCCAAAAAACAAAAGTACAGGACCAGATAGCTTCACAGGCAAATTCTACCAGACATTTAAAGAAGAGTTAATGCCTATTTTTCTCAAACTATTCCAAAAGAAGAAAAGGAAGGAAAACTTCAAATTCATTCTATGAGGCTATTATCACCCTGATACCAAAATCTGATAAAGACACCACCATAAAAATAAATAAATAAAATAAAAAAATAATAATAAAAAAAAAGACACCACCATAAAAGAACTGCAGGCCGATGTCTCTGATGAACACAGAAGCAAAAATACTCAACAAAATACTAGCAAACTGGGCCCAACAATACATCAAAATATCATTCACCATAAGAAAGTGGGATTTATTCCTGGGTTGCAAGAGTTGTTAAATATCTACAAATCAATCAACATGATACATCACAAAGAAAAGAAATAAGAACCATATGATTGTTAAATTCATGCAGAAAAAGCATTTGGCAAAGTACAACATCCATTCATGATAAAACCCCTCAACAAAATAGGTTTAGAGGGAACATAGCCCAACATAATAAGGGCCATTTATGAAAAATGCACAGCAAACATCATCATCATTGGGGAAAAACTGACAGACCTTCCCCTAAGGAAAGGAACAAGACAAGGATATCTACTCTCACCAGTTTTATTCACAATTAGCCAAAGCAGTCAGACCACAAAAAGAAATAAAGGGCATCCAAATGGCAAGGAAGAAGTCAAACTTTCACAATTTGCAGATGACATGATACCATATATAGAGAAAACCCTAAAAACTCGACCAAAAAAAAAAAAAACTGTTAGAACTGATAAATGAGTTCAGTAAAGTCCTAGGATACAAAATCAACATACAGAAATCTCTTGCACTTCTATACACCAATAATGAAGCAGTAGAAAGAGATATTAAGGAATTAACCCCATTTACAATTGTTCCAAAAAACCATGAGACACCTAGAAATAAACTTAACCAAAGGAGTGAAAGGCCTGTACTCTGAAATCTATTGAACACCAATGAAAGAAATTGAAAAGGATGCAAAGAAATGGAAAGGTATTTCATGCTCATGGATTGGAAGAACAAATGTTAAAATGTCTCTACAACCCAAAGCAATATACACATTTAATGTAATCCCTATCAAAATACCAACAGCATTTATTATAAAACTAGAACAGGCAATTCTAAAATTTATTTGGAAGCACAAAAGACCCCAAATAGCCAAAGGATTCTTGAAAAGGAAAAACAAAACTAGAGGCTTCACAATTCTAGGCTTCAAACTATATTGCAAAGCTATAGGAATCAAAGTAGTATGGTACTGGCATGAAAATAGATCAATAGAATAGGAAAACCAGAAATGGACCCACAATTCTATGGTCAACTAATCTTTGACAAAGCAGGAAAGAATATCCAATGAGAAAAAGACAGTCTCTCCAACAAAAGATATTGGGAAAACTGGACAGTAGTAACATGCAGAAAAATGAAACTGGACAATTTCCTTACACCATACACAAAAATAAATTTAAAATGAATGAAAGACCTAAATGTGAGACCTGAAACCATCAAAATCCTAGAGGAGAACACAAGCAGTGATTTCTTTGACATTGACCACAGCAACTTCTTCCTAGATAGGTCTCCTGAGGCAAAGGAAATAAAAGCAAAAGGAAATTATTGGGACCTCATCAAAATAAAAAGCTTCTCTTTAGTGAAGGAAACAACAAAACTAAAAGGCAACCTTCAAAATGGGAAAAGTTATTTTTCAATGACATATCTGATAAAGGGTTAATATCCAAAATCTGGGAAGAACTTAGATGACTCAACACCCCCCAAAAACAACTAATCCAATTAAAAATGGGTGGGAGACATGAATAGACATTTCTTCAGAGGAGATGGCCAACAGACACATGAAAAGATGCTCAACATCACTGATCATCAGGGAAATAGAAATCAAAACTACAATAAGATATGACTTAACACCTATCAGAATGGCTAAAGTCAAAAACATAGGAAACAACAGGTCTTGGTGAGGATGTGGAGAAAGGGGAACCCTCTTGCTCTGTTGGTGAGAATGCAAATTGGTGCAGCCACTCTGGAGAACAGTATGGAGGTGCCTCAAAAAGTTGAAAATAGAGCTACCCCATGACACAGCAATTGCACTACTAGGTATTTACCCAAAGGATACAAAAATACAGATTTGAAGGGGTACATGCACCCCAATGTTTATAGCAGCATTATATACAATAACCAAATTAGGGAAAGAGCCCAAATGTCTCATAACTCATGAATGGATAAAGAAGATGTGGCATATATATACAACGGAATATTACCCATAAGAAGAATGAAATCTTGCCATTTGCAACAACATGGATAGAGCTAAAGAGTGTGATGCTAAGTGAAATAAGTCAGAAAAGATAAATACCATATGATTTCAGTCATACGTGGAGTTTAAGAAACAAAACAGAAGCAAAGAGGAAAAAGGGAAAGAGAGTGGAAAACTGAGAAATAGACTTTTTAAAAAAAAGATTTTATTTATTTAAGAGTGTGAGGGAGCGTGAGTGGGGTAGCAGCAGAGGGAGAAGGCCAAGCAGATTCCCTGCTGAGTGGGGAACCTCACTCAGGGCTCAATCCCACAACCCCAAGATCATGACTTGAGCTGAAGTCAGACATAACTGAGCTACCCAACTACCCTGATAACTCTAGAGAACACACTAATGGTTGCGCAGTGGGGGTGGGGGGTAATAGATGATGGGGATTGAGAAGTGTACCTGTCCTGGGATGCCTGGGTGGCTCAGTTGGTTGGGCGGCTGCCTTCGGCTCGGGTCATGACCCCAGGGTCCTGGGATCGAGTCCTGTATCAGGCTCCTTGCTTGTCCGGGAGCCCTCTTCTCTCTCTCCCTCTGCCTGCTGCTTCCCCTGCTTGTGCACTCGCGCTCTCTCTCTCTCTCTCTCAAATAAATAAATAAAATCTTAAAAAAAAAAAAAGTTAATCCGTCCTGATGAGCACTGCTCATATGCAGAGTTGTTGAATCACTATATTGTACACCTGAAACTAATATTACACTGTATGTTAACTACACTGGAATTAAAATAAAAACTTAAAAAAAAAAGAGTCATGTTGCCAAATAAACTGCAAGCCTGGCCTAAACGTACCTGCAAATTTGTACTTGGAGGGCGTGGCTACAGAACACGAGTCCGTAGGGAGGGCGCACTCTCTAATGCCTGTTACCGACGTAGTCCCAAACCACACAACAACGCGGGGCGGGGGAATGGATAAAAGATTTATTCCCAGAGAACAGGCAGGGTCTCCTCCAGTAATTTTCTCCACTACCAGAGCAGAGACTTTTTACAACGCCAGTCCCAAAGATTTCATCATTGCTATGGGCCCTCCCATCCTTCCGTTTTCTAGAAGAGACTTTTAAGTGACCTTTGCACTTATCCCATCCCTGCTCTAGGGCAGAGCAGATCCCTTGTTTTTGTCCATTGATTGTCAGAGTAGGATGCCACACAAGAGGATTGTATGAGACCCACAGACCCCACTTGACTCTCAGCTACATGCGTTACCTGGGTGGGGCACAGTGTGTCACGAGACTCAGGAGGCAGGCCATGCAGGGATAGCTAAGCCAAATGAATGAGTTCAGTTTAGGAGCAATGGTCAGTCATCGGTTTTAGTTCACGACCTGATGCACGTTTTGAGAATGCCTCTCTAGCTGTAGTGTGTTAAGTAGCCTGGAAGTGGATCAGAAGGAATAATAGGCAGTAAATTAGGTTTTATGACAATCTAGAGGTCATACGCCATGTATGACTGAAATCATAATGTATTTATCTTTTCTGACTTATTTCACTTAGCATCATACTCTTTAGCTCCATCCAGCTTGTACTGGCTAGTGTCTGAGGAGTTAGGATATTGGGTCAATATGAGAAATATTTAAAAATAAAGTTAGTGTAACTTGGTGATGCATTAGAAGTAGCAGGTGAGGGAGACTGGAGATAGCAAGACAGTATTTTAAAATTCCAACACGAAAATTCGGGTGGACGATGGTGTTAGTTGCTGAAGAAACAACTAGAAAATAACCAGGTTTGGAAGAAATAGCGTGAAATTGGACTGGTTGGATCTGAAGTATTTGCAGTTATTTGGAGACGTCTGATGTCTTGAATTCAGAATAGAAGTCTCTCCTGGACATTTTGTAGAAGAATAATTAGGATGTGAATAATGATTGAGGCTTTAGACTTGAATTAGGCTAGGAAGAGGCTATAGAATTAAAAAAGAAAAAGAAAAACACTGAGGAAAGCCTAGGTAAATGGAAGAGGCAGCTCTGTAAGAGAAGTATGTGTAATGCACTTAGGCTGAGGGCAAACAGCAGCCTAGCCAGGTATCACGTTCCATGGTTCTTGGAGGAATGGGCTGCAGGAAAAGAATTTGAGCTCTCAAGTCAAAATATTATTTTATACCTAACTGACCTTGGCATAATTTCTTCAACCAGTCTCGGCTTCTGTATTTCCCATGAGGAAAAAAAAAATAATAATAAAGATAAGACTGAGCCGAAGAGCTATCATGAAGGGTTATCTTTGTTAAAAAAAAAAAAATAGGTAAGACATATGATGTATAACAGGAGTTCAAAAAAAGAGTAGCTCAGGGCGTGTGGGTGGCTCATTTGGTTTAAGCAACTGCTTTCGGCTCAGGCCATGATCCTGGAGCGCTGGGGTGCAGCCCCGCATTGGGCTCCCAGCTCCACGGGTAGTCTGTTTCTCCCTCTGACTTATCCCGTCTCATACTCTCTCTCACTCTCTCTCTGTCAGATAAATAAATAAAATCTTTAAAAAAAAAAAAAAAGAGTAGCTCTTACATATTATCAACTCTGTGACCATAGAAATACTAGAAGAAAATGCATTCCGATTTGAAATATTAAATGTTAATTCTTTAAATGGTCAATGTATTAATCACTGTGACAAGCCAAAGTTACTCAAAATCTTAAAAATAATATTCCAGATTTATTGTTTATAATCACTGTAGATTAAAAGGATGCTGTAAAATTTAACAGACAAAAACATTATTTTCATAAGGGCTGAGATAAAAATAAAACGACTTTGCCATTGTCTAATAGGACAACTATAATATTAAGCTGACTTTTTTCAGTGGTTATCAATATCACTTTCCTATCACATTAGTTTCAACATTAGAGAAAAATGGCAACTCTTGGCTGCAGTTACTCTGAAATATTTCATTCATGGGGCTCTCATTACTTGTACACTTAAGCTTTCTCCTTCCTTCCCTCTCGAAGAAGGACAGTTAATACGTTGGCTGGGAAAAGGCTTGACATGCCAAATTCCCAAAAGGAGAGAATGTTTTTGCATTTCCTTTCAGTGTCCTTATTCTACTGCCATGTTAGGAAATCAACTCTTTGAGGGGGTAAAATGTCTTTTATTTTGTTACAAAGTTTTTATCTCTGAAGAGATTCTGGGTCCCACAAAGTCCTCTACAGCAGTGGTACCTAATAAAGTCTGCTGATTAAAACCAGGAAGCCACCTGGGTGGCTCAGTGGGTTAAGCCTCTGCCTTCGGCTCAGGTCATGATCCCAGGGTCCTGGGATTGAGCCCCGAATCAGGCTCTCTCCTCAGCAGGGAGCCCACTTCCCCCTCTCTCTCTGCCTGCCTCTCTGCCTACTTGTGATCTCTGTCTGTCAAATAAATAAATTTTAAAAAATAAATAAATAAGATAAATAAATAAAATAAAACCAGGAAGGCACCCTTAAAAGCACAATCTCTTTGATAACTGGCCACTTTACTTTCTACTGAATATTTTCCCTGTTCTTCCTCTACATAGCTGTGTGTATGAAATTCACTTCTGCAAACTTTCCCGGAGTCAGCCGTTCGTGTAGAGTTTAGGGACAGGGTCAGAGGCTGGAAAACAGACTTGAGAAAATGCTCTGTGCTATCCCCTGACGGAGTGCATTGTGTGTAAAATAACAGTTGCCATGTTACCTTCAGGCCAGGGTTGAGGGAAGGAGGCTGCTATTGAGAAAAGAACTTGAGGCCACCTGTGAAATCAAAGGTGTTGATCCGCCTTGTCAAAAAACAGTTGGTCACCACTTGTGACCCCCTCGAGGAGAAGAAGAGGCAGGAACATTGTAGCTAGCCTCTTCACAAAGTTTCCCTCCCTGTGCAAAGCAAGCATGCCAACCATGTCTGGGTGCTTAGCTCAGAATTATATTGTATTGGCTCCACTTTGAAATACCAAGGATTTCCAGTCTGATTCTATTACACACTTACCATTCCAAAACTGGACCCTGTGAACATGGATTACTGTGTTCTACCAGGAAGATAGCAGTATTGTGTGAATTTCATCTGGTCAGAGAATAGTCACTAAATGAGTAGCATTTGGGACATTTGGGGGATGCCAAATTACTCACTTACTGAGTAATGAACTTATCTCTCATTTGCATTCTTATAGAAATGAAAGCCAATGGAAAGGTTAGAAATGTCTGTGTTTATCCTGATCTTAATATCATATTTTATGTTTCTTTTTTCAATTTAGATTTGCTGATTTTTGGCTTAAATTTTAATAGGGAGATAGGAAGGCTTTCATCTTATACTTGGTTGTGGGGTTTTATTTTCATTTTCTTTCTTCCTCCTTTCAGATTTTAAATTCTGTTTAAACTGCATTTGGTTGTCTAATTAGGCATCATTTTTTGTTGTTGCTCTTGTTGTCTTGATGTTAGAATAACTGGTTAAGAGCAATGACACTATTCATTCATGCTTTTTTTTTTTTCTTTCTTTTAGTGACTTCATTGTATAAAGGGGGTAGATTTGACTCATAAGACTGTAAAACTGAAGCCAACCTTTTGCTTCTTCGTTTTTAGTCCCTGCCCCAGCTCACCACAGGGGACTTCCAGTGTTCCTCAATGCTGGCTGAACCCAGATGGCTGTGCTGAGCTTCCAGAGTAACTCAGACACTGGAGACAATCTGGCTCATTTACTAGCTTCTGACTTTTTGGCCCAAAGAACAAAATCTTATGAACAGCACTTACAAAAGATTCAGTATTTCAGGATGTCAAGTTTTATGACAGCCTTTCTTTTGGAAAAGATACATTGTTTTTCCCTCAGCCCAACTCATTATTATATTGACATTTCTTTTTGGAAAGAATAGCTGTGGGATTTAATTCGAAAAAAAGTAATAGGAAAAAAAAAAAGAACCGTACAAAAACCCCAAGTGATCCAAATAGTAGTAAAGGAAGAGCTAAATCAGCAAATCACTCAAAGAATTTCAACATTTTAGTTCCCAAACCAAATTTTCTAAAGTAAATTTTATGTGATCTATGGATGCTTAATGAGCTTGGATTCCAGTCCTATTAAAATTGTTTTTCAAAAACATAACTCAACATATCCATTGCCTTTAACTCTAACTTAAGGTTGACAGGAGGCCTTTGTATTAGCAGAAGGCTCCTGAAGCTCAAATACAAAAGATTATTTCCCTAAAATTGAGACATAATTACAGTATCAATAGCTAGCATTAAGCATCTTAACAACTTTCAGATCCTGTTGCTCTGCACATGTCATGGTTTCTTTCTTTGTTATTAAAAGGGTGAAACATAGGTGAAGTGGCCGAAATGAAGATAGTATAGTGGTTATACCCAAAACGTATCCACAGTTATTGTCATTTAAAAGCTCCAGGGTGGACATGGCAAGACAGAAGCTAGGGGTATCAGAAGCAGGTAGATAAGAACGGGGCCGTGGCAAGGTCTGGGGTCAAAAGCAGAGTTCAACAGCAGATACTGAACAGAGGACAGAAAGTCCAGCAGGTAAGATGCCAGCAGTGTGGGCTTAAATAATGAAATCAGTACCTGAAGAGGGAAGTGGGGTGGCAGAAGATGAGGTCCTGTGAAGGTAAAGCCAGACGAGGCAACCAGATTTTACCAGACACAGCTCTGTCTCAGGGCTCCTGTCTGCACACTGGGGTTTGGCCTTCAAGATGAATTAGTTGAGACTTGAGGCCCCAGAACATATTCTCCTGAATTAGTTATCTTGAAGACTCAGTAGCCAGTAAATTAATTTCTATACCTGAGTGCTATATGTATATAATACTCCATGACAGGGTATTTTTAAAATAAATATTCTTAGGTATTTATTTTTCTGCTTTCTATATTCTACTACTCGAACATAATAAAAGTACCATCCTTTTCTATCATGTTCATCACTATATTCCCCAGCAAATGAACTAAGACTGGCAGGTATCAATTGTTTTATAAATATTGGTTAATGGATCAATCAACAAGTCATCTCTCTTTTATATTCTTAAAATTACGAAGTAGGTCTCCTAACACTTTCTATATATTTTCAAGCTCTGTTTTATTACATCTGAAAACTGAACATCTTTAAAGGCTATAGATAGATTAGCACTGCTCTGTGGCATCAGCAATTAATGCCAAATAGCATTTTTTTTAATTGGAAAAACATCCAAAATTCTAGGGAGCTTATAAAGATGAAATAGTGACATATGGTGTGATTGCATTAAGAAGGACAGGATGTAAATTTACAACATCATCTCTTGAAAACAAAACAAAACAATATTTTAAAAGAAATATTTCTATCATTAAAACATCATAAATGCATAATTTTAACAATATTTGTTAGTTGGTAGTACAATTTTTATATTTCTGTAAATCATGAAGACCAGTGTTTTTAGCTATACAGGCTTTGTAATATCTAGACCACTATATATTTTGAAAAATCTATTATATAATAAGCAAATAATTAATATTACAAATCTGGGGTTTAGCACTTGCCTTTGTTTTGGTCCTATATGGGCTTGCGGTAAAGAACTCCTTTTATCGGTAGCCTGTGGCAGTTTACTCATGCCAGTGTCAAGACCAATTCCCAAATCTGGCTTCAAGATAGAATCTAGATCAGTCCAATTATATGTTGTCAAATATTAGATCACGTGAGATACAGAACATGGCGGAGGATTCACTGCCTCTGTCATGTCATGTCCGTCATGTCTGTCATGTCTGAATGGCGCAGTTCACTTACTGTGGGCAGACAATTGGCCATCTACCATCCAAGGAAAGTTTGGATGGTACTCGAGAATTCCCCATAAAGCACTCTGCTGTTTACTTTGGAGCTTTATGAGCTCAATAAATAATGTCTTTATTTTCTTGGCAAATATAAAAATAATGGAGAGATAGACTCAGAAGTCGCACAAATGGAAATCAGAAATTAGTCTACTTTAAAATAGCATTTCATCCCCTACACATTTCTTACGTATTATGATTTTAAGTAATCATTAAAATAGGTGCTCTGTAGTCCACTGTTGATGTAAAGAGTACCTTTCATTACCGACGATGTAGTATGTACCTTTGAAGGCTCAGCCATCAGACGGTGAACAAAGTCTGTGCTACTCCAGGTGGGCTATATGCGATCATATAACATTGTGCACTCAAATAAATGGCCTTGAAGATTCTTCATCCCACTTCAGAAGTAGCAAGAGCCATTTCTCACGTTTGATGGAAGCGTAAATATCCAATCTCGTTGTCTTATCCAGGACCCAAAGAGCAGATGAAAACAGTCAGGAGGGCTGCAGCGGAGACTTGGCTTGGATGAACCCGCTAAGGGTTAAGGATAACCGTGGGTCAAGAACAGCTAGAGGTCTGCACCTCAAGCCCAAGAAGTGGAGATTATATGATTTCAATGCGGACTAAATACTTGAAAGTGAAGGTAATGAAAGTAGGGACTTAGCATGAGAGAGCAGAAGCAGGTCAAGGCAGACAGATGTCCATGGGCGTAGGATATCTCAAGGAAGCTGAAATCCCATGTGTGCGAGTCTAGATCTACATTATGTTTGCTTTAAATATTTTAGTACATTTTGTCAGCTCTGGGAGTCCATGACTCATAAATAACCATAGGAAATAGTTACAGTCAAAGGAAAAGTCCGAAATCCCACAGAAACTGTCCGTCTGAGGCTTTCCCCTTAAACAGCCAGCAGGCACACAGGCACACCTGTGGCCCATAGCTCCATTTTTCTTTTTCTTTTTTTTTTTCCCAGAAAAAAATTAGAATATTCAATTTTAATATCTGTGCTCCTTCTCTCAGTGTGTTACATTGCATTTGTGGCCTACAAATCTTGTACTTTTGATTCCTTCTTCAGTGTTCAGATTTGAGAGTAGCACCCAGTCTGCCTAGATCCAGCCCTTATTGCTGGATCAGTTCGTTGGGTGTCCCATTACAAAGTACCACAGACTGTGGCTTGAACCACAGAGACGTATTGTTTCACAGTTCTGGAACTGGATGCCTGAGATCGGGGTGTGGGCAGGGCTGGTTCATCCTGAGGGTTGTGAGGAAGAATCTGTCCCAGGTCATTCTTCTAGCTTCTTATTTTCTGGTAAACATTGGCCTTCCTTGACTTTTAGATGCAAAACCCCATCTTGCTTCATGTTTGATGGAATTCTGTGTGTGTGTGTCTTTGTCCAAATTTCACCTTTTTATAAGGACATCAGTCCTATTGGATTAGGGGTCTACCCTACTCCATTGTGACCCCATCTTAACTAATTATATTGCAACAGCTGTTTCCAAATAAGGTCACATTCTAAAGCAGTGAAAATGCTTCAACATATGACATTTGAAGGGACACAAGGAACCCATGCTCACTGGGGAGTCTGCTCCTCCCTCTCACTGTCCCTCTGTGCTCTCTCAAATAAATAAATAAAAATCTTTTTTAAAAAGTTGAATAAAATTGAATGGATAAATGAATGGACAGGTGGGCAGGTGGATGGATGAATACATTTTGGACTCAAGAACAATGGGAAAGTAGTGTAAACGTTCAACCAAGGAAACTGCATGACTAGGTGTGTATTCCTTTTCTTCTTTCAAATTAGACTTATATACATTCAAGGTGTAGGACATGATTTGAAATGTAATTCCATAGTGAAATGATTACTACACTCAAGGCAATTTACACATCATCAACTCACATAGTTAACATTGTGATGGGAGCACCTCATACCTACACTCTTAGCAAATTTCCAGTATTCAATTCGGTATTATTAACTATGGTTATCATGGCATATGTTGAATCTCGAAACGTATGCTGTACGTAACTGCAGCTTTGTACCATTTAACCATATCCTCACGTCCCCCACCTCCCCACCCCTAGAAGCCGTGCTTCTCCTCTCTGCTTCTAGATGTTCAGCTTCTTTTTATATTCCCTGTATAAGTGAGAGCATGTAGTCTTCTTTCTTTGTTTGGCTTGTTTCACTTGGCATATTCCTTAGTGCTATCTCCACACATTTCTTTTTCTCTAACTTCAATTTTCCCTACACTTCTTTGCCAAATTTTTATTTCAAAATAATGTCTTTGTTCAAGAACTTTAACGCTAATCCTTATTTAATGAGCAATGAGATTACACAGATCAAGGTCTTTGACTTTTCATCAGCTCTACTCCTCACTGTTTCTAAGACCAAGTACTCTGAGATCAAGATCAACTGTTCTCTGTAGCCTAAACTATTCCTGTTTCTGTGATTTTTGCTACTGCATTCACTGTGCCTAGAATATCCTTTGTAAATCGTGTATTTAAGTGTTAATGAAATCACCTTTCAATGTGTTGTCAGTTACTTCCTGAAAAAACATGGTTTTTGCCTATTTTCTGATAATTTTGTTTCCCATAAGTAAAAAAAAAAGTCATTTATTTTATTCTGGGACTTCTTAGATTACAATAATTCTTACTCTTATTTACTTCTACTTCTCAGAAGTTCAGTGCTTGCTGTTCATTTCATACTCCTATGGAACCTCACTTGTAAAGGCTGTACAATTCTATAACTTTCTAAAAAACACTTATAATTCCAGCTTATTTAGATTTTCCTAGTCTTAGGCAAAGAAGAGCAAATGTATGTTAGTTTTAGGTAGTTATAAACCAATTGTTTATTTGAAGATAAAAATATTGAGATGACAAACTAATACGAAGTCGTATGAGAGATCCAGAGTCTTTCAGTTTTTGAATGTTGATGCATAGAAGAAGCTAGAATTTCAAATAGAAGGAAATTCACATTCTTCATAAATTTCTATCCTTTTTTCTTTTCAAAATGACATATTTCTATCATGGCAATGTCACTGTTCTCCATTACATTGAAAATATTGAAAATTGTTCTACATAAAGTCAGTTGTTACTTGCCCTTGAAAGAAAATACCTTGACAACAAAATTAGAGAAAATGCAGAGGTCCATAATTCAAGATTCTTTGGTTTTGTTTTGATTTTTTAGAGAGAGAGAGAGAGAGAGAGAGCGCACGCGCGCACATGTGAGGTGGGGCAGGAGGGGCGGGGTAAAGAGAATCTTAACCAGACTCCACACCCAGCATGGAGCCTGACACAGGGCTCGATCTCATGACCCTGAGAAGGTGACCTGAGCTGAAATCAAGAGTTGGATGCTTAAATAACTAAGCCACTCAACTGCCCTTCATTCAAGTTGTTTTATACCAGTGTTCTATTTTCTCTCACATGTTCCTTATTATAAAGTATGTTCTGAATACAGGGTATCAGCAACTTGATTCAGGTCTTCTTCATAAAGCAAACAGGAATCTAGTTTTACATTAATTTTTAGTACTGTGCAAATTGATTATTCAGAAAGTCCATAAATAATTTTATATAAACTTTGTATTTTATAACAGTTTTTTATATTTACAGAAAAATTGCTAAGACTGTACAGAGTTCCATATTTCCCATGCCATTTCCCCTAGAAATCACATCTTACATTAGCATATTATATTTGTTAAAATTAACAGACAAGTTTGATAAATTATTAACTAAAGGCCATAGTTTTTTCTGATCTCTTTTGTTTTTACCTAATGTCATTTTCCTGTTCCAAGATACTGCCATATATTTTGTCGTATCATCTTAGGCTCCTCTTGACTGACAGTTTCTCAGACTGGCCTTGTTCATAATGATCTGAACAGTTCTGAGGAGAACTGAGTAAGGACTTTGTAAAATGTCTTCACCTGGTACTTGTCTGATAAATTTCTCATGATTTGACTGAGGTTATGGGCTTGGGGGAGGAGGACAACAGAAAGAAAGTAATATTTTCATCACATCATATCAAGGTTACATTCTAACAACATGACTTACAACCATTAATGTTGACCTTGTTCACCCAGGTGAGGATGAACTAGTGTCTCTGATTCCTCAGTCCCACCCTCCCAACCCCTGCCTCACACACCCCTGTACTCTTTGTGGGAAGGTCTCTTTGCACAGCCCACACTTGCAGAGTGGAAAGTTATGCCCCACCTCCTCGAGGGGAGAGTATGTGCATAAGTAATTTGGAATGTTTCTTCATGGGAGATTTGACTCCTCTTCCTCATTTGACTTATTTATGCAGTCATTTGTTTCTGTCGACATGTACTTATGAACATTTATTTTTTTTTTTACTTCAGATTATGATCCAGTAACACATTATTTTGTTGCTCAAAAGATTTCAGATTAGACCATTGAGTGATTTTTGTTGACTCCTGTGTAACTTCGATATGCTTATCGTTGTTGCTATTGTTGTTTTTTAGCAATTTCCCACTTTTTGGCACGATCCAAAATCATTGTTTATATTTTCTGCACCAGCCCTGGAATGAACCATTTTTTCCACAGAACCTTGGTTCCTTTTACTGAGAATGCTATTAGAAACCAAGATCTAGGTGCTAGGTGTGTTCATTGCTACTGGGGTATTATTGCTTCTAGGATCTCTCAACTGACAAAGCAAGATTTTAGGTGTGTGTATACTAACTTACATATATCCGTATCTATATATATTTCTACATGTAAAAATTTGTATCTAGAGTAAACTAAACATGAGTTCATACTGGTGTCTTCCACTCTAAGCTACTACCCTGTGGATCATGGGAGTCTCCTCTTTTTGCTTTTCTGTAATCTCCAAATCCAACAGTGAAAAATCTGGCTCCCACCATCTGCCAATCATTTACTTAATTGTTCAGTTCCAGGATACATGTACAACAGTATCAGCATTTTAAACCTGTACCCCCCTGGGGAATAGCTTTATCAAACTAGAGGACAATCCTTTGAGCAGTTTATTTTGCCTTTATTCAGGTAGATTCCGGTCATTTCCAAAAATCCTTAGGTCATCATCTTTTCATTCTACCTCTCTTCAGTGAAGTTGTTTCATATATTTGTAATACGGCGAGATTTTCTTGTAGAGTCACATTCTATCCTAGTATCCCACAACTCCCAAGTGATTTTTGTAAATTCATCTATGTTTAGGCTCACACTTTGTATTGTAAAGTTCTATGGGTTTTTACAAATGTATAGCATTATGTATTCACCATTATAGTATCAAACAGAATAGTTTGAGCACTATTAAAAAAAATCCTATGTTTTAACTATTTAACCATTCCACCTCAGCCCTCCCTCCCCAAAACCCTGGGAAGCCATAGATCTTTTAGTTTTACCTTTTTCAGAAGATCATATACCTGGAATCATACATGATGTAACCTTTAAACTGGCTTTTTTCATTTAGCAATATGCATTTAAATTTCTCCCATGTTTTTCCTTGGCTAAGTATCTTCCATTGTACAGATGTTCCCGAGTCACTTATTGAGCACAAATTGGTTGCTTCCAGTTTGGGGCAATTATGAATAAAGCTTCCATGATCATTTATGTGCAGGTTTTTGTGTGCACATATATTTTAAAATTAGTTGGGGAAGTACCAAGGAACACAATTGCTGGTAAGACTGTATTTAGCTTGGTAAGAAACCACCAGCACGTTTTCACAGTGGCTGTATTGCTTTGTCTTTCCACTAGCAATAATGGTATCTCACTGTTATTTCAATTTGCAATTACCTGATGATAAATAATTGGGAGCATCTGTTGCATGCTTATTTGATGTCTCTAGATCTCTTTTGGTGAGGTGTCTGTTTAGATTTTTTCCCGTTTTTAATTAGGGTTATTTGTTTTCTTATTCTTAAGTATTAAGTGTTATTTGTATACTCTGGATACAGTCCTTTATCATGTATGCGCTTTGCAGGTATTTTCTTTGCAGATACGACTGATCTTTTCAATTTCTTAACAGTGTCTTTCACTGAAGTTTTTAATTGTAATAAATCCAAAATACCAGTTTTCTTTTCTTCTTTTTAAGATTTTATTTTTTAACTAATCTCTACATCCAGTGTGGGGCTCAAACTTACAACCCTGACATCAGGAGTTGCATGCTCTACTGACTGAGCCAGCCAGGCCCACCCAAAACATCAATTTTCTTTCATGGATTATGCTTTGGGTTTTGTATGTAAAAACTCATTACCAACACAAAACCACATAGGCTTCCCCCTGGGTTTTCTTCTAGAAGTTTTATAGCTTTACATTTTACATCTAGGTTTGTTTTCAGGTCTGTAGTCCATTTTGAGCAATTTTAATGAAAGATATAAGATCAGTGTGTGTGTACATTTTTTGTTTTTGTATATGGAGTCTAATTGTTTCTGTTCCATTTGTTGAAAAGACTGTCCTTTCTTCAGTGAATAATCTTTGCTCCTTTATCAAATGTCATATGACTATAGTGTGTGCACCTATTTTTGGATTCTCTATTCTGTTCCAGTATTATACTCTCTTAATTACCATGGGTTGATAATAATTCTTAGAAGCAGATAAGGGAATCATCAAACTTTATTCTTCTTTAGTATTGTATTAGCTATCCCAGGACTTTGCCTTCTTATATAAATTTAGAATCAGTATTTTGATATCTAAAAAATTGCTTGGCAGGATTTTCATAGGAATTGAATTGAAATTATAGGTCAAGTTAAGAATTGACATTTAAAAAATATTAAGTCTTGGGGCGCCTGGGTGGCTCAGTTGGTTGAGCAGCTGCCTTCGGCTCGGGTCATGGTCTCGGGGTCCTGGGATCGAGCCCCATGTTGGGCTCTCTGCTTGGCGGGGAACCTGCTTCCCCCACTCTCTCTGCCTGCCTCTCTGCCTACTTGTGATCTCTCTCTCTCTGTGTCAAATAAAAAAAAAAAAATCTTAAAAAATATTGTCTTCTAACCTATGAACATAGAGTATCTCTCCATTGATTTTTATCTTAAATTTCTTTCCTCAGAGTTCTATAGTCCCCCCCCCATATATATCCATGTGTATGTATCCTATACATATTTTCTTTGGTTTATACCTACATATATTTGTTATTCTATTTAATTTTTTTGCATTTCAAATGCTAATTGTTTATTGCTAATATATAAGAAAGTACTTGACTTCTGTATATTAACCTTGGATGTCCTGCAACTTTGTTATAGTCATTTACAAGTTCTAATACTTTGGGTTTCACTCTTTTTTCCTGATGTAAAATGACAAGTTTATATACTTATACTAGTGACTTGTTTGTTTGTAATCACTTTGACTACTTTGAAGCTTAGTAAACCTTCCCATATCAAAGGGGGTTCATGAATATTAATCCTTTTTCAAGCTTTTTACCTGTTTGATTTTTTTATATATATTTAACTTTTTTTTTTTAAAGATTTTATTTATTTATTTGAGAGAGAGACAGTGAGAGAGAGCATGAGCAAGGAGAAGGTCAGAGGGAGAAGCAGACTCCCCATGGAGCTGGGAGCCTGATGCGGGACTCGATCCCGGAACTCCGGGATCATGACCTGAGCCGAAGTTAGTCGTCCAACCAACTGAGCCACCCAGGCGTCCCTATATATTTAACTTTTAATCCAGGTGAAATTTCCATATAGTATGAGGCTGAGAGATGCAATACTCATTGGTTTTTAAATTTGTCTAGTAATATGCTTTATTCTTAATATCCCTAATATAAAACTCTGTGTTTGAATATTTGATATTTTTATTCTTTCTGAGAAAGAAAAGTAATAGCTATTTAAGTCAGGAAGATTTCAGGTTACTTCTAGAAAGTATTTCTGTAATCTTTTTCTTTCGTTTTAAAAAGAAAGCCATAAATCATCTTGGCAGCCAATCATTGGTTCTGTCATCAAAAAGGAGTCCGTAGAGGGTTGTCTCCTGTTTTTGTTTTTTTGTTTTGTTTTTTTGTTTTTTTAAAGATTTTATTTATTTATTTGACAGACAGAGATCACAAGTAGACAGAGAGGCAGGCAGAGAGAGAGAGAGAGGGAAGCAGGCTCCCTGCTGAGCAGAGAGCCCGATGCGGGACTCGATCCCAGGACCCTGAGATCATGACCTGAGCCGAAGGCAGCGGCTTAACCCACTGAGCCACCCAGGCGCCCTGTCTCCTGTTTTTTTCAGTTAACCATTGAGTACCACTTTATAAATTTTGATCCCAAACTAATGAGATTATGTGAACAATTATAAATGTAGGTCCTGGTGTACCGGGGCGGGGGGATCTCTTTATTTTTAAGCTATTAAAAATTATTCAAGGTCCTACATTTGTTAAGGGAGTGGAGTAGTAAAATGAATTATATTTTTACATTGAGGTGAGGATGGGGTAGAAGTGTACTTCATAGGATATGGAAAAGGTAAAAAAAAAAAAAAAAAAAAGAAAAGAAAAGAAAAATACAAAGATAAAGGGAGCACCCAAATCACCCTCTTCCACCTATGTCTGAGGTGTGTAAATGGACTTTATGATTTGGGGATATCACTCCCCATAAGGATTTTACTATTTAGGTTAATTTAAAAGAGATGATTTTCATGAAGATTAAAGGTATATGTTGAACCTAAAGATATGTGTCTAAGTGAATATTTTTTCTTATTCTTATATCCTGTCTCTAAATTATGGGGTAAAGTGTATGAAGAATTGGTTCTCCAGAGAAGTTAAGTAAAGTTGTTGACAACTTTATGCCTATGGAAGGATCTTATTATGTATTTTAGAAATGTAAATTACTACATATGCATTAAGTCTTTCCTAAGGGGATATTCTTTAGTATGTGCTACTAAGAAATGAATAACTACAAGATTATGCTTTATCGTTGGCCATTGTCATCTGGAAGGCTAATCAATTTCACTTCTAAAGCACCCACGGTCCCATAACTGAAGGTATCAGTTGAGATACATTATACAGAGCAATAGATCTGACTTGATAAGCTCAAGGAACATGGATCTCAAAGGGGTAATTCTTCTTCTTTCTTGAGAGGGACATCTTATCTTCCTGTTAATTAAAGTGATTTTGAAATGATAAAAAGAAATCTATAAAGATGTTAAAAATAATGTACAAATGGAGGCTAAATGTACAAATGGATCTGATATTCTAGACTGGCAAAAACAGTATCAGGCCCAAAGGAGGGTTAAATGTATTTTGATGCATGGCAAAGGTGTGAAGAAGATCTGTAGTTGCACTCGTGTGGGTGAGGTACAAGGTATGAAATTGGCGTAGTTGTAGAGATCTTTGCTGGAGCTCTCACTGATCTTCTATTACCCTTAACCATACACATGCGTGACCATGGAGTTTGATCAGTTAATCTCAGAACTACTTCTAACATTTGCAGAGCCTGTAGCAATAATACCAATGGAGCCTGTATACCATACATCAAAGTAATTCAGATTTATAAATCAGTTCTTCAAGTTGCTGAAATAGCTTAAAAAACAAATCATTACGTCAGGCGCCTGGGTGGCTCAGTGGGTTAAGCCGCTGCCTTCGGCTCGGGTCATGATCTCGGGGTCCTGGGATCGAGTCCCGTATCGGGCTCTCTGCTCAGCAGGGAGCCTGCTTCCCTCTCTCTCTCTCTCTCTCTCTCTCTGCCTACTTGTGATCTCTCTCTCTGTCAAATAAATAAAAATAAAAAATCTAAAAAAAAAAAATCATTACGTAAAATGTGTTCTAATCTCCTTTCCTGACAAACACAGCTGTAATGATCGGCAGCACACTGATACGGGGAAATCAGCTATACCAGCCCCTGGGCCCTGGTTCTGCTGACCTCCCCGCCGCCCCCAACTTATTTTCCTACTGGCTTATAGGAGACCTTAACTACACATGTGCACACTGCAAGATGCATTGATTTCATGTTCCCCTAAAGAGTCACCCCTTGACCCCTCTCCCTGCAAGTTTAGGATTGAGTACAGTGGCTGTACAGTGTACTGCCAGGACGATAAGCCAGAAGGTGTCCCAAAGAGTTTCCAAAAGGAGCTCAGGGCCATTCAGACACGGAATCACATGCTTCCAGGCACCCAGAATATTGTGCCAGGGGGAAACACAGCATGCTTCCATCTCCTGGTCCCATAAATTCTCAGTGCACAGGATGGGAAACTCAAGATCATGACCAGAAAATGCTATTTAAAACATGAGACTTGCTGCAGAGACCTCTCCTGTGAAGATCTGTTTGTGAAGTCCTGCTTTCCATAATCAGGCAGACCTTTTGAATAAATACTTAAAAACTGTGCAACATTATTTTTACTGAGTTCAAACAGAATCTGGGAATGTCAATATAATATTTCAATTACATTTTCAGTATAAAATATGAATTTTATATGATGCCAGTGACTTTTGTAGCTTTAAGAATATCAAAATGCATATAAATTCCACTTTCAGTTTCATATAATTGTTATTTCTGTTGCTTTGGCTGTGTGCCAAGCACTGTGCCAACCACTCTGTATATAAAATTGAACAAGACAGGTACAACCTCAACCATCTTGGGGGAAGTAGATAACTGATGTGTAATAAGGATTCTGATGGATTGTAGGCCCAAGAGGCAATTGATGGGGGCAGGAGAACTCGGAAAAATCTTCCCAGAGAAAGTGATTTTAAGTTGGGGCATGTAGGATAAATAGGGGTTAGCCAGACAAATGAAACAGCCTCTGAAAAATCATGAAGTTTAGAGGAAAAAAAGACAAATTCTAAGAACTAAAAGAAACGTATGGTTCTGTATAATATGAGTAAGGAGAGGATTGGAAGAGAATGTTCAGGCTGTATGCTAATATGATGCCAGTGAGGACTTGAGTCTAAAGGAAACGACACCACGGTAAGACATTCGAGGCCAGGGGAGCTGCAAGATCAGGTTAGGTTCATTGGCTTGTTTGTTTGCTTTGAGAGCTTACGTCAGCTTTGATCCGGGAGAATGGATAAGCTTGGAGCAAGACTGAAGGTGCACATCCGGGTGAGAGAATGAGCTGGACCAGCGCGGTGTTTATGAGGATGAGAGAGCTAGGCAGAGATGCAAGGGCTATCTGGAAAGTGTAACTGACAACAGTGTTGATTCGGTGAACGCGAGGAACGAGGGGAAGAAGGAATCCAAGATGACAGGTTAAACCAGGTTCTGCTGGTGCCATTCACTGGGACTAGGAGGTAAGAGGAATGAATATCGGTAGTCATGTTTGAGGAGCTATCTTGTCCCTCAGTTTGTAGGACACAGTACAGAAGGACAAATGAGTCCTTCTTCCATGTGCCTGAATATATTTATGGAAGTTACAAAGCAAGCAACAAACGGTTAAATAAAAGGTGTTCTAGCCCCTCACCTTCATAACAACTTGGAAGGCCAGCTTCGACTTTATGATTCTTGGACTCCCTGTGGTCTTACCCTGGGAGACTGTGACTGAGGGACAGCTTGTCCCCACCCCTTTCTCTTCTCACCTCTGACCTGTGTCACTGATATGAAGACTGCAGCCTGCATGTCCACATCCATGGGAAATGGATTCCCCTCGCCCCTCACACACCCACCACCACTCAGGTACAGGGCTCACCATCCCTGTAGGTGAGACCTGCATTCAGGCAGCCCCGGGAAGAGACCCATGCAGGCCCAGGAGGGAGTTGTGAGTTTCTGGGATGGGAAGTGTGGTCCAGAAGTGGAGACTAAGCCCCAGTCCTACCAGCTCCTCCCCTAATGGAAGAGGGGGCCGGCTAGAGGGAAGTTGGGAAGGTGAAGTTCTGCGAGGTACAGGGCCCTGGGCCTTCTTTCCCCTGGCCTGGGTCTTGAGGAGGTGACCTGAAAGCCAGATGCAGACAGGAAGTAGTGAGTTCCCTTGGGAACAGGTCCATTTAAAAGTGCTGGCAGGAGAGCTCAGTAATGGCGTTCAACAACCAGTTGAAAACCAGGTACATGGTGTTAGAAAACCAGTGCATCCGTCTGCTGGGGCTGCCATAATGGAACACCACAGCTGGCTTAAGATTTTCTCATGGTTCTGGAGGCTGGACGTCCAGACTCAGGATGCCTGCAGGTTATGTTCTCTGTCTTGCAGTTGGCCCTACTAGCTGAGTCCTCACACAGTCGCCCCTCTGTGCACAGGAGCCCCAATACATTTGTGTGTGTCCAAATTTCCTTTATTAGAACTTCAGTAAGATTAGACTAGGCCCCACCCGAACAGCTTCATTTTAAATTTAACTTAATTACCTCTTTAAAGGCCCTATCTTCAAATAGAAATTAGTGCTTCAACATATGAATTTGAAGGGGGATACAATTCATATCATAAGAGCCATTTTGGCCAAAACATAGACTTTAGTGGTATTAGTTGCTATGGGCAGAATTGTGTCTTCCCAAAATTTACAGGCAGCAGTCCTTACCCCTAAGGTGACGGTATTTGGAACAGAGCTTTTGGAAGGTAGTTAGGCTTCGATGAGGAGATCATCAGGATGGATCCCTCAAGATAAGACTAGCGCCCTTATAAGAAGACACCGCAGAGATCTTGCTCCCTTACTATCTCTTCCAGAAGATAGCTGTCCACAAGCCATGGGGGTTGTCCTACCAGAAACTGACCATACCGGCCCACTGACTTTGACTTCCAGCCCCCAGAGCTGTAAGAAAATACATTTCCATTGTGAAAACCACCCAATCTTGCATTTTGTTAACGGTAGCCTGAGAAAAAAGAAAACATCTGTAAACAGAGGGTAGTTGATGCCATGTGAACAATGAGGTCACCTCACTGGAAAGACTGTCCAGGGAGAGACCCTGAGGAATGTCACCCCTTTAAGTACAGACAGAGATGGAGGAGGCTGTAAAGAAAACTAGAAAAATAGAATACAGTTGAAGAGGGAGAAATCACTTTGGTCTGGAGGTTGGTTTACATAATTATGAATTCAAAGGCATAAACCTGGATAAGTGAAAAAAGGAACCCGTGATGGTTAACGTTAGGTGCCCAGTGGACTGGACCATGAGGTGCCCAGACATTTGGTCAGACGCTTCTCTGGGTGTGTCTGTGTGGGTGTTTCTGGATGAGAATAATGTTTGAAGTGAATAAAGCAGATTGATTTCCCCAGTGTTGGGGAGCCTTTCCCAATCAATGGAAGGACTGAGTGGAACAAAGGGCAGAGCCTCCTGCGATTAGGGGAGAATTCCCTCCTGCCTGCCTATTTTAAGCTGGGACATAGGATTCTGGGTTTTGTTGTTGTTGTCTTGCTTTTGGACTTCAGTTGAAACATCAGCATTTCCTGGGTCTTGAGCTTGCTGACTTTTGGATTGGAACATTGTGGGTTCTCCCAGGCCTCTGGCACCATGCCTGCAGATCCTGGGACTTGTCACTTCCACGGTTACGTAATTTCTTACACTACTTCACAGTGACAAATCTCTTTTTCTCTCGCACTCAGTCTCTCTCTATGTATATGTATCACTGATAGAAATATATATTGGTTCCTGTACGTATACTGATACCATTGGTTCTGTTTCTCTGGAGAACAGTGACTAACACAGATGTAAGTTAACATTACCCAGACGTTCCTAAACAGCAGGCAATTTCAATAACAATTTGCCAAATATATCCATTTTGTAGAAATCAGAAAGATAGATAGTCCTAAATCTGAAGACATTTTATTATCAGAGGATCAAAGAAAGAAAAAAAAGTATCCAGGGAAAAATACAAAGTAAATATGCAAATAAATATATGCCGTGTTTTAGAAGGTACATCATCAGTGAGGAGACCACACTTGTGTTCAAAAACAACTGTAAATTAAACTTTCCAATTAATAATAATTCTGACACAATGAGTTTAAGATATGAAAAGAGAAAAAAACATTGCTTAAAATTTGTCTTTAAACACAAATAGAATGACCGTGACAGAATATGCCTCATTCTGTATATTAATTATTGAGCCAGTCGTGCTGTATGGTGTGGCTACAAAGATGCATAAGTAGCAAAGGGAGAAGAAACATATACATACATTATTACAGTCACACATATTACTATTTTAAACAATTCTCAAGCCCATATTTTTTCACTCCTATTGTATCTCTCTACCTATACCTGTAACCTTGTACCTATATTTTTAGTAATTAATGGGCTTGCAAAAAGAGTAAAGTGTCAGTCAGTATTTAGTATTTGCAAACCTTTAACAACAAATTACATTTAATGGAAAGAAAAAAAGGTAGCTTTTTTGTTATTGTGACTAGTTTTTCTATTCTGTTTTTATATGGTTACCTTAAAAATATACTTTAATAATTTCCCTATAGAGATACATACCACAGTGATGATTGGCAATTATCTTCATAATCATTACATTAAGGGTCACAATTTTTATATCTAAGCCTGTTCTGTGTGTTAATAATTGTACCATTAATGTGGGGGGGAAGAGCTACAAGAAGTGACAACTTAAGCAGTCTTATAGTCTCATCAAAAGACAATTATATTCAGTTTTATTTATTTATTTCACACAAAACTTTGTCATAGTGCTTGCTCTTAAAACTATATAACTCCCTCTTTTCTCTTCACATTGAAATTGCATGCAACTAAGAAATTGCTTTTTCTCTTGATCACTAGAATACCACTTCAGCCCTTTAATTGGACAGTTCAGAGAACTTGACTGATACACACTAGCTCTCAGTATTGATTAATCCTTTCTGCCTCTCCCTGTCTTTATACCCAGAAATAATAATCTGCCCAAATTCGAAGTCCCAGAACAGAAAACGTGATTGGCCTCACTTGGGCAAACTGTACAATCCTGATTAAATCAACTAGAGCTAAGGATATAGGTTTATATGGTTATTACCATATAAATATTTATATTTAAATAAATGGTGGTGGAGGGGGTGAGGGAGGGACAGACCAGCAGACACAGAGAGACTTCCCTGTTGTGGCAGTACTTTTAGGAAAAGAAGTAATTATGACAGAGGAGATTATATAATCAGTGAGACCAGAGCAACTAATCACCCAGAATCCTGTTCTCTAATACCCGTCCTTGGGAAATGGGTTTCTTCTTTGTAGCCACATGGGATCAGTGTGCAATAAATTTTTGACACTTCTGCATTTTAAGTTAATTAATATTTAATTGGTATTTACTGAGCATCTGTTTTGTACCTAGTACTGTAGAACCAAAATATTTAGTGGGAAGGGATGACATTTTGCAAATATTCTAAAATTTTATTTTAGCCAAATTTAATGTCTCATAAAAGACATAAAACTACAAAAATTCCTTATAGTTTTACTGATCCCTCCCCCAAGAAACTAGTAAAATGTTTCAACAAGCATTATAAATAATAAGAACAGTTTTGTCATAGTTAATTGTTAAACATGAATTAACTCCTTCCTTGGGAGAAGTGTTTGTCATCCTTCCCTTGTAGAGGACGAGCTTGGCACAGAGTTTGTACAAAATAACTCCCAACTAGAGAGTAATAGAGAAGAGATTTGAACTCAGTCAAGCTTTCCTCAGAGCTTGCTCCATAAAACACACTTCATATAACTATTAAATTTAAAATGAATTACCATATTGTTGAGACAATTAGTCAAAATTAAAATGAAAACAATTCAAAATATTTCTCACTATAAAGGAAAATAAATCTCAAATAGATTGGAAAGTTAAATTTTATGAAAATACATAGGCAAATCAAGCCCTAAATATATATTGTGGAGATATATAACTATGTAGGAATAGTCACCAAACCTGTGAAGAAGGGAAAGGTTTCTACATTTAGAAACAAAGGAAACTAGAAATAAGAGGAACATATCTCCCCATCATAAAAAACAAAAATCATCTCCAGTAGATGATAAAAAATGCTGCTTAAATGAGCAAAAATTAAAAATATTTTTGTGATAAATACAAAAATCAAAAGTTATCATTAACATATAAAGAATTTTCAAAGGTTCAATCCACTGGTCCGAATGATTAGTGCTTTTATCTATTGCAGAGGGAACAGAGAGAGCACCCAAATTTTAAGAGAAATGCTCAAACTCCAGTATATAGGTGGACAACAGGAATAAATTCAGATTTTATGAAAGGATAAATACAACAGAGAGAAAACTGTAGAAGTATGCATTCCCTTTGATAATACCAGCATTATGAAATTTAAATATTAATACATTGTTTTTACCATTTGTATTAGGAAATATTTTAAGACACCCAGCATTGCTAAAAGAGTAATTAAGAAGATACTCTCATGTATTGTTCATAGAAATATAAATCTAATATCAGATATTATCAGTATCCATATAATAGTCACAGACTATCATACAGAAATTTTTATTTGTGGAAACAGCCCCTAAGAAGGTATTAGGAAAAGAAACAGTACATACATCATAAAAAGCTGAAAATAATGTAGAAATCCAATATGAATGTATGCAATTGAAATATTAGGAAATCTAATTATACCTATTCAGAGGAATATTAGATATTTCATTTTTATATGCAATAATATAGAAGATATGCTGATAGAATATTAAATGCAGAGTACAGGACATAGTACCATACATTTAGTATAAAATACTTATGTTCTTATTTATAATACGTCAGTAATTATAATGAAGGTACAGATGTGTGTGTGTGTGTGTGTGTGTGTGTGTGTGTACAGGGACAGAGAGAACCTAAGATGAACTTGACCAAAAGACCAACTAATTTGTGTGAGTGACTGTTTTTGAGTTTCTGGGACACCTTCATTAATTATGGATTACTTTTAGAGTGAGAGGGAAAAATTTTTACTAGAATAACAGAAAAAACATATGAATAAGGTAATATAATGAATTATCAAAAATCTTTCTAATGAAAAAAACTAATATGCTGCTATTTTCTCTACTTCTTTGTTACTTGTTTGTGATGTACTTCCCGCAGACCATGGGTTTTGGGAAAGTGCCACGCATAGCTACGACTCTTTTTCATCATTTAGAAATGTGCTTGTCAGACAATCCAGAGAGAGACCCAATTTTTGGTTTGCTTTTGTTAACTGCTGCCTTCAACTGAGACACACTCTTCAGGTTACCATTCAGAGTTTAAAAAAAAAAAAACCAAAAACACCTGAGGATACTCTCCTGAGCTGAAAATTAAGTCCTAGGAGACTCTTAGGAAATACAGTCATCCAGCTCTTCATGGAATGCCACCCTTGCCTTGCATTCTTGGCCCCCCTGGCCATTTCAGAGTTATCCTCATGGGGAGAGAAATGACTGTCATAATTGATCCATTACAGGACAGCCTGTCTCCCGGAGATCAGGAGCAACGTAATGGGCTGCTGAGAACAATTACCTTTTCTAGAGTCAATTGGGTAGCCAGGGAATTCCAGGGGACCCACAGGATAATGGAATTTTTTCTCATATACCTTTCTAGTGGACAACTGTATTTTAATACATTATTCTTCTATACTATGCTATACCGGAAGAATAATTCTAATAATATTATAAGGTCTACATGGTTTTTTTTTTCCCCTCCTGCCTTAGAATTTATAAAGTCAAACTGCTGCTCTACCAGAAAGTTCACAGTCCATGTATTTTCTACTTTTAAGTGACTTTACTAATTCAGTTTTGCCCAAGAAGTTAAGGTACATTTATTTTACAAGGCACAATTTAGTAGACTATTAGTATGTATTCTGTATTCTAAGAGCAAGCAAAATTAAATTTAAAATAGCATGTTTCTAGGAAATGGAACATATTAAAAATAAAATTTTAGCATATAAGGCAAAGCAAAGGTCATTCTTTGCTTTCTAGGGTATTTTAGAAAATTCTTATTTCATGAAGTCTTAAAATATTTTTTTCTGTCTTTTAAAGACTTCGGTGAACCTCCTTTCCTTTTCTTCTGCCCATTTCTAATTAATCGTATCTCTTCATTCCCATTAACTTTATTAAATCTCTTTATTGATCGATAATCTCATCCACTATCCCCATAAACCATTAATTTCAGAGTCCGAGGCCACAGCCAGGACCAGCTTACCCTTTCTGATCCAACTCCTAAAAGTCTGTTCTGCCACACAAATTCTGTAAAAGCTGCAAGAATATTTAATGGTTTTTTTCTCGGTTTTTTTTTTTTTGTGTGTTCTTTTGTATTTTTTAGGTATAATTCTATTTAATAGTTTAAGGTTCAGAAAAACATATAATCACCAAAGTTGTTCTGTACCATATAAGTGAAAATAAATACATCTTTTCAGAATGCTACAATTTACTGTATCAGATTAATTCCATTAGTAGCCATTGTAAATGGCAGTGCATCTGATACTAAAATATATATTTAAAATATATTCGAAATACATAAACAGGGGGGCCGGGTTCGTTTTGTGTCTGACTCTTGGTTTTGGCTCAGATCGTGATCTCAGTGTTATGAGGTGGAGCTTCACATGGCTTCACATTCAGCACAGAGTCTGCTTGAGATTCTCTCTGTCTGTCCACCCCTCCCACTCATTCTGTCTTTCTCTCTCAAAAAGATAAATAAGTCTTTAAAAAGGTACATAAACAAGGTTTCTTTTGTCCTGTTGATGTAAAGTCATATCAAAAATGGCACACAGTCATTTCCACAAATTTTAAACATTTCATGCAAAGGAAATTAATATTTGTTCACAAAAATTATGCCAGTTTAACTCTACTTCCTTGGCTTTAAAAATATAATGAAAAACAGTCCTTGCCATTACTGTATATTAAGGCCAAAATTATACACTGCTTCTATTTAGTGTACAGGACTGAGCTTCTCCTAGACATCATCATTGACTGAGATGTAAAATGGAGGAAGAGGAAAGAAGAGAGAGATTGAGAATATTGATTTCATTTTGGGTTCATCCCATTTGAGGTTCTTCTCAGCTAAGTGAAGATGACAGATTGATAAAGGGATGGATCTAGAGCTCAGGAGCAGGCTCAGATGGGATTGATCGATTGATCAACCAGCTATACCAGATACATCAGCTGGAAGATGGTGGCCAGATCTGGGATAATGATGAGGGTGCACAAAAGGTATATAGATCTGAAAATGAATCTTTGTAGACCAGCACATCATAAAAGGATGACAGAGAACAGTCAGGAAAGAAGAAGACAGAATGTTTTTGAGGGGGAAGTGGTACCAGTGGTTAGACATCACTACTAGAGTCAAAGGGAGGGAGACTTCGGAAGAGGGTGTCTGAAAGTATTGGATATCAGAGAGTTTAAAATAAAATAACAATTTGCCGTTGAACTTAGTATTTGGAGGTCATTAACAGCATTATCCTAATAATTTAAGTGGATTGGCAGAGGCATGAAATAGACTGCAATGGACTGAGAAAGGAATGGAAGATTAAAAATTTAAAAAGTTACAATAGAGCTGACCAAGTTCCAGACTGATCAGTCAAGAATCATAGTGTTAGGCAGAAAGAACACAGACTTGAGAGGGGGTTTCTCTCTTCCCCTTTATTAGTAATGAACTCCTGATCCTTTTTACATTCCCAGGTAAAGAAGCCATCAGAAAACAGGTGGAGTGTTAAAGGATGGTACAAGGATACTGAGCATCCTGGCACTAGAACATGAATATGTCATGAGCATCACTATTTGCCTTGAGGCAGGGGTCAGAGATCAGGTTAAACTGCAGTGTTGAATAGGCACAAAATCACACAGGGAATGCTCTCCACTAATTCAAAAAGAAACATTATTAAACCTAACAATGCATCTAGAGTTTGACCAAAAATTCCTCAAAAGGCTGACTATTGGAATAAATTGCATAGTATTTCCTGGGCAGAGATTGTTTACGAGGAAGCAATACTTTTTTTTTTTTTAACATTATTTTTTTAAATTTTTTTTAAAAATTTTATTTTTTATAAACATATATTTTTATCCCCAGGGGTACATGTTTGTGAATCACCAGGTTGACACACTTCACAGCACTCACCATAGCACATACCCTCCCCAATGTCCATAACCCCACCCCCCAAACCCCCCTCCCCCCATCAACCCTCAGTTTGTTTTGTGAGATTAAGGGTGACTTATGGTTTGTCTCCCTCCCAATCCCATCTTGTTTCATTTATTCTTCTCCTACCCCCTTAATCCCCCATGTTGCATCTCCTCTCCCTCATATCAGGGAGATCATATAATAGTTATCTTTCTCCGATTACCTTATTTCACTAAGCATGATACCCTCTAGTTCCATCCACGTCGTCGCAAATGGCAAGATTTCATTTCTTTTGATGGCTGCATAGTATTCCATTGTGTATATATATGCCACAACTTCTTTATCCATTCATCTGTTGATGGACATCTGGTTCTTTCCATAGTTTGGCTATTGCAGACATTGCTGCTATAAACATTTGGGTGCACGTGCCCCTTCGGACCACTACGTTTGTATCTTTAGGGTAAATAACCAGTAGTGCAATTGCTGGGTCATAGGGTAGTTCTATTTTCAACATTTTGAGGAACCTCCATGCTGTTTTCCAGAGTGGTTGCACCAGCTTGCATTCCCACCAACAGTGTAGGAGGGTTCCCCTTTCTCCGCATCCTCGCCAGCATCTGTCATTTCCTGACTTGTTCATTTTAGCCATTCTGACTGGTGTGAGGTGATATCTCATTGTGGTTTTGATTTGTATTTCCCTGATGCCAAGTGATGTTGAGCACTTTTTCATTTGTCTGTTGGCCATCTGGATGTCTTCTTTGCAGAAATGTCTATTCATGTCCTCTGCCCATTTCTTGATTGAATTATTTGTTCTTGGGGAGTTGAGTTTGCTAAGTTCTTTATAGATTTTGGACACTAGCCTGTTATCTGATATGTCGTTTGCGAATATCTTCTCCCATTCTGTCAGTTGTCTTTTGGTTTTGTTAACTGTTTCCTTTGCTGTGCAAAAGCTTTTGATCTTGATAAAATCCCAATAGTTCATTTTTGCCCTTGCTTCCGTTGCCTTTGGCGATGTTCCTAGGAAGATGTTGCTGCAGCTGAGGTCGAAGAGGCTGCTGCCTGTGTTCTTCTCAAGGATTTTGATGAGTTCCTTTCTCACATTGAGGTCCTTCATCCATTTTGAGTCTATTTTCATGTGTGGTGTAAGGAAATGATCCAATTTCATTTTTCTGCATGTGACTGTCCAATTTTCCCAACACCATTTATTGAAGAGGCTGTCTTTTTTCCATTGGACATTCTTTCCTGCTTTGTCGAAGATTAGTTGACCATAGAGTTGAGGGTCTATTTCTGGGCTCTCTATTCTGTTCCATTGATCTATGTGTCTGTTTTTGTGCCAGTACCATGCTGTCTTGATGATGACAGCTTTGTAATAGAGCTTGAAGTCTGGAATTGTGATGCCACCAACTTTGGCTTTCTTTTTCAATATTGCTTTGGCTATTCGAGGTCTTTTCTGGTTCCATATAAATTTTAGGATTATTTGTTCCATTTCTTTGAAAAAAATGGATGGTACTTTGATAGGAATTGCATTAAATGTGTAGATTGCTTTAGGTAGCATAGACATTTTCACAATATTTATTCTTCCAATCCAGGAGCATGGAACATTTTTCCATTTCTTTGTGTCTTCCTCAATTTCTTTCATGAGTACTTTATAGTTTTCTGAGTATAGTTTCTTTACCTCTTTGGTTAGGTTTATTCCTAGGTATCTTATAGTTTTGGGTGCAATTGTAAATGGGATTGACTCCTTAATTTCTCTTTCTTCTGTCTTGTTGTTGGTGTAGAGAAATGCAACTGATTTCTGTGCATTGATTTTATATCCTGACACTTTCCTGAATTCCTGGACAAGTTCTAGCAGTTTTGGAGTGGAGTCTTTTGGGTTTTCCACATATAGTATCATATCATCTGCGAAGAGTGATAGTTTGACTTCTTCTTTGCCAATTTGGATGCCTTTAATTTCCTTTTGTTGTCTGATTGTTGAGGCTAGGATGTCTAGTACTATGTTAAATAGCAGTGGTGATAATGACCATCCCTGCCGTGTTCCTGACCTTAGCGGAAAAGCTTTCAGTTTTTCTCCATTGAGAATGATATTTGCGGTGGGTTTTTTAGATGGCTTTGATAATATTGAGGTATGTGCTCTCTATCCCTACACTTTGAAGAGTTTTGATCAGGAAGGGATGCTGTACTTTGTCAAATGCTTTTTCAGCATCTATGGAGAGTATCATATGGTTCTTGTTCTTTCTTTTATTAATGTGTTGTATCACATTGATTGATTTGTGGATGTTGAACAAACTGTGCAGCCCTGGAATTAATCCCACTTGGTCATGGTGAATAATCCTCTTAATGTACTGTTGAATCCTATTGGCTAGTATTTTGGTGAGAATTTTTGCATCTGTGTTCATCAAGGATATTGGTCTGTGGTTCTCTTTTTTGTTGGGATCCTTGTCTGGTTTTGGGATCAAGGTGATGCTGGCCTCATAAAAGGAGTTTGGAAGTTTTCCTTCCATTTCTATTTTTTGGAACAGTTTCAGGAGAATAGGAATTAGTTCTTCTTGAAATGTTTGGTAGAATTCCCCTGGGAAGCCGTCTGGCCCTGGGCTTTTGTTTGTTTGGAGATTTTTGATGACTGTTTCAATCTCCTTACTGGTTATGGGTCTGTTCAGGCTTTCTATTTCTTCCCGGTTCATTTGTGGTAGTTTATATGTCTCCAGGAATGCATCCATTTCTTCCAGATTGTCAAATTTGCTGGCATAGAGTTGCTCATAGTATGTTCTTATAATTGTCTGTATTTCTTTGGTGTTCGTTGTGATCTCTCCTCTTTCATTCATGATTTTATTTATTTGGGTCCTTTCTCTTTTCTTTTTGATAAGTCTGGCCAGGGGTTTATCAATCTTATTAATTCTTTCAAAGAACCAGCTCCTAGTTTCGTTGACTTGTTCTGTTGTTTTTTTGGTTTCTATTTCATTGATTTCTGCTCTGATCTTTATGATTTCTCTTCTCCTGCTGGGTTTAGGGTTTCTTTCTTGTTTTTTCTCCAGCTCCTTTAGGTGTAGGGTTAGGTTGTGTACCTGAGACCTTTCTTGTTTCTTGAGAAAGGATTGTACCACTATATATTTTCATCTCAGGACTGCCTTTGTTGTGTCCCACAGATTTGGAACCGTTGGTTTTCATTATCATTTGTTTCCATGAATTTTTTCAATTCATCTTTAATTTCCTGGTTGACCCATTCATTCTTTAGAAGGATGCTGTTTAGTCTCCATGTATTTGGGTTCTTTCCAAATTTCCTCTTGTGATTGAGTTCTAGCTTCAGAGCATTGTGGTCTGAAAATATGCAGGGCATAATCCCAATCTTTTGATACCGGTTGAGACCTGATTTAGGACCGAGGATGTGATCTATTCTGGAGAATTTTCCATGTGCACTAGAGAAGAATGTGTATTCTGTTGCTTTGGGATGAAATGTTCTGAATATATCTGTGATGTCCATCTGGTCCAGTGTGTCATTTAAGGCCTTTATTTCCTTGTTGATCTTTTGCTTGGATGATCTGTCCATTTCAGTGAGGGGAGTGTTAAAGTCCCCTACGATTATTGTATTATTGTTGATGTGTTTCTTTGATTTTGTTATTAACTGGTTTATATAGTTGGCTGTTCCCACGTTAGGGGCATAGATATTTAAAATTGTTAGATCTTCTTGTTGGACAGATCCTTTGAGTATGATATAGTGTCCTTCCTCATCTCTTATTATAGTCTTTGGCTTAAAATCTAATTGATCTGATATAAGGATTGCCACTCCTGCTCTTCTTCTGATGTCCATTAGCATGGTAAATTCTTTTCCACCCCCTCACTTTAAATCTCGAGGTGTCTTCGGGTTTAAAATGCCTTTCTTGTAGGCAACATATAGATGGGTTTTGTTGTTTTATCCATTCTGATACCCTGTGTCTTTTGATTGGGGCATTTAGCCCATTAACATTCAGGGTAACTATTGAGAGATATGAATTTAGTGCCATTGTATTGCCTGTAAGGTGACTGTTACTGTATATTGTCTCTGTTCCTTTCTGATCTACTACTTTTAAGCTCTCTCTTTGCTTAGAGGACCCCTTTCAATATTTCCTGTAGAGCTGGTTTGGTGTTTGCAAATTCTTTCAGTTTTTGTTTGTCCTGGAAGCTTTTAATCTCTCCTTCTATTTTCAATGATAGCCTAGTTGGGTATAGTATTCTTGGCTGCATGTTTTTCTCGTTTAGTGCTCTGAATATATCATGCCAGCTCTTTCTGGCCTACCAGGTCTCTGTGGATAAGTCTGCTGCCAATCTAATATTTTTACCATTGTATGTGACAGACTTCTTTTCCCGGGCTGCTTTCAGGATTTTCTCTTTGTCACTAAGACTTGTAAATTTTACTATCAGGTGACAGGGTGTGTACCTATTCTTATTGATTTTGAGGGGGGTTCTCTGAACCTCCTGGATTTTGATGCTTGTTCCCTTTGCCATATTGGGAAAATTCTCTCCAATATACCTTCTGCTCCCCTCTCTCTTTCTTCTTCTTCTGGAATCCCAATTATTCTAATGTTGTTTCATCTTAACGGTGTCACTTATCTCTCGAATTCTCCCCTCATGGTCCAGTAGCTATTTGTCCCTCTTTTGCTCAGCTTCTTTATTCTCTGTCATTTGGTCTTCTATATCGCTAATTCTTTCTTCTGCCTCATTTATCCTAGCAGTGAGAGCCTCCATTTTTGATTGCACCTCATTAATAGCTTTTTTGATTTCAACTTGGTTAGATTTTAGTTCTTTTATTTCTCCAGAAAGGGCTTTTATGTCTCCAGAGAGGGTTTCTCTTATATCTTCCATGCCTTTTTCGAGCCCAGCTAGAACCTTGAGAATCGTCATTCTGAACTCTGTATCCAACATATTACCAATGTCTGTATTGATTAGGTCCCTAGCCTTTGGTACTGCCTCTTGTTCTTTTTTTTTTTGTGGTGAGTTTTTCCCCCCTGTCATTTTGTCCAGATTAGAGTATATGAAGGAGCAAGTAAAATACTAAAAAGGTGGCAACAACCCCAGGAAAATATGCTTTCATGAAATCAGAAGAGATCCCAAATCGTGAGGGGAGAGAAAGGGGATAAAAAGAGGTTCAGAAAGAAAAAAAAAAAAAAAGGAAAAAATAAAAAAAGAAAATGAATAAAGAAAAAATAAAAAAAAGAAAAAAATATATATATATATTAGATAAACTAGTTAAAAAAACGTTAAAAAAGAAAAGGGTAAAAGTTAAAAAAATTTTGTTAGAAGAAGAGAAAAAAAATTGAAAAAGAAGAAAAAATTAAATTAACTGCAAGGCTAAAGAGTCATGGGGAGAAAGCCATGAGTTCCGTGCTTTGCTTTCTCCTCCTCTGGAATTCCGCTGCTTTCCTTGGTATTGAACTTGCACTCCTTGGTTGGTGAACTTGGTCCTGACTGGGCTTCTTGTTGATCTTCTGGGGAAGGGGCCTGTTGTAGTGATTCTCAAGTGTCTTTACCCGAGGTGGAATTGCACCGCCCTTACCAGGGGCCGGGCTGAGTAATCCGCTTGTGTTCGCTTTCGGGAGCTTTTTTTTTTTTAAAGATTTTATTTATTTATTTATTTATTTGACAGACAGAGATCACAAGTAGGCAGAGAGGCAGCAGAGAGAGAGGAGGAAGCAGGCTCCCTGCCGAGCAGAGAGCCCGATGTGGGGCTCAATCCCATGACCCTGGGATCATGACCTGAGCCGAAGGCAGAGGCTTTAAACCACTGAGCCACCCAGGCGCCCCTTTCGGGAGCTTTTGTTCCCTGAGCACTTTCTGTAGAGTCCGGAGGGCGGGAATGAAGATGGCGGCCTCCCGGTGTCGGGCCCGGAGGAGCCGAGAGCCCAGGGCCCCACTCCTCAGTGCGCCCTCAGAGAACAGCGCCCAATTACTCCCATCACTCTGGCCTCCGGCCGCGCTCCGAGCTGACCGAGCCTGCGACCGGTTCAAGGTAACCCCGAGCTGAGAGCTCACTCCTCGGCTCTGTCTCTGTAGCCGGCTTCTCCATTCTAATACCTGTAAGCTCTGCGACATTCAGACACCCCCCATCCTTCTGTGACCCTGTGGGACCTGAGGCCACGCTGACGCCGCGTGGGCTTCACCCCGGTTAAGCCTCTGGAGCGATGTCCCTCAGCGGAACAGACTTTTAAAAGTGCCAATTTTGTGCTCCTTTGCTCCACCGCTTGCCGGGAGCCGGCCCTTCCCCCTGTGGTCTATCTTCCCGTCGCTTTGGATTCACTTCTCCGCCAGTCCTACCTTTCAGAAAGTGGTTGATTTTCTGTTTCTAGAATTGTTGCTCTTCTTCTCTTCGATCTCCCGTTGGATTTGTAGGTGTTTGCAATCTTTAGATAAGCTATCTAGCTGATCTCCGCTGCCTGAAGTAGTCTCAGCCTGCTACTTCTCCGCCATCTTGACTCCTCCCCCGGAAGCAATACTTTAATAAAATCTCTGTGCCAACATAGACCATACCAGATGATGATTATGAAAATGCCTCTCCCTCTTATTTAAAATTTTGCAGCAAGCTTCTGCAAGCTGTGCTATTTCTTCCATCTTTTATTTTTCTCAGTTTGTAGGTTTAATTATATTATTTTGTATTCCTTTCCTGCCTCTTAGAGTTCTCTACTCATTATCAAAGTATGCAATAATGTCATATTGGCTAAAGTTCCTTCCTTATTTTTAAAATTTTTTATTTTTTTAATTTAAATTCAAGTTAATTAACACACAGTGTAGTATTGGTTTCAGGAGTAGTATTTAATGCTTCATCAGTTGCATATAACAACCAGTGCTGATCCCAACAAATGCCCCCCTTAATGCCCATCACCCATTTATCCCATCCTCCACCCATCTCCCCTCCAGCAAACCTGTTTGTTCACTATATTTAGGAGTCTCTTATGGTTTGCATTTCTCTCTGGTTTTATCTTATTTTATTTTTCCTTCCCTTCCCCAATGTTCATCTGTTTTCTTTCTTAAATTCTACATATGATTGAAACCATCTGATATTTGTCCTTCTCTGAGTGGCTGTTTCGCTTAACATAATACCCTCTAGTTTCATCCACGTTGTTACAAATGGCAAGATTTCATTCTTTTTGATGGCTGAGTAATATTCCATTGTGTGTGTGTGTGTGTGTGTGTGTGTGTGTGTGTGTGTACACCAGCTCTTTATCCATTCATCAGTCGGTGGACATTTGGGCTCTGTCCAAAATTTGTCTATGGTTGATAATGCCGCTATAAACATTGGGGTGAATGTGCCCCTTTGAATCAGCATTTTTGTATTCTTTGGGTAATTACCTAGTAGTGCAGTTGCTGGGTTGTAGGGTAGTTCCATTTTTAACTTTTTGAGAACCCTCCATTCTATTTTCCAGAGTGGCTACACTAGATGCATTCCCAACATTGTAAGAGTATTCCCTTTTCTCTGCATCCTTGCCAACATCTTCTGTTTCCTGACTTGTTAATTTTAGCCATTCTGACAGGTATAAGTGTATTTTATTATGGATTTGATTTGTATTGTTGATGTTGATGATGTATTAGTGATGTTGGCATCCTTCATGTGTTTGGTAGCCATTTGTATGTCTTCTTTGGAGAAATGTCTATTTATGTCTTCTGCCCATTTCTTAACTGGATTATTTATTTTGGGCTTGTTTGAGTTTGATGAATTCTTTAAATATTGGATCTACCCCTTTATCAGATAAGTCATCTGCAGTTATCTTCTCCCATTCAGTAGATTGTGTTTTAGTTTTGTTGTTTCCTTTGCTCTGCAACTTTTTATCTTGATGAGGTTAGAATAGTTCATTTTTGTCTTTGTTTCCCTTGCCTTCAGAGACATGTTTAGTAAGAAGTTGCTGCAGCTGATACTAAAGAGTTTACTGCCTCTTTTCTCCTCTAGGATTTTGATAGTTTCCTGTCTTACATTTAGGTCTTTAATTCATTATGAATTTATTTTCGTGTGTGGTGTAAGAGAATAGTCCAGTTTCGTTCTTTTGCATGTTGTTATCCAGTTTTCCCAACACAATTTGTTGAAGAGACTTTTTCCATTGCATATTCTTCCCTGCTTTGTTGAAGATTAGTCGACCATAGAGTTGAGGGTCTATTTCTGGGCTCTCCTTTTAGTTCTATTGATCTATGTGTCTGTTTTTGTGCCAATACCATACTGTCTTGATATTACAGCTTTGTAATAGAGCTCGAAGTCCAGAATTGTGATGTCACCAGCTTTGGTTTTCTTTTACAGTATTACTTTGGCTATTCAGGGTCTTTTCTGGTTCCATACAAATTTTAGGGCTGTCTGTTCTATCTCTGTGAAAAATGTTGGTGTTACTTTGATAGTGTTTGCATTGAATGTGTAGATTGCTTTGGATGGTATAGACATTTTAATCAATATTTGTTCTTCCAATCCATGAGCATGGAATATCTTTCCATTTTCTTGTGTCTTCTTGAATTTCTTTCATAAGTGTTAAGCAGTTTTCAGAGTACAGGTCTTTTACCTCTTTTGTTAGGTTTATTCCTAGGTATCTTATTGTTTTTGGTGCAGTTGTAAATGAGAACAATTCTTTGATTTCTCTTTCTGCTGCTTCATTATTGGTGTATAGAAATGCAAAAGATTTCTGTACATTGATTTTATATCCTGATACTTTACTGAATTCATGTATCTGTTCTAGTGATTTTTTTTTTTTTTTGGTGGAGTCTTTCAGGTTTCCTAACTAGAGTATCATGTCTTTTTCAAAGAGTGAAAGTTTGAATTCTTCTTGCTAATTTTGATGTCTTTTATTTCTTTTTATTGTCTGATTGCTGAGGCTAGGACTTCTAGTACTATGTTGAACAATAGTGGTGAGAGAAGACATCTCTGTTGTGTTCCTGACCTTAGGGAACTCTCAATTTTTCACCACTGAGAATGATTATTAGTTGTGGGTCTTTCATGTATGGCCTTAATGATGTTGAGGTATGTTCCTTCTATCCCTACTTTCATGAGAGTTTTTATTCAAAAAAGATGCTGTATTATGTCAAATACTTTTTCTACATCTACTGAAATGATCATATCGTTTTTACCCCCCCTTTTTTTTATTAATGTGGTATATCATGCTGATTTATTTGTGAATACTGAACCACCCTTGAAGCCCAGGAATAAACCCCACTTGATTATGGTGAATAATCCTTTTAACGTCCTGTTGGTTTCCATTAGCTAGTATCTTGTTGAGATTTTTTGCATCCACATTCACCAGGGATATTGGTCTGTAATTCTTTTTAGTGGAATCTTTTGTTTTGGAATCAAGGTAATGCTGGCTTTATAGAATGAATTTGGAAGTTTTCCTTCCATGTCTATTTTTAGGAACTGCTTCAGAAGAATAGGTATTAATTCTTTAAATGTTTGGTAGAATTCCCCTGGGAAGCCATCTGGACTCTTGTATATTGGGAGATTTTTGATTATTGTTTAACTTCTTTACTGGTTATAGATCTGTTCAAATTTTTTATTTCTTCCTGTTTCAGTTTTGGTAGTTTATGTTTCTGTGTATTTATCCATTTCTTCCAGATTGCCTAATTTGTTGGGATATAATTGCTCATAATATCCTTGTATAATTATTTGTATTTCTGTGATGTTGGTTTTGATCTCTCCTCTTTCATTTGTGATTTTTTTTTTTTATTTTGGATCCGTTCTCTTATCTTTTTGTTAAGTGTGGCTGGGGGTTTATCAGTTTTGTTAATTCGTTCAAAGATCCAGCTCCTAGTTTCATTCATATACCGTCTTGCAAATGTACTCCAGGAAGGGGAGCGTTCTCTCCCAGTGGGACCCAGGGTAACTCCACACCATGGCATCTGGCACAAACCCCACTCACCACTCTCTCCCTCTTTCCCTGACTGTGCTCCAAAAAAAGGCCTCCCTCTCCCATGGCTTTTCTATCCTCACTTGAAGTCTCCAAACCTCTTATCAGCCACATTCTCTCTCTCCAGCTGTGCAGATTGTTTTCTTAATCCTCAGATTGATTTCGTAGTTGTTCAGAATGATTTAATGTTGATCTGGCTGTGTTCAAGGGACAAAGTTAAGCCCATATTAACACTTCCCCTAAAGTTTCTTTCTTTTATTTTTCATGCTAATGATTATACTTAGATCATTATTGCCTATAAGAAATACATAATATACAGACTTAATTCTCTCCCAAACTTGGTGAGATAGTGTGGTATGTTGAACTATTGTTTCTATCACTTTCCTTCCTTCTGGAAGCCAAAATAGAAGTCTGTAACCGAACTCAGGCTTCTGGATCATGTCCCTTTCTTTGATGGGGAGTATATACAAGTGTCAGTGTGTCAGCTATGAACAGAGGCTCCGGACAGTGGTGCCTCCTTGCGCCTACCTTCCAGAAAGAGATGGCATGTGCCATGGAACAAAGCCCCACCAACCTCAGATAAGCCCAGAAAAGTCTAGAGTACTTGTTTGAGCTGAGAGAGCAGTGTTGTTTGTTACTACAGCAAAAATCTATCTTATGCAAATATGTATTTGAACAAGAAAAAAGAAAAACTCAGAGTTGAAATAAACTAATAAATCACCATTTGTGTGATGAAACCTTGGGTATTAGGAACAGTAGATATCTCAACTACAGAAGCATAATTCCTTGGAGAAGTCATTCCTAAATATTACAGAAAAAAAAAAAGATGGATTTTCCTTCAGGAGGCTTCTTTCTTAAAACCCAACAACTCCCAACAACAAAACCCCAAAACTCCATTTATTTTCCCACAAATATATTTATGTCATTAATATATACAGTATAAATGCTCTGCTTCTTCCATGACTTTATTTTATGTCTGTAAACTATTTATCAATCCCTCTATATCAGTTTCTTTCCAGGTTAGAGATTAATTTCAATATAACTGGTATGATAATAGCAGTGGTTTGTGAATAGTCAAGAGTAGGAATATGCTAAGTTTGGTACTACTACGGTTTTTACAGCAAGACACATTGTCCTTTCTAAATCAAGCTTAGAAATGCCTTCCTAACATAACAATAGCCTTGTTATGAAATAGGGACCTGGAGCTAAGAGTCATTATTGTTTACAAAATCATATTGTTTACAAAAATATCCAAGCAAAAACATTTTAAAAAATGGAGAAAATATTGGGGCATCTGAGGTGGCTCAGTCGGTTGAGCATCCAGCTCCAGGTTTCAGCTCATGTGGTGATCTTAGGGTCCTGGGTTCAAGTTCTGTGGCAGCTCTGTGCTCACCATGGAGTCTGCTTAGGATTCTCTCTCCCTCTGCCCCTCCCACTCATGTTCTCTCTCTTTCTCTCTCTAAAATAAATGAATATATATATGTATATATATATATATATATACATATATATATATATATTTTTTTTTAAACTTTGAGAAAATACAGTATTAATAAGCTCCAAGTTACCAGGCCAAATAAGACCCTAAAGTATCCTAGGATCCTAAGATAAATGTTGTCAAACAATCTCTCAATTGTTCATTTATTTGTTTAGTAATTTTATCAATCAGCTGAGACTGCCATAACAAAACACCATAGGCTGGGTGGCTTAAACAGCAGAAATTTATTTTCTCACAATTCTAGAGGCTGTAAATCCAAAGTCAGGTGACAGCATGGTCCTATTGTAGTGAGAACCCTCTTCTGGGTTGTAGAATGAAGATGTCTCCTTTTGTCCTCACATGGCAGAGAAAAAGAGAAAGAGAGAGAGGAAGGCATCTCTTTCCATGGGGACATTTATCCGATTGTGAAGGCCCCACCCTCATGACTTCATCTACCCTATCTCCCTAAGGCCCCATCACCAAGTACCATCACACTGGTACATGTTAGGGCCTCAGCATGCATCTGAGGGAGAAACAATTCAGCGCCAGCAGCAAATTGCTGTCAGTATGTATTATCAGTACGTTATGTATTGCCGTCAGCACATATGATCATCTACGCCCCAAATACTATGGTCACACTGGATGTCAGCACATGAATGATCATCTATGCCCCAAATACTATGGTCACACTGGATGTAGACTGATGAACAAAAGAGAGAGAAAAGAGATAACATACCGATCATATGAAAGGAAAGTTATGAAACTCTGAAGACAGGAAAGTTCCACCCTGTGTCTAATAGGAGTTTCTGTGAGATAAAGTAGAAATAATAAAGGAAAAAAATAAATCTTGAAAAGACGGTGTTGTGGGACTTCTGCTTCCAACAATAATAGATGAACGACATTCGACTAGTGAATCTCATTAAGGAAAACATAGCAAAAGAAAATACTTTTAAAAGTCATCTTGGAGGCAGAGTACTAATAAAATAGTAAATAATGAGGTCAAAGGAGAAGTTCTGAACTTCTCAGAATGAACTCTGCATTTTGACATGCTTTTCTCTGGGGATGCTTGACGCAGACTGATCAGACTTTTGACAGGCTCTCAGGTCTTAGAAACAACTTTTGGACTCTAGAAACTGGCAAGGGCAGGAATGTGACACTCTTAACATATGAAGGATTGCCTGCTGGAAGTAGAGATAAATCAGATGGAAATCGGCACTTGCCCACCTTTAGGCAAACAAATACATTTTTGACTGCCCCAGAAATTCTCACTGTCTCATTTAGGTTGAAAAGCATTGCTCTGTATGTGAAGAAAGAAAGGAAGGAAGGAAGGAGGTAAGGAAGGAAAGAAGTTAGAAAAGAAGGAAGTAAATGCAAAAATGAATGCATGAAAATGAAATTTGATATATGCCATGCCATTAATAAATGTATGGTTACAGACTGAAAGACAGCGTGAGGGGGCTTCTGGGGTAATTTTCTATTTGGATACTGGTTACGAGGTATTTACCTTGATAAAATTCATAAATCTATACATTTATAATTTGTCCATTTTTTTCAAAGGTATGATTTCTCCATTTTTATACATATGTATATTGTAATAACATAGTTTAAAAATCTCATGCCCCCCATCCTGGTTCATTTCTTTTCATATTGCATACCCAATACTGTATAGTTTTCTTCTTTAAGTTGAGCATCATCCTTCTACAGGCTTGGTGAAATTTATTTGTTACAAACACACACACACAAATTTACTTTAAGAAAATTTATCCACCTCACCCAATTATACTTTGAGCACTTCTGTGTATATTCAACTTTAACAGAAAACTTCCTTGGAAAATCAATTAAGTATTTTCTTCTGTGGTCATTCATGTCACAATTCTTCATTAGATGGCGCTTATGGCTTTATTTGTTGGCCACCATCATGTGGTAGGGACTTCCTGTATGTCGTTTTATTGGATCTTGCTATGAAATGAATAGCATTCCCATCTTGTAAATTAAAGTACCAAGGTCGAGAAACTGCATATGTCCTCAAAATAGTAAGTGATAAACAAGACTGGAAATCATGTCTAATTTCAAGTTCACTATCCCTGGTAGTCACATTGTAAGAGAGGCAGAGACTAATACCTCTCCTGGCTAATGTGCAAAGTGTTAAAATCTACCTGAATAAGATGATAGATGAAACAAACGAGGTGGAGTGTGCCAGAAATATCTCACATTCTCCATGAAATGCTCGAGATTATAGATTATCAGGATGGGTAAGCATCTTAATGTCAGCTAATTAGACCACTTTTAATTCCCTTTGAGATCACCTTCAGAGTCTGGGTACTCAGCTTCTCATGAGCTACCCCTTTCTTTTACAACTCTCTTTATTAGAAAAACTTTTCTTATTTCGAAGCCAAATACATTTTTTTTCTTGTGCCTAATGCCCAGTGGTTCCAATTCTTCCTGTTTATGGGCATATGAAAAAAAAAATTGAGAGAACATCAAATATTCAAAGAAACCCACTTAAAAAAATCTCTTGAGTTTGCTCTCTTCTGGTTTCCTCCAATCGCTTTTAATATTACCTGATTTTTGAGTCACTTTGTTATTCTGGTGTTTGCCCCCTGACTGCTTCAGTTTGTTTAGATCTCCTTTAAAATATGATCATACTTAGGTGTTGCTGGAAAAGCAAAGTAGATCAGGAACTCTTCATTTATCTTTTCACAAACCTCAAGTTCCTTTCATTCCACCAGAGATTTCCAAGAACTAGAAGGAAAGAAATTACCTTTTTTGATTGCCTGTTTAAGATAGATAAACCTTGTTTACCATCAAGTTCTTGTTAAGAGCTTAGGCAGAGGTGATATTTCAGCATTTATGACGGAGCATGGAAATAACAAATCCTCAGTTGTGCAAAGGAATTGTGATCGGAATTAAATGAGATGATCCAAGATAGCCCATGGTAGAGTCCCATACAGAATTCCTGACGGCTGACGTGTGCGTACAGGCCAGCCATGTGAACTAGAGAAACATGTTCCTGTCTTTAAGCCTCAGCCTCCTTTCTCATAAAAGTGGGAGAGCGGATTTGGTGAAATAACATTATGAAGGTAACAGTGCTTCATTCTCCCTTTCCTCAATTCCCAACAAGACAAGGAAATGCCAGCTTATTCAAAGAGCAAACATCATCACCGTCACCACCATCACAACCAGCATCATTGGCAGCAGCATCGTCATCGTCGTCGTTACCGCAGACATTTGTTGTCATATAGTGGCCATGTGGTATTAAAATATGTGGCCCATGTGGTACTTTTATGTATTAATTCCCTTTTACATATGAGGAAAGTGAGGCATAGAGTGGTTAATAACTCGCCATGTCCTTGCCAACACAATGGATGGTGACGTATAGCTGTAGAGTACAGTTTCTAAGACTGTTATGAATCAAAGAGAACTCTGAATCTTAGACTTACCATTCATACATTTGGCCATACATGTTTGCATTTAATCCAAGAGTTATGGAGCCTTTTACTGTGGGCCAAGCACTTCAATAAATAAAGATGACCCAGACATAATCTCTTCGTCCACAGAGCTTGCATTCCAAAGGTGTCAGTGATACTAATTTAGTTGAGCCAGTAGCACAAAGGAAAACTGTGGTGTGCTCTGATGAGGACTGTAGACTAGTGGAAAGTTCAAAGAAGGAGTTAATAGTCAGGAAAGGTCAGGAAGTAAAATCTAAGAAACAAAAACATGCGGAGCACCTGGGTGGCTCAGTCAGCTAAGCCTTAGACTCTCAATTTCGTCTCGGGTGGTGGTCTCAGGGTCATGATCTCAGGGTTGTGAGATCCAGCCCCCCACCTGGCTCGTGCTAATCAGGGTGTCTGTTTGGAATTCTCTCTCTCCCTTTCCCTTTGCCCGTCCCCTGCTCCCACGCACGTGCACATTCTCTCTCAAATAAATAAATAAATCTTTAAAAAAATACATGAAGTGCAAATATGCAGAATCTAGCAAAAGAACTCTCTGATTTTAGGTAGGTTTTAAATTAGTCCTGTGTTGGGGGGCACTTGGGTGGCTCAGTTAGTTAAGCGACTGCCTTCTGCTCAGGTCATGATCCCGGAATCCCGGGATCGAGTCCCACATCAGGCTTTCTGATCACCAGGGGGTCTGTTTCTCACACTGACCTCTCTCCTCTCATGCTCTCTCTCTCATTCTCTCTCTCTCTCTCAAATAAATAAAATCTTTCAAAAAAATAAAAATAAATAAATTAGTCTTGTGTGAGGAAAAAACAACCAACAAAACCCATGGAGTGAGAAGAAGGGCCCTCACATGTAATGAGTCTGGAAAGGTAGGTGGGGGTCAAGCATAGATGAAATGCTTGTGAGTTCTGAACTTTACTCTGGAAGTGCTGGAGAGCTGCAGGGTTTTTGTCCTGGGATGACTGTGAGGTTTTACATCTTTCAGGCAGTGCTGTGGACACTGATGAAGAGGGGAGTGAAGTAGGGGAAAGCTGGCATCAGGGAGAAGGATTAGTAGCCTATGGAATTTCTGCAGAAGAAACCAGCAAGACCGTGTGAGACACTGCAAAGGGAAGAAAGAGAAGAGGGTGAGGCGTGAGCCCCATTAGCATGAGTGAGCCCATCAGACCTGGCAGCCGGGTGGGTGTGGTGTGGGCAGCAGGGAAAAATACCCACGGTGAGTCCCGTTTTGTGAAACCGCATCTACCTCAACCACATACCTAATCTCATTCTCCATAAATATGAGCAACCCTGGCTTTATTTTTACCTACTTTTTCCCTCCCCTTAATGATTAAACCCCATTTTCCTGACCAAAGTTTCAGCAGTTCCACAATTTTCAGAAAAAACAAACTGGAGGAAGGGAGTACTTAAGGTTTAGAACTAAATCTCATTCCCACACATTCAGAATGCAGGTGGATTTAAAACCCCTGGTAACCGCAGAGCTGCTGTTCAATTTCGGACTCAAAGCCCTGTCTGGCCAGCTTGGGAGGCCCTGGACTGCAGCTCGCTCTTAGCTGGAGCAAAGGCTCTGCTGACCGAGGGTTTCCCCCAGGGTACACCTTTCATCCTCATGCTCTTATGTAGGTAATGGGGCTGCCATGCTCTGAGATCCAGAGCTCATGTCCCTGAGGAACCCCTTGGCTTTGGTTTCGGCTTCCTTCTCCACATGTTTGTTTTTGTGACCTGCGCAGTATTTCAGGGCTCTCTGAAGATGACCACACGTCTGTTAGCCCCTTAGCCTGGGGGACTAAAGCACTTGACACCCATTCTCATCCCAGGGCATGGACTAGTTACCTATTTTTCATGCGTCCCCAAAACTATTTGTGTTCTGAATATCTTCCGATTGCCATTTTCATGGATCATTCACTCCCATGGGAACATCTTGATCTGTTTTCACTGACTCGTGCTGATCATATATTTGAGAAGTAATTTGGGGTTGGAATACTCTAGTGACATAGTCCGTCTGTAGCCAAGCCTAAGCTACATTCTTAGTCCTTCCCTAAGAGCTGAACTCTTGGTCCCTGTCTTGTTCTGTTTTATCTTATTGTGATCACACGGTCACACCCTGTCAGTTCACTCTGCGATGTGATGACTCTCATCTATAAGTCCTTTTCCCTGGGATAGGATATCAGGTACATAAACTATCCTGAATTTTTCTCAAAGGCATAAAGTGTTATTCTGAATATGTTACAGATAAAAAATTACTATAATAAGAAACAATAATAGCATGCTTTGATTCTCAGCACTTTGAGGAGACTAACTTTATAAACAGCTACAGTAAAGAATGAATGTTTGTTTGCAAAATAGCTCATTTTAAATTTCTTCAATTTTGAATTCCACTATCATATACATTCTGGAAAAAAAAAAGTTCTCTCTGCCGTCTCTTCCAAAATGCATCTATTGATTAGTCCAAAAAATTCACTAGTGTTGGCAAGACTGTGGAGACATTGGAACGCTCAGACTTTGCTGGGGGGGATTAAAATGGTGCAGCTGTGTGGAAAACAATTTGGCAGTTTCTCCAAAAGTTAAAGATAGAATTACCATATGATCCAGCAATTCTACTTCTATAAAACACATGTTTATACAAAAACTTGTATATAAGTATTCATAGCAGCGTTATTTATAATAGCCGAAGAGTAGAAGCAATGCAAACATCCATCAACTGGGGAATGAATGCATAAAGTGTGCCATATCTGTGGAATGGAAGGAATATTATTTAGCTAAAAAGGAATGGAATATTGATTCATGCTACAACATGGATAAACCTTGGAAACATCATGCTATGTGAGAAAAGCCAAACAAACAAACAAAAAAAGTCACATATTGTACAATTCCATTTATATGAAATGTGCGAAATAGGCAAATCCACAGAAACAAAAAAGCAGATTATTATTTATCTAGAGGGGAAAGAAGGAGGGATAGGAGTGAAGGCTAATGGACATGAAGTATTATTTGGGGCCCATGAAAGTATTCCAGAATTAGTGGTGATGACTGCAAAACTTTGTAAGTGTACTAAAAACCACTGAATTTTATACTTTAAAAAGGTGAATTATATTCCAAAAAAAAAAAAAAAGTCGTAAATGAGGATAGGGGCAGGGTACAATGTGATAAAGGAAATATTTGGAAATATCATAAAGAAATTCACTAGGTTAGAGAGTCTGAAAGATTAGCTACAAATTGAACCCTAAAGCCTTAAATCACAAGGTGCTAGACTTGTGTGATATCCTTTCTTCTTTATGATCATATTATTTCCTACCATTAGTTGTGGCTTCCTAGAGAAGTCTGGAGTATTTCAGGACTCCCACATCTGATACATAATTTAAAACTGACAAGACCACTGTGGTTCCATTTATTCCTGCTATATTTTTCTTGCTGGATTTGAATTACTCTTTCAACCCATTGAAGGAAAATGATCTAAATTCTTTAATTTTAGAGTGAAAAAAAAAGTACAAAATGTGATCAATCCTCTTCAAAAGGGAGAGAACCTGAGATCTGCATATGTGAAGTGAGCTTCTGTCCACCAGTATGAGGTTAGTTAGTGGCACAACTGGGAGAGTGTTGTAAGAAGTTTCTAATTCAGGGGCGCCTGGGTGGCTCAGTGGGTTAAGCCGCTGCCTTCGGCTCAAGTCATGATCTCGGGGTCCTGGGATCGAGTCCCGCATCGGGCTCTCTGCTCGGCAGGGAGCCTGCTTCCCTTCCTCTCTCTCTGCCTGCCTCTCTGCCTACTTGTGATCTCTCTCTGTCAAATAAATAAATAAAATCTTTAAAAAAAAAAAAAAGAAGAAGTTTCTAATTCAGTCACAATGAATTATTGTTTGGTCTGTCAGAGTAGAGGGAATATGTCCCATCTTCTAGAATGTTAACAGTTCCTAATCATACTATGAAGTGCCCTTTCCCTAGGTGCTGATGAAAGATAACAGGCCAAGCACCCCAGGGTGGGGTCAGGTAACGTTCTCTGGCCTCTGTCTACCCCTCACCTCCTTGGGTGTTGTTCTCCCCTCAGCCATCCCAACCCCTTCCTTATCCCTTGTATCCCTTTGCCTTTCAATATTTTTCTTCATAGAAATTATCATTATCTGAAGATTTTTTTATTTTGTTTTTTCTATACTGTCCTTCTCTCTCTTAATAGAACATAAGTTCCATTAAGGGAGGGACTTCGCCCCTTCACCTCTCCAGCAGGTGGCACAGTGCCCACCATGTTCCAGACCCAAATAGGCGTGTATTAAATAGCCATGAATTAAACAGAACTGGTCACTTTTATAAATAGATAAAGGTTTTGAGCTTTTTTGAAATTTATTTCCTGGCAAAGGATGATGATTTTGTGGGGCGGCTGGGTGGCTCAGTGGGTTAAGTCTCTGCCTTCAGCTCAGGTCACAATTCCAGGGTCCTGGGATTGAGGTCTGCAGTCAGGCCCCTTGCTCAGTGGGGTGTCTGCTTCTCCCTCTGCCTCTGCTGCTCCCCCCTGCTTGTGCTCTCTCTCAAATAAATAGATAAAATCTTTAAAAAAATCATTCCCACCAAATTGGTTACTGGGGGCCACTGTGCAGTGTCTGTCTGCGTAAATGCGTGCACGTAAATCAGAAACCCGCCTGTGTGCTTGCCCCTGGCTGACCAGATGACGTTTTCAGAGTCCTGTGACATACTTCTAGTTTGGTGTCATGTATTTCGAGTCTTTCTGTAAATGTGACAGACGGTGGAGCTATTAGATACACAAATAGTGCTTGACAATTTCAAACAGGAGTAAACAAAAATTCACCTTATTAAAGCATTCTATTATTCACAGGGTTTCCACAGTACGGAGATGTCAAATGCTGATTAGTGCCACTGTTTTCCTAGTGTTTGGTTGTCACAGCCGTGGTAATTTCACTGCTCATGTGCGAGCAGCAGGCTGTACAATCTTTCTGTCAACTGTTTTTGCAATTAGTGATAAATTGGATTATTTTTTGGTTGGAATTAATTTGTTCCCGAGTCTGTTCCAACTGGACATGTTTTATAGAAACATGTGCCATCAACTATGTATTAAAAAGAGATTACTTTGCCCTGCAAACTTAGCCTTGGAATTTCCCTTCAAAAATTGAGGTGCCGATCAAAACCTCAGTATTGAACATAAATTGTGACTGGAATTGACCGAGCAGTACCAGGAATTTCTCTTCAACAAGCATCCTGACAGTCCACTGATGTTGACAGTTCTTAAAAATAAGGTTTTCCAGATGATCTTTTCTAAATGCAAAATTTCCTAAAATAGGCTGCATCTTGGTATACATTAGTAGCTTATAGAACATTTAACCTAAACGAAAGCTTCATGCTGTACAAATCATCAGATGACTGTGGGGAGGGCTGTCACTGAGCTTAGAAGTAGAAACAGCAATACCACAATATTAGTTTGCTAGAGCTTCCAAAATAAAGTACTCAAACTGGGTGGCTTAAAAACCAGAAATACTATCTCATGATTCTGAGAGCTAGAAGTCCAAAATCAAGGTTATTGCAGGACTGGCTAGTTTTGAGGGCTTTGATGGAAGAATGTGTTCTGGCCTCTCTGTCTGGCTTGTCTATAGCCATCTTTTCTTTATGCCTGTCTACATTGTTTCTATGTGGTCTTTCTCCAAAGTTCTCCTTTTTTAAGGAAATCAGTCCTCATGGATTAGGTGCCTACCCAGTCCAGTATGACCTGCTCTTAACTAATTCTATCTGTAATAATTCTATTTCCAAATAAAGTCATATACTCAGGTACTGTGGGTTAAGGATTCAATTTATGAATGAGGGGGATATAATTTAACTCATAACAACTACAAATAATTATCTCTTATATATTTAATATTATATATATATATATTTTTTAAAGATTTTATTTATTTATTTGACAGATAGAGATCACAAGTAGGCAGAGGCAGAGAGAGAGAGGAGGAAGCAGGCTCCCCACCGAGCAGAGAGCCCGATGTGGGGCTCGATCCCAGGACCCTGGGATCATGACCCGAGCCGAAGGCAGAGGCCTTGACCCACTGAGCCACCCAGGCGCCCCTATTTAATATTATATTTAATCCTTTATGAGGTAGCTAATATTATTCCCATTCTGCAGATGAGGCTAAAAGAGTAAAATTGCCAGACTTTGTTACCTGCTGAGGTCAGAATTACTTCCAACTCCAAACTCATGCTGGCTTTCCCTTATACCACTGGATGCTTTGACTGAACTTCACCTGCATCACCTTTGTGACCAGGGACCATTCTTGAACAGCTAAAATACAATCTAAAAACAAAGTGATGACTCCATGATGTACTGAATTACTAACTTTCAGAATTGTCAGTTACCTGTTCCTGTGTCACTAATACAGAATCTTGTGGCTTAAAACCACACCCATCTTACTATATCTGGTGACAGGAAAGGTTCTCCTGGTCAGTGGATGGTGAGATCCACTGGGTTCACTTACTGTATTTAGCTGACAGTTGGTTGGGGCTGGAGGGTCCACGAAGCCTTCCTGTGCATATCTAGGGTCTGAGTGGGAACAACTGCAAGGATGAGCTCAGACCTTTGTCTTCTGGTTTCCACAGTTCTTTAGCAGGGTGGTTGGACTTCTTCCATTATGGCTCAAGCTCCCATAGCGGGTCTTCCAAGAGACTGAAGCCAAAGTATAGGACTTCTGCCCGGTCTCAGAAGTCATACGGTTTGGTTTGGGCCACATTTAATTTGTCAAAAGTGGCCAGCTCGGGATTAAGGGAGAGAGGTGTAAATAGTTTACTTGGGAGCCATGTTTGAAGCCCTGCTACTAAAAAGCTAGAAGCATCTTAAAAACCACCTCGTTCTGTTTTCAGTCTTATTAGATACCAGTACATGTAAGTTTTGAACATCTTGTATAATATCACAAATATCACTACATTACAGTAAAATAATAATTATGTGTTAATGAATTCAGTGATATTTCACTTGATCTTAGATTCTGGTGTATATAATGACAGAAATAAGAAATAAGGGTGTGTCCTGCATTCACTTATATTTATTTTAATAAATTAAACTGATCTTAACTACTTAATTGAGCCTTAAGGAACCCAGCTGTTAGAATGGCAGCCTTGTTCTGAGCGCATAGAAGGAAAAGCAATGAATTATTTCAATTCTTAAATCTTATATTTCAAATATATGAAGCCCTGACAGATGACATGACTTATCCAAGATCATCTCTGGTCTAGAGAATAGACCTCCTCCTAATGCCTGGATTGATTCCTAATCAAACCATGCTCCTCTCTCTTCTACTTTACTAGTAAATTTTGCAGCAACACAACACAATATAGTGGTTAAGTATAGACTCGGGAGCCTAAGTATTTAGGTTCATAATTGTGGTTGTGATTATGGGAAAGTTACCTTGTCTTTTTTTTTTTTTTCATAATTGAGAGTAGTCGTGTTTATTTTTACTTTGATCACAAACCAAAACAGGAAGAGGTGCAAAAAATAACACTTCAGTTATCACAGAGGTTGGCTACTCTGCCCATGAAGAGAATAGTGTTGAGAGCAACTTCCCTTATAAGAACAAGGAAGGGCCTGTTGGCCTTGAAGGTCACCCTGTTGGGGTTCAGCGAACGGCCAGCAATCCCAATGACAGTACTTGATGCTGCTTCACTGCCTTCCTCGTTGACCTCAAGAAAGGCCTTATGGAATGCATCTGAGATGTAGAGGTCGCTCCGGCCTCCTGCGATAATACCTGGGAGCCTAGACTTCTCAGGGTTGAACAGGTCCACGAGGCCCATGTCCTGTAGCAGCTCCTTCACACTGAAGCTGTCCTCAATGTGGAAGCGGGGCACGTGGGCCACCAGTAGGATCTCTGTCATCTCGTCCAGCCACTCCTGCAGCATCTCCGGGGTGAACTCCTTCTCCACCCTGACCAAGGTCTTCTGCAGCTTGGGCAGGATGAGCACCATGGTGATGTCATCGCCCTGGGCCTCAGTTTCTTCATTATTACATATAGTAATGTTTTAATGGGGATGTGAAAAATTAAAGTACATGGAAAGAACTTAAAGCAATGCCTAGGATATAGTAAGTGCTATATACATATTACTGTCATTGTTATACTCACAAAAATATATAAATAACTATTAAGATACTTCAACAGAAAACATCTCTCTTTCTCCTTTATTTGATTTTAGAAAAAGCTCACCATTTGAAATTACTTAATAATGTTAATTATATGGCTTCAGTGTGATAAGTAATATATATGTAATATATATAATATTAATATATAAATATATACTATATATGTAATGATACATAATTATAACATATGTTACATTATATATTACATAATATATAATAATACATAATATAATACATAATACATGTATGTACATGTACTATATGTATATGTACACATATAGGTACATATTATGTACATGTATAATATGTACATAATACATAATACGTAAGTATGTATAATTATGTATTATATATTATGTATTAATATGTATTAATATGTATTATATATGTATATGTGTATTAATATATAATTAATAAATTAATAATACATAATATGTAATAATATTGTGTTACTATATATTCTATATTCTATATTATTAATATATGTTATTATGTATTATTATTTGTTCAAAATACCTTAGATAAAATATTATGTTATATATATATAATAATATATAACATAATATATAAAATATTATGTAATATATATATATGTATATATATTATGTTATATATATATATATATCATTCATTCAAAACACCTTAGATAAAATCTCTAACCTATACGTGGACTTTTTAAAAAGATTTATTTATTTATTTGAGAGAGAAAAAGACAGGGAGCGCAAGTTGGGGGAGGGTCAGAAGGAGAGACTCTTCAAGCAGACTTCCTTTTGTGCATGGAGACTGATGCGCGGCTTGATCTCAGGACCCTGAGATCATGACCTGAGTCAAAATCAAGAGCGGGACGCTTAACTGACTCAGCCACCCAGGTGCCCCATATGTGGACTTTTAATTCTAAAACAAGTTTTTAAAAAATTCTATGCAAACTTTTCCTAAATTCTTACTTTACAGATAAAGAAAGTGAGGCCCAAAAAGGGTAGGTAATTTATCCAAGTCTACACTGTGTACAAGTGAGAAATAGTATCCATTTCTCTTAATAAATCAGTGACATGTTATCCCTAAATATATTTCAAAATCAAGATTAAGCCATAACTTCCTCAATTTGCATTAAGTGGAAACTTGCACACCAAAATCTATTCCTTGAATTTTATGGTTAAACTGAAATGCATAATATCTCGAGTAGCTGGTAAAACTTGTGTTCCAGTAGGACAGTCAGCAAGTGAAAAGGCACTGTAAGTGTGGAATATATTGAGAAATGCCTGCCAAAGCAAGTGATGGTTCAGTATATGATGATTGTGCCTGTGTCCGCTGCCAAACTAGCGTCTAACATATGTGCTGACCGAGAGTGCTGACTGGTACAGTGTTGCTAGAAAGATGTAGTATAAGAGTTTTCTCTTTCACAAACCCATGCTGTGGAAACGAGAATTATTGAACTTTAAAAGCCAATTGTTGAGTGAAATCATTGCTGAGAAACCAGGGCTGTTGGAAGAGCAGCAGTTCATTAAGACAAACATGTTGCAGACTGAGAAGGCGTGTGTGCAGTGGGGGAGGATTCACACAGCCAGAGAGGGAAATCTGTGCTCTAGAAGCACTTTATGCCTCGCAAGGAAATGGGAATCCCAGTGTTCAACAAGGAAGACATAATCATTAACCATCTCCCACTGTGTATGTCGCCCAAGTGGGCCAGCTCCTCCCTCGAGCTGTTTGTAGGAAGGCTCCATCTGCAAGGATTCTGCATCTTTACATCTGCGTCCGCTCTAGCAAATACACAGGTCTATATCTGAGGAAATAATTTGTGTTTAACACCTTTCATGGTCTTCGCATTGGCCCTGCCTGGTTTCTATCTTAACAGCCTCTCCGGTCTTACCTTGACCCCATCTCTTTCTCTTCAACTATATCTGCTTCAGCCACACTGGGCTCTTCTTTCTTCAGATATCCCATGTTCCTCTCATTCTCCAGTGTTCACACATCCTAGGCTTTTTTTCTGGAATGCTCTTTCTATCCAGTGTTCATTAAATTAATTCTCATGTATTCTTTAGGGCTGAGTCTGCTTCTTCAGAAGGCTTTCCCTACATTCCAATATTAGGTAAATACCCCATGTCACATGTTCTTATATCCCACTATACTCCTGCAGTGACTTGGTGAGTTTTTATCTTTTACCCTATTAGCTACACAAGAGCATGAACTATACCTTTTATGTTCAGTGCCATGACCCAAGCATCCAGCCCACTGTATGCAGACATTATAGTCATTAGGCCGGCAAAAAAAAATTTTTGTAGTTCAAAAAAAAAATCTACTGAAATCTATCATAATTTATGTAAAAATAAATGAAATCAAATAGTTGCCTTAAAAATGAATTTTTTTTTAAGATCAGAAACCATGTGATTTGCTCAGTATGTGTTCGTTCATTCATTCCTTATTCATTCAGTGCGCATTCAGTACTTAGCACGTCTGGCACAGTAGATGAGCAAGAAGTAAAAGCTAAATCACAATGCTCAACACTTGAGAAATCTCACAGTGTTAAGTAAGTATGAATTGTTATCCAGCGGTAGATTCCTGTTAGTTAAAATACACACAAAAATACAAAAGTAAACAAAAATCTTCTCTAATCCCATGACACGGGGTTAACTATAGACTACTGACAATATTTAGCTTTATGTCCTTCAAGACATTTTTCTCTGAATAAGCATTTTTCCCCTCCCTCCCACCTTCCTTCCTTCTTTCTTTCCTTTCTTCCTTCCTTCCTCTCTTTCTTTCTTTCTAAACTAAGATTCTAGCATATATAGTTTTGTAGTATTCTTTTTTTAAATTTTTATTTATTTTTTAGATTTTTCAGTCTTCCAGAATTCATTGTTAATGCACCACACCCAGTGCTCCATGCAGTCGTGCCCTCCATAACACTCACCACCAGGCTCCCCAACCTCCCACCCCCCTCCCTGCCAAAACCCTCAGTTATTCTTTATCAATTCACACTCTATTATGAACACTCCTATTTCGTTAAAAAGACTTAATTATTGAGAAAATGTTTAGGTTGAATAATGGTATTTTGTTTATATTTCTTAAAAGAGTACCTTTTAGAGATACAAACAGCTATAATGATGGATATGATGATATGATATCTTGGATTTGCTTAAAATATCAATGAAGCAAGATTGGCCATAAATAGATAATTTTTATCCTGGGTAATGGGTACATTATACTGATGATATAATGATGGTTCATTATATTACTTTCTGTAGTTTTCTGTAGGTGTGCAATTTTTCATTAAACAACTTTAAGAAATCTTCATTTGAAAAAAGGATGAACAGGATAGAAGGTCCAGGTTCCAGTCCCTATAAACTAGATGCCTATAAACTATGACCAGAGACAAGCTGTTCAACTTCTCCCTGTCTCAGTCTCTATATCTCTAACATGAGACAGGAAGAAGAATAACACCTTCCTCATGGGGATCGAATGAGGAGAAAAATCACTAACACATTTCAAACATCTATCACAGAAGACAGAATAGTTCAACCCACTCTACGAAACCCCACTTCTTCCCCTGCTATCCTATGAAATAGGAACCGATTCCTATTCTGTTATTCCATGATAAACTGAAGCTAGGAAATTATTAAAATGTTGATTTTGGTTAAATATGAGGAGGATAGTTCTAATAATTATTGCTGTCCACTGGGGGATGAAGCCACCCCTAAACAAAGGAGATCCCTTCCTGCCTGGCCAGTGAGCGAATGGATCATTTCAAAAGGAGATTCCTACCGTGTGAAGCAGATGAGACTGGTTATTTCTATTCTGAGGATTATTTTAATCTAATGATTCCTGATGGAAGGTATTTTTTTATCCCTTTTCCCCTGGATTTTGGTCATTTGATGTATTGAGCGATTTGAACAAAGTAAATTAAAATAAACTAGAAACATGCTGTAATGTGATTTTCTTTGAGCCACTGTTTGCCGTAAGACAGGAGTCGGTCACCTGCTTTCATTATCCTAAATTACCACAGGGACCTCGTTCAAAGCCATGTGTTTTCTTATCTATTGACATCAGGGTCCCAGTGAGGTCTATTGTTAACAAGCATATTAATTCATAATTATACAATACAGTGATTGCAGCTAGCTTATCAAGTCCTTAATGTTGAAAAATATGCTGTATAAGATTATGAACAATTTTCTCATGTCAATATGATTTCTCAGTGTGATGCTCAACATATAATTTGGGTTTGAAAGAAGAAATCTCTGTCCTCATAAGAATATCAGGTTACCACACATAAAACAATTGCTATAAAGTGGTAATTTTTACTGTGATATTTGTTATTTTATGGTATTTAGATTTAAATTCTTCACCATACAGCATGAAGAGTCAAGAGTAAACAGTAAGGGATAGAGTTTCTCAGTGTTTGAACCAGAGAAAACCACACCACCAACATCAGAATTATAGAGTACTAAATAAAATTTCAAACATCATGGTTTCCCCCCAGGACTATTAGACAAGAATGTCTTGGTAGAGACTGGGGACCTATATTTCTACAAACATCCCTCACAAATCTTACAAAAACCAAAACTTTGAAATTCAATGTAACAAAATTTAGCTGAGGACAATATATAAGAACATAAGCTGTTTGGACGATTCATAGGGCCATGTTTCTAAGGCAATGCAAGTAACTAAAATGGTCGTGTTCATGATTCTGAACTGAATATACTGTTTTGAAGGCATGTGTTTCTGTGGCAGAAGCAAAGTAGACATTAGTCTGGGCAAGGGACAGTGCACTTGGAGGGGGGCTTTCACCTGAGGACTGAGTCAATGTTAATAAGCATGAGGATCTTGGAGAGGCAGGCAAGGTGCACAGCAGAGCTCACGGCTTCTGGGAGCCACCAGACTTCAACTGGAATTTCAGTGTTGTTGAATATTTAGCATAAAGTTATTTAAAATGTTGGGGCGTCTGGGTGGCTCAGTGGGTTAAGCCTCTGCCTTTGGCTCAGGTCATGATCCTGAGGTCCTGGGATCGAGCCCCGCATTGGGCTCTCTGCTTCCCCCCCCCTCTGTCAAATATATAAATAAAATCTTTTTTTTTTAAATGCTGCATTAACATAATTACAGAATCCTAGATCTGTGAGAGACTGCGAGAGTCATCAAGTTCAACCCTTTATTGTTTTTGAATCTGCTTCACATCCTCATTATATTAAAGAGTATCTGCTCACAAATTGAAGACTTAACCCAACTCCATTCAATGTCCATAGTTACATGTGTTTTATGCAGTAAAAATACAGAGAGGGAGATGGGAGGGAAGGGGAGAGCGGGAGGGAGAGGGATGGGAACTAGGAAAGGAAGAGAGGAAGGCAGGCCTAAGTTTCTTTCAGTGTTGCTATCTATAAAATCCTTTCTTTGCTTTGTAAATGCATATAGAAAATGATGAATTTTCTAGAAAACTGGGAGTCACATCTGGCAAGCTATTTCTGATTTACGGAGCTAGGAATAGCTGCAAACACACTTCCTCTTACAGACTTGTGTAATCCGTCATGCGTCGCTTTCCCTTGCACATCAGCGTTAGTTTTACATTACTAAGCTTTTTTCCCCCATTTTCCAGCATTAAAGGAGGTCACAAAGAAATTCAGTTCCGTTTTCAATTCAGTAAAATTAAGAATATATTTATTGAACAGTACTTCTCTGCTCTCCCTCTTCTAGGTAGCCACAAAGCTAAAGCCTTAGCTGCCACAAGCTTCTAGTTCTCCTTGGAGTCTCCCCCCAGCAAAATAAGAAAAGTAGAATAACAGAATAGACTGCTATAGAATTTGGGATGAAAGAAAACTGTTTAAGAGCTGAGAGTTGGGGGGGACCGCTCAGTATTTGTAGGAAGATCCAGAGGAGGCTTCATGATAGAGACAGACACATGAGCTGACTAAAGAATTGATAGATGCTGAATAATTCTTTACCATTTCTTCTAGGGCAAAAAAAGAAAAAAAAAGTTTGAAAGTTGAAATGAACATAACTGTGCTGGAAACATGATGGGGTATTTTGTCATTTAGAGAAGCCTTTGAACAGCAGGTTTTCGTATGTCCCAGCTCCCCAGCAGGAATGTCAACTTTGAGCAGAAGGACTAGGAAGGCAAATTTGACAGTGGAAAGATTACAGTATTTCGAGTCAGCAACCTTCGTTCTCAGTCCTGCATTTGCAGTAGCCAACAATATTATGTGAAAAACTCTACTTGCATTCTTTGAGATTTGATTTCTTTATAATGTTGGGAATAAGGGACCCTTTCTGGGAAAGCAGTCATAAAGATTTCTTCAAGATCAATACAGTTTACAACAAATAATAAGCATTAAAAAATATGAACTTTCTTAGAGCCAAGTGTACTCTCTGCACATAACAAGAGCTGAATATGTGTGACGTGGTTGATGGGTGGATGATACTGTGGGTATATTTTTGCAAACATGTTAGGTACTTGAAAATCATGAAAATGGACAACATTATGCAAAGGGAATATGTAGAGAGAAAATTAGATGAAGGATAGATGGTATCATCACATTTATACAGTGGAAGGAGAAGAGAATCTCACCAAGAAAACAGACAATAAGTGGTTGGAAGTATAGAGCCATATGCCCCAAAGGGCATAGGAATATTGAAAGCAAATAAATACAAAATACCTGAGTATGAAGAGTCATCCACAGAGTCTAATTGTAGAGAAACCTGAAATTGCAAATAGTGAACAATTTCCATTGGCTGGGGCCATTGTCAGACTTTATGAAAGTAGCTTCATGGGCCTGGCCGCCGGGAGTTGTTAAACCAAGCAGGCTGAGCAGAGGGAGACGGTGAGTTCCACGCTCTTTAGGATTCTGGCCGGCAGTAGATGGAAGGAGGTAATTAAGGGAAGCTGTGTGAGAGGTGGAAGCGGAGGCAGGAGGCTGACACACAGTGTGGCACCAGAACAGGTCATCATGGATGGAGCAGAGAATGTTTAGAGGGAATGACGGGGACAGTCAATGGGGATCTTTACAACCTGCTCTAAGTTCCGTGGTAGGAAGTGCATATGATCTTTACCACCAGTCCCAGGAAATAGACTTTTCTTGGGTGAATCACAGGGAGAGGGCGTGGGAAGAAGAACAGGGGGGAAGAGAGGGACTTAGCATGTTTTCTTTGCTGGAATATGTATCAGCAAAAGGAATATGATATGCACAGAGATTATGTGTAAGTGTAAACTCTGTTAAAATCGTGTAATGCCTGCATAGTGTCCACAGCAAAAAGCAAGAAGCAAGGAGAAAGAGAGGTATTTATGTTTAAATGAAAACTAATTTTTTAAAATGTTCCAATATAATTTTTTTTCTTTTTACTCAACTCAGGCAATGAAACAAACAACGCTGTCATCCAGGGAAGGACTATTATAGCGTTGCTTTGGGGAAAATGAAAGTTTGGGCCCAGTGCCTCCCCAGTGATGTATTTTCTAAGAGAAATTAGAAGAGGCAGGAAATAGAGAGAGAGTTTTATCGTTTGAATTCTGAAACACACCAGCACTCACACACACACCCCTAGAATAAAACAAGGAGGGAAGAAACCAGGGTAAAAGGAACATCACATTTGTACCATCCATCATACCGACTGCAAAACGAAACTTCTGACCATTCATTTTCATTAAAGGCCCAGCTTCCTTTTTAGCAGCAACTTTGACTCAGGACCTCAGGCAGGATTCCACTTGGCTTATTACAGCTGGCTTCCCCATTCACTAACTTTTATTCAAATTTCTTCACTTCCTGACATACCATGTTTTGCATCATGTTGATGTTCACTTGGAAATAGTTGTTTTCCTAGATTCTAATGATGTCTGTGCCAGCAGCTGTAAGCGTACTGAGAATACAGCAAATGTGTATGCACAGTATAAAATTCTTCCAATTAGGATTGCTGCGTAATTGGCAAGATTGCTGTCAAGTAGCATGACCACTGCGCTGCACTGGAATCTGAATTCCACGTAAATGGAGATATTTAGAAGCTTATTAGAGAATTTGCTTGGGAGCTGAAAGAGAAAATAGTTGATGTGTTGGAGGGAAGCAAACCCGACGGGATTTTCACATTATTTTCTTTAACAAACTTGAGCAATGTCGCAAACTGGTTAAATGTGTTAGATGAGAATTCTAGCTATGCTTCTTGGCAAGCTGTGTGATCTTAGACAAGGTTCTTTGGCCACCAAAGCCTTGGTTTTTCTATATGTAAAATGGGGGTAAAGTATCTGCCTCCTAGGGTTGTGAAATGGTAAATGTCCATCACTCAGCCTCATGACTGCGAGATAGTAATTTCTCAGGAAATTGTATCCCGTTATTATCCAGTCAAGGATAAGTAGGATGTTCCAATTTTCCTAGTTCAATGCTATACGTTATAGACTCAATAAATGCTATTAAATTTTTAAATTCTTCTCTGTTAAAATTTATTTCATTGGATTTGAATACTGGCTTGGAATAAAATATACATTTTTGAACTTATATGCATGTATTTTATGCCTGGTTTCAGAATACCCCCATTCCATTAGCAGTGGTTCTCTCTCCCTCCATACTGACTCCTTTGTCAGAAATTTGTAGATGTGATGGAGGTCAGGTTTAGAAGCAGGAGTATCCACAATATTTCCTCACATAATGGAATAAGAAACAATTTTTCTCATTAATTACGATGAAGGACCATCTGTTGTAAAGCAGTCGTGGTCCGATTTTACTTAAGTAGTCTAATCAAGCTCTCGGTGTCTGCGTTGGAGCTCCTTCCCTCACCAGGAGCTTAGATGTTAGGATGACTTGCTGAGGCTCACACAGACAATAGGTCAGACGTGATGGCAATTCCAGTCATCCTCTAACAGGACGTGGTGTTTGTTTCATCCAACTACCCAGACGTGGGGACCATGTTACCCCTGGGAATTTCTAGTGAGCACTCTCCCAGTGCCTAGACATTTATCCTCTTGCCTAGCCTCAAAAGTCGTGTCCAAACTCTGTAAGTGTAGATTCTCAGTAGCCCCACAACCACACACATATAACACCACTACCACAAATTGCTACCACTCCCACTGTGGGAAGAGAAGTACAGAAATTGAAGCAGCCTAAAATGAAGGTTCTCATTTGCTTATGTGGATGGTGGGACATCATTATTATTATCATTATCATTTGCTGATACAGACTCCAAGCCATTCAGAAAGACCAAACCCCACAAGTAGATGCAAAACTTGACAGGAAACCTGTCATGTCTCATGAACCTAGGGTCATTCCCTTCATCAGAATTGGTGCTGACTTCCAAAGAAGTCAGGAAGACTAAGAAGCCACTTTCTATGTGTACCCACTTGGTGCCTCATTCTAATATAAGGAAGAAGAGATATTTATCACATAACTTAGGTCCAAGATTTCCTTCTCCCATAACTTTTTTTGGTCCTATCTTACCTAAAACTGTGAAGACACGTAAATGAGGATTTAAAAACTATATTAATTAAGGAAAAAGAGCTACTAAATGGATCCCAAGTCACATGGTGGTTGTTGCTGAATGGGAGGGTTATATGAGGGATTGCTGTGCTCCTTTTCTCCATCAACCAGAGTATTTCCCAAGACTCTACTGAGCTTCAGGAATTCAAAAGTGTTTATCCTCTCTATGAAACTCAATGTCACAAAAAGCTGGAAGAAAAAAGATTGAGTAGAAGACATGTATTAGGTTTAGATCCTAAAAGTACTACATGTATTGGTTAAGTTTACAGGATTGATATGTAGATACAATGATATCATATGAGATACCATCTTATACCTGTTGGAATGACTAGAATAAAAAAGACAAGAAATAATACCTGTTGGGGAGGAAGATAAAGGATGAGATCTTGGCCTTTGCAACAATATGAGCGGACCTAGAGAGTGTTATGCTAAAAGAAATAATTCAAAGAAAGACACACACCATATGATTTCACTTGTATGTGGAATCGAAAAACAAAAACAAACAAAAAGCAAAAAAAAATTCAAAATATAAATTTGCATGTTGGGTTTAAGTACTATTATTTCTTCAAGTCTTCAAGTGCCAAATGACACTCTTCATGAGCTAGCTTGAAAACCATTGTGTAGGTTAGTCAGTACTAACCTGGAATCTTCCTACAACATTCCCACAATTGTTGTTGAGAACATTGTGAACAATGTGTGTAAAATTCAGTCCTTCAGAGAATGCTCTAGAATAGCATGAATACTCTGACATGGCTCTGTGCTTATTAAGTGTGACAATTGGTCTTTTGGGATCTGTTATCCTAAAGGAAGTTTTAATGATTTATATTATTTCTTAATCTTATAATATACAATCTTACTACACATATCACAGAAACAATAAACCCATTTTTTAAACAAAATTAATTAAGACTTTTTGCCAAAAAAATTTCCTTTTGAGCAATCAACATTGTAGAACCTTCTGGTTCACTGTCGTGGTTACCTATCACAAATCCATGTTTTCCCTCAGCTTGCTAAAATTACCCAGGTTTTTTCAGTGATCCACCCTCTCTTCCATGAATAAGGATTCCATTTAAAACAATAGGCAGTGAGTGGATCATGAGCCTAAGACAATCATGGTGACCCCACTGCACTTTGCAATAATAGGGTTGAGTATGTGATTCTAACCAATGAGAAAGACAAAGCTGATAGAGTACTAAAAGGAGACCCTCACTCTTTTTTTTTTTTTAAGATAGATAGATTTATTTATATTTTAGATAAGCACACAGTGGGGAGAGGCAGAGAGAGAGAGAATCTTAAGCAGACTCCATTCTCAGCATGGAGCCCAATGCAGGGCTTGATCTCATGACCCTGAGATCACTACCCTAAGATCATGACCTGAGCTGAAACTAAAAGTCAGATGCTTAACCAACTGCACCACCCAGGAGCCCCATCCCTTACTCTTAATAAAGAGATAGAGTAAGATACAACCCTTCTTTGTACTTTGGCTCTTGTTCTGTTTAGATGTGAGGAATGAAAGTGCAGGAATCAGTTAAGGGTAGAGCCATCTGCTAGAGATGTGGGACCTGGGGCCTGATCAACCTTCACATATTTTCTTATACCAGTTCTTAAACCAACTCCAGATGAGCCTTTATTAATACCTTAAAAATCTAATTCTTTGGCCTTTATAATTCATTGGAAAGGCTATCTAGATTGCAAACACTCAGGAGATTACATTTAGGTTAGCTGCAGCAGAAAACAAATTGGATGATGGAAACGAACATTCGCTATATAATTAGGAACTCAGAGCACACTTGGCAAATTCAGAAAAGCTGACACTTCTTAGTGTTTATGTTGCTTTGGTTTCAAGATAAAAGTTAAGACTTTCCAGAGCTACCTGTATATATTGTGGCATGGAGATGGTAATAAATACTTTAGTTCTTTTTTTCCCCCAAGATTTTCTTTTATTTATTTATTTGAGAGAGAGTTTGATGGGGGGGCACTAAGGGAGAGGGAAAAGCAGACTCCCCATTGACCAGGGACCCCAACACGGGGCTCAATTCCAGGACCTGGAGATCATGACCGGAGCTGAAGGCAGACTGAGCCACCCAAGTGCCCTGAAATTCTTTATTTCTCTTCATTAACCAGGGTTCATTATGGCCCACCTCTAGTTCAATAGAGTGTATTTGAGATTAAATAAGATAGGATTTAACACTGTGAATTTGGATAATATTTAAGAACTTATGGTCTAGCTGGAAAACACACGAACTATTCATTTAACACAGTAAGAAACGCAGTGCTGGGGTGCCTGGGTGGCTCAGTGGGTTAAGCCTCTGCCTTCGGCTCGGGTCATGATCTCAGGGTCCTGGGATCGAGCCCCACATCAGTCTCTCTGCTCAGCGGGGAGCCTGCTTCCTCCACTCTCTCTCTCTCTGCCTGCCTCTCTGCCTACTTGTGATCTCTCTCTGTCAAATAAATAAATAAATAAATAAAAAAGAAAAGAAAAGAAACGCAGTGCTTGGAGATAGTAATCATTGGGACATCCACGACTATAAGCCCTGTGGGAGACGGGTTGGGAGGAGAAATGCAGAATTCTGTAATGTGTCATGGCGTGACTGGGCATGAAGCGATGAGACAATGGGATGTGGAGAACTGACTAGTATTTATACTATGTGATACAGAGGTGGGAACAGAATGCTGTGACACAAAGTATCTCATGGTGCGGGAGTGCTTCTTGTCAGTCTCTGCAAATTGAATCAATATTCTCCAAGTCACACAGACTGGAGTCCCTTTTCTCCCTGTGTGGTGTCCCACAGGTTACCAGGTTGTGCCTCTTCTTCCGCTGTGCTGTGTTTCATCCTCCCTTTTCTTTCACCTGCAGAAAATGTTTCCACTGCAGAAAGCTTCCAACTAGACTTGCTGTCTCCGGACTGTGTGGCTTTTCGGTCCTTCTGGTAATCCTCACAATAATGTTTTTTCAAGGATTTTATTTATTTGTTTGTTTGAGAGAGAGAGTGTGGGTGAGCAGGTGGGGTGGGGATAGGAGCAGATGGGGAGGCAGAGGGAAGGGGGAAAGAATCTCACACAGACTGGGCACTGGGCACTGAGCACGGAGCCCTAGGTGGGGGTTGATCTCGTGACCCTGAGTTCATGACCTAAGCCAAAACCAAGAGTCTGACACTTAACTAACTGAGCCACCCAGGTGCCCCATGCAATATTAAAATACTGATCTCAGTTCCTTTTGTTCCTTCTGAAAATCTCCTGTGAGTCCTGTGGGAAAGAATATAGAGATGAAGAGCCTTCTGTTGAAGTCCTCACAGTCTGGGAGGAAGTTACAGAAAAACACAAACATAAGTACAAAAAGTTATGGAGGGTGAATGATAGACGTTTGCTCCATGTAGAAAGTAGCTTTATGATTGACCAATATAAATTTTGTTGAGAGAAAACTATACATTAATCCTCTCTACCCAAACAAAGAAGATAGTTTATCGCCTTACCTTTCCATAGGACATTTCTCCTGTTTGGAAAATCCCCTCCACCCAGTTCATTCATTAATATCCAATAGTTTCTAGCTTTACTTATAGCTTATACTCATTTTATAAGCACTTAAAATGTTCTTGAAATGGACTCAGAAAGCCTCTTCTAGCTATCCCTGTACTAGAGAGCATTGCCCTTTAGAGAGCAGCGTGTTCTTTTTATAAACATTTTGAATTATCAGCCGTGGACTTGTTTACATGGAACCAAAAACCAAAATTACTTTTCTTCAGTTTAAGTTGAATCTTACAAAGCACCATTAAATAATTTCCCTTGTATATAACAATAATATAAATATTTGAAAATATTATGACTTCCCTATATTTTCTCTCTTCTAGGCCAGCTATCAATAACAGATTTATTTTTTTCTCAAATGGCATTCTTTCTAGACTCTTCACCATTTTACTGTTACTGTAGGAATTCATTATACAATCATCAGCATTTTTTACATAATAAAAATTGTGTCCAAGACATCTGCCTTTGGCTATGGCAGATGAACTTGTATTGTCACAACTATTCCAAACATGATGAAAACCTAATAGTTTGTCACCTATCTGAAAACTTCTGTGGGCTATGAAAGCAATGGACTTAAGGGAAAAGATCAGAGAGAGAAAGGAAGTAGCACTCCTGAGCCTTACCCAAGAAGCCATAAGCTGAGGGGGGCGAGGAGGGTGGGGGAAGGTTTTGAGGAAACTGGCAAGCCGTATAGCACATCAGGCAGCCACCTGGGGCTCATAGACCAGTCAGTTAGGAGACATCCTGGCAAATCCCCCATCTTCCAACGGGACCCCTAACAGTCCACCCGCATTAGTAAATGCAACAACTCTTGGAAAAGCTGAAATGAATAATCTCAATCTAAGCATATATTCTAGTGATTGGACTCTTCCTTAATTGACTTCCAAGAAGACAAAACAGAATTTAAAAAATAATAATCCTTAAATAAAAATAACATCAGCAAGACTAAATTAACAGTAAAACTGACTCCAGAATAGGTTAAACCTGGATTTTCATACTTGACATCTGGTATTCTATTAAAAAAAAAAATCAAGCCCACCAGAAGACAGAATGATGGAAAACCAAGAGAAAAAAAAGATAAAATAGAAACTAATACACATGAGATCAAAGATATTTCTTTACACAGAAATGGATTTTAAAATAATTTTGATCAATTTCTGAAGATGTATTACAACATGAAGGACTTAGGCAGAGAAATGGCATCTATAGAAAATAGTCAACTCAAAATTATAGCATTATAATTTTGAATAACTGAAATTAATACATCGTTAGGTGAATACAGGGCACAGAAGGAAAAAGGCGAGTAAGTAGGAAAATAAAATAATAGAAAATATCAAGGCTGAAGGCTAGATGAGGGGAAGAGATAATTCAGAGAATAATGAAAAAAATATGAATAAAATGAAAAGTCCTGATATGTGTGGAATTGGGAGTCCTAGGAGCAAAAGAAGGCAGATGGAGTTAAAGCAATACTTGAAAGGATTATTAACTTCTACAAATCCAAAGAATAAGTACAAAGAAAACCACTCCAATACATTATGTTCAAAGAGAAGAGCAAAGAGAAAATTTTTTAAGTACATAGAGCAAAAGGATATGTTACCTTCAAAGGAGAAACAGTATGTAGGAAACATACTTCTCAGATAAATTATGGAATCATTTGAATTGAATAGCATCTTTATAGAACTGGGGAAAAAAAAACCAAAAACTCTTGCCAATCTACACTTCTCTGCCTAGTTAAGATAGTCTTCAAAATTGAAGTAAAAAATAGCAATGTTTTCTGACACATGAAATTGATACATAAATGTTCTCAGCAACATTATTCACAATAGCAAAAAGAAGTGGAAACAACCCAAATGTCCATTAACTGATGAATGGATCGACAAACCATGACCTAACCAGACAGTGGAATATTATTCAGTCAGACAAAACAATCAAATAATACAAAGAAATTTTTAAAAATGACACATGTTGCAACTTGGATGAACCTTAAGAACATTCTGCTAAGTGGAAGAGGGCAGTCAGCAGACAGCATATTGTTTGACTCCACCTACATGAAATGTCAGGAATGTAATAGAGGAGAAAAACAGGTTATCACTTGTCTAGGTTTGGGTATAGGTGGGATTCTGGAGTGACGGTCTTCTTTTTCTATTTTTTTTTTTTTTTTTTTTTAGTAACATATAATGTATTATTTGTTTCAGGGGTACAGGTCTGTGATTCATTAATCTTACATAATTCACAGCACTCACCATAGCACACACACCCCCAATGTCCATCACCCTGCCACCCCATCTCCATGCACCCCTCCCGCACTCCAGCAACCCTCACTTTGTTTCCTGAGACTAAGAGTCCTTAAGGTTTGTCTCCCTCTCTGGTTTCATCTTGTTTTATTTTTTCTTCCCTTCTCTTATGATCATCTGTCTTGTTTCTCAAATTCCTCACATCAGTGAGATCATATGATAATTGTCCCTTTCTGATTGACTTATTTCACTTAGCCTAATACCTTCTAGTCCCATCCATGTTGTTGCTAATGGCAAGATTTCTTTTTTGATGGCTGCCTGATATTTCAGTGTGTGTATGTGTGTGTGTATAAAGATACGGTGTATTATATTTATATACACAGCATCTTTTTTATCCATTCATCTGTTGATGGACATCTAGGTTCTTTCCATAGTTTGGCTATTGTGGACATTGCTGCTATAAACATCGGGGTACACATGCCCCTTCAGATCACTCCATTTGTATCTTGGGGTAAATACCGAGTAGTGCAATTGCTGGGTTGTAGGGTAGCTCTAGTCTCAACTTTTTGAGGAACCTCTGTACTGTTTTCCAGAATGGCTGCACCAGCTGGCATTTCCACCAACAGTGTAGAGGGTTCCTCTTTCTCCACATCCTCACCAGCATCTGTCATTTCCTGACTCGTTAATTTTAGCCATTCTGACTGTTGTGAGGTGGTATCTCTCTGTGGTTTTGATTTCTATTTCCCTGATGCCAAGTGGTGTTGAGCACTTTTTCATGTGTCTGTTGGCCATCTGGATGTCTTCTTTGCAGAAATGTCTGTTCATGTCCTCTGCCCATTTCTTGACTGGATTGTTTGTTCTTTGGTTGTTGAGTTTGATAAGTTCTTTACAGATTTTGGATACTAGCCCTTAATCTGATATGCCATTTGCAAATATCTTCTCTTGTTCTGTCAGTTGTCTTTTGGTTTTGTTTTCTGTTTCCTTTGCTGTGCAAAAGGTTTTTATCTTGATGAAGTCCTAATAGTTTAATTTTGCCCTTACTTCCCTTACCTTTGGCAATGTTTCTAGGAAGAAGTTGCTGCAGCTAAGGTCCAAGAGGTTTCTGCCTGTGTTCTCCTCAAGTATTTTGATAAATTCCTGTCCACATTGAGGTCTTTCATCCATTTTGAGTCTAATTCTTGGTCACAAGCTTCTTCTGGGGAGAATAAAAATGTCCTACAGTTAGAATGGGTGATGCACAATTCAGTGAATATACTGCTTAACTGTACATGGTAAATTTGTGAACTTCACAGTAGTTGAATTGTATCTCAATATAGCTATTAAACCAAAAATAGAATGTAGAAGAGACAGGTCTGATTAATAACAAATAACAAGATAGAAGATTTGAATATAAATATATCAATAATTGTATTAACTATAAATTCACTAAATAATCCAATTAACAAAATTTTCAGACTAGATAATGAATAAAAGAAATAACTTTTAATATAAGGATTTTTCAAAGCATTGAAATTAGAGTGTGGAAAAGATGTAACTTGCAAACACAAAGTTAAGAAAATCAGGATAGGGGCGCCTGGGTGGCTCAGTGGGTTAAAGCTTCTGCCTTTGGCTCAGGTCATGATCTCAGGGTCCTGGGATAGAGCCCTGCATTGGGCTCTCTGCTCAGCAGGGAGCCTGCTTCCTCCTCTCTCTCTCTGCGTGCCTCTCTGCTTACTTGTGATCTCTCTCTGTCAAATAAATAAATAAAATCTTTAAAAAAAAAAAAAAGAAAAATCAGGATAGATATGCTAATTTCAATATAAATATAACTTAAGACTCGAGCCATTATTTGATGTTTAAATAGTCTTTCTCATTGTGCATCATTCTGTTAATTTAGCCTCAAAACACACTAAGCAAAAATTATAATGCTAAAAGAGATAACTAACATGGTCATCACTGGATATTTTAGCATATATTTCTCAATAACTGATAGACCAAGTAAATTAAAAAGTAAGCAAGAACATCAAATATGACACGATTAAGCAATGTAACAATTGACATGTATAAAATACTTCATAAATCAACTATGGGAAACACTTTTATTCAAATGCACATGGAAAATTTAGGGAAAATTACTGAATGTTGCCATAAAAACGTTTCAGGGAATATTATAAAATGACATCGAATGTAATCTTTGACCACCAAAGAATTATTTTAGAAGAAAACTGAAAACCTTTTTAAAAATATAAGCAATAACTTTTAAATAACTCATGAATCAAATAATAAATCACAGTAAAATATAGTAAATATTTTGGGTTGACTGAATAAAAATACAGTGTACTTAAACTTGTAGAATGCAGCTAATACTCCTCATAGAGAAATGTTTCTTTGCCTCAAAAATATACATTAAAAAATAAAACCCTGAAAATCAGTTATTTAATTTCCACCTTAAGAAGTTAAGAAAAGAGGGGCACCTGGGTAGCTCAGTTGATTGAATGTCAGACTCTTGATTTCGGTTCAGGTCATGTTCTTGGGTTGTGAGTTCGAGCTCCATACTCAGAAGGGAGTCTTGGGATTCTCTCTCCCTCTCCCTTTGCCCTTCCCCTCCTCTCAAATAAATCTTTAAAAAAAAGAAGTTAAGAAAAGAGCGGCAAAGTCAACACAATGTCACTAATGACAGAAATAAAATGCAAAAGAATCAAGAAAGCCACAATATTGTCCTTTCAAAGTTTAGTAAAATCAATGACCTTCTGACAAAGTAATTCAGAAAAAAATGAGAAAAAATAAATTGCCTATATATAGAGAGAGAGATAATATGTATTTTCCATATATATGTGTGTGTATATACATATATATGGAAATGCATAGATCTTACAGATTTTTAAATGTTTATAAGAGGATACTATAAACAAATGCATGCTAAAATTTGAAAAATGAAATGAACAACCTTTTTGGATACTATTACTTATAAAGATTAACACAAGAAGCCCTGGGAAACATCTGAAGTCTTAATTCCATTACAGAAGTAAATCTGCAGTTTCAACCTTCTCATAAAGTAAACTTCAGATCCAGATGATGTTAATCATTAATTCTTCCAAACATTGGTAGGAGAAGATACTGATAGGAAGAATATTACCTAAACTCTTCCAGAGAATAAAAAAGACAAAATAATCCCTGTGCCGCTTTATGAGGATGATAGAGTTTGATCAAAATCTGACAATGACTCACAGTGTAAGAAAGCAAAAGTAGCAGGCAGTCTCTCAGACAGAGATGTTATCATCCCAAACAGAAGAATAGCAACCCCAATTCAGCAAAGTACAAAATGGATAATATGTCACATCTTAAGATAGGTATATTTCAGAAACATAATCCATTAGGAAAGTAGCTCCATACAAATCACCACACTCACTAAATAAAGTAGAAAACTATATTCAGTAGATGCAGAAAAGCATTTAATAACTTTCATCACCCATTTATTAGTTCTAGAAAACACTCTGCAAGATAGAAATGGAAAACTTCTCATTCTTTTAAAAGGGACCTGCAGTAAAAGACGTATAGTAATTATTGTATTTTCAGTGATGAAATATTGAAAGCTTTCAATCACAGATCAGAAAAAAGATAAAATACATTAACACAGCTTATACTAATTATTATCCTGGAGGTCCCTGGTAAGTGAAATAAGGTGAGAGAAAATGCAAAGAGGTATAAATATAAGAAAAAGTAAAAGCATCAATACTCACTATTTTATTTTAAATGTAGAAAATCCAAATAATCTACAAACTAGAATGAATAGGTAAATTTAGCAAGTTTATTGCACACAAGGGTAGTATTTAAATACCCAATTTAATGTACATATAACTGTATTTTTAAAATACAGTTTTTAAAGATTTTTTAACAACTATAACACTAAAAACAGCAATTTTTCAAGTTTTCATTCAGTTAATATACAGTGTACTATTAGTTTCAGGTGCATAGTGTAGTGATTCAGTAACTCCGTGTGTCACCCAGTGCTCATCATGACATGTGCACTCCTTCACCCCCATCATCTCTTTCCCCTTCCCTCCACTCACCTCCCCTCTGGTCAGCATCAGTGCATTCCCTATATTTAAGAGTGAAAACAGCAAATACAGAGTTTCTATAGTTAACAGTCAAAACAGCAAAACATAACAAAAGATGACTCCAGGAACAGTAAAATCAACATTTTATTATTTTGTTGAATCAGTGAACTACCTCCAGTCTACCACGTTTATTGATTGGAATAAACAATATTATGAAGATACTCTCCCAAATGTACCTCAGTTCAAAACAGACACAATCAAATGCCTAGTCAACTTGTGTGCGTGGTATATGTGAAAACTGACAAAATGATTAAATTTACTTAGAAAACATAAAGCCTAGGAATAACAAAAAAAGTTCTTGAAGAGAAGAAAATGGATATTTGAAGGGTAAATGAGTTAATCTTTTGGAAGATACAAGAGGAAAACAGTTCTTCAAAGTAAGCACGTATTCCATGAGCAGGGTCTAGGAAACACTAACCATAAAGAAAAAGTGTGGTAAATTGAGCTGCATTAAGAACTTAGATGACAAAGGGAAGATGAAGGCCACAGATTGGGAAAAGATATTTGCTGTTTATGGAACTAAGAACAATGATCAAGAACATAAAATTTAAAAATTCAAAAAATTCATCTAAATCAGTTAAAAAAAAAACACCTTTAGAAACATGGACAAAAGACTTAATACACAAAAAATTTTCAAATGGTCAACAACCAGGAACTCACTCATTTCAGGTTTCCTGGGACATTCCTGGGCTAGGCTTCCTGGAATTGCTTCCAAGTACTGACACTTTCATTCTCAAAATGTCCTGATTCAGATCATACATTATAGGATCACTTTGGTAGATTTTTAAAAAATGCTTACAACAGTACTTCTCAGCCCCATACCCACATCGCATTGAAATGTATGACTTTGCCCTGCCATCCAGAGATAGTACGTAGGGACACCTGGGAGGCTTAGTTGGTTAAACGTCTGCTTTCATCTCAGGTCATGATCTCCGGAGCCTGGGATCCAGTCCAGCCGTATATCAGCCTCCCTGGTCAATGGCGAGTCTGCTTCTGCCCTTCTCCCAGCTCATGCGCTTGCTCTCTCTCTCTCTTTCTCTCTGTCGAATAAATAAAATATCTTTTAAAAAATTTAAAAATTCACAAAGACAGAGAGATAGTACCTATTCCTCCATGCATCCGCTCACATGTAGTGGGACTTGTGACTGGGGCTGATGGAAGCAAGAGGGGCCACGTCAGAAGGCTTCGAGTGAAAAGCCCATGCTGGGTCCTTTGAGGATGAGACACCACAAGAGAGAGTCCCTGCTGACAGCTGGCACCACTAGACAGGTCAGAGACCCTCTGGCCCCAGATGAGCTATCAGATGATTACAACATGCCCCAGCCCTAGGACTGAGCTGCTGATGTGGCTGCTGCTTACATGGTTCAACCTGTGAAATTAATTCAACTTTCCCTAGTATTGGTCATTTTTTTATGTATATGTCATACTTCAGTAAGAGTTTATTTTTGTAGGTGGCTTAGTTGGTTGAACATCTGACTCTTGGTTTCAGCTCATTTCATGATCTCCGGGGGCCTGGGACTGAGCCCCACAGCAGACACTGTGCTTGTCCTTTCCCCCCACCCTCTGCTGGTCCCACTAATGCTCTTTCTCTCTCTCAAATAAATAAATTCTTAAATAAAAACAGTATTTTTGTAAATGTCATCTGGAAATCTTAGACTTCCTTTAAGATCTAATCATTATACTGTGACTATTATTTCCATTATTTGGGATGCTGTCCTCATATTAATTCAAACTAAAATTTGATTTTAAAGCAGCCAACCCATCATCTCAGACTTTGCAGTTACTTTAAGACACTTGAGTTTTATGTGAACTACAACACAGTGACAATGTTTTCCTCTGCTTCTGTATGGGAAAGCTTTTCTTTTTAGGCCCAAGTGTAATATGTCTGTGGTAGTAATCATTTGCTTAGTTGTATTATTTTAACCTCCCGTGATATATTTTAATTTTGTTTATACTCAAAAATCAATCATCACTGTTTTCTTTGCATTACTCATTCTATGAATTTATTAGTTGTATCTCTCACATTGAGTAATCTGGAAAGTTCTTGCTATTATTGTGCTGACTGAAGTGTTAGGTGGTCAATACATGTTTGTAAATTTATTGATAAATTAAATATTTATAATTTTATGCCTTTTTTATGCATACTACTATAGGAATGAATGGCTGATCCGTAAGTGCTCTCTAAAGCAGGAGATAATTGTCTTTCTGTTTGAATATTGCAAGTGAACAGCAATACAGTATGCAGAAGAAGAGCTTTAGAGTTGGAGTTGGACTGAGGTGGTTCAAATCTTGCTATGTTACCCCTTCACCATAGGTCATTGGATGAGTAACCCCATGCCTAGGTTTGTCTGTAAAAATGAGATAAATAATGGTACCTACTTCAAACTTTTGTTGTGAAGATTAAATAGTCTAATATGTGTACATCCCTCAGAGTGCAGTTGTGCTCCATGATGGCTCTGCCTTATAAGCAGCAAATACTCAGTAAATTCTGGGTAGTTGCCTTTGGGTGGACTCATTGGCATAAACACAAAGCTGCTGAAACCAAGAGACTCAATGATAAAGTGTCTTAACATAAAATTGAATTCTCTTTCCTACATTTTTTTGCCTCATGAGTGGTTCCATTTGGTCAGACTGTTCAGAGACCTGGGTTCTCTTCACCATGTTGCTCTGCCATCTAGAGTGCCTTATTTTTGTTGGCAAGGTCAACAAGGTCACAGACATGGCCATGTCCTCCAACTGACTAGAAGATAGGAATGCACAGAGGACTGCATGCCTGGAAGCTTATCATTGGAAGGTTCTTTACAACTCTGTTCATGTTCCACTGGTCAGAAAATGTCGTTACACTACCACATCAAGCTCAGGAGCGTTCTGGTAAATGTTAATTATTCTCTCATCCTGGAAGAAGGAGAGAGGGAATTCTGGTGCACTAAAGCAGGCTTGGTCCTACACGGTATCTGCAGTAGGAGGATGTTGCCCTGTGTGATTCTAATAGGGAGCATCGATAGGATAAGAACACGTCTCTCTAAACGAGTATTTCCCAGATCAATAATATTAAGAATGCTGCATATAAATAGAAGGGATACAGGAGAGATGCAGTCGAAGACCAAATGCAATTTGAATCAACCTGTATACAATAGGATGCAAAACATTAAAAAAAAAAGTTTTCCCATATAGAAAGAACTTACTGGGTATTTGAGTAACAATTGAAACACAATTGCCTCAAATTGATGCAGTATGACACCTTTCTCCAAAATTTATTAATAAGCTCTAAAATTAGGACATCGTAGAATATTCTTTGGGAAATACTACACTCGTTACTACATTGCTTCTAATTCCCAATCTTTTTGTTTGTTTGTTTAAGTTTTTAGCTTATTTAGGTATACTTTGCTATATTTTTTAATATAGATTTTTTTTAATTTATTGAAATATATTTGACATAACACTGTGTAAACTTAAGGTGTACATGTTAATTTGATACATTTGCAAATTAGAAAATATGATTGCAATCATATGCTTCATATTAAAAACACACATTTAATGTATACATTTTGAGGAGTTTGGACATACATACATCCATACCATCACCAGAATCAAGGTAATGAGTGTATCTATCACCTCTATCACCCTCAAACAATTTCTTGTGTCCTCTTGCCTTTTTTTTTTTTTTTTTTCCCTTTTGGTAGTGGCGAGAACACTTCATATGTGATTTACCCTCTTGAGTTTTTAACTGTGGAACTTTGTACTATTAACTCTAGTACTGTGTTATACAGCAGGTCTCTAGAATTTATTAATGTCCTTTAACTGTAACTTTATACCCATTGGACAACTACTCCCCGACCCTGTGTTCCACAGTTCTATCCCTGACAACAGAGAATTCCCTAATGTCAGATCCCCAGGTTCTAGAATCTGCTTCTGAACGATGGTGCTTGATTACATCTACCCCAAATTAGAACAGGAGCATATTTATTTCTGATAGGTTACCAGAGGAAGTTGTTTTCAGCAGTGTTTCAGCCTCTTTTAAGCAACTGGCAAAACCTCCTCCCTTTACTGTGTACAAGTTCTGTGGTGATCATGATATCATTTTGGTGAACCCAGATTAGTGTGGCCGTCGAGTAACCTGTGATGTTCGCTGGTTTCTTCTGCCAGTGAGCCTTCATCTTAATCTCTTCTTTGCTGACTGTACTTCCATGAGTAAAAGTCTAAAAGCATGCAATTTACCACAAACACCTTTACTTTTTCCTCCAGTCTGAGTGCTCTTGATGAAAATTTGCTTTTTAGAGGACATAAGGTTTCTGTAGATCTTTAAAACTTAACATCAAATATATAACTTACTACTAAGAAGTTTCATAAAACCATACCATCTGTCTACACCTGTATTCAGAGACTGTCCTCATATCAGCTCATATTTAATAAAAATGTATCTAGAATAACATAAGCAATTGAGGGATATTTTATAATAGTTTTTAAATTTTTGTCTTGAGAATATGAAATCTGAAAATTGAGACTTTTGGTAAAATTATCTCCTTTGATAATAGACAAGAATAAATATCTGGAATGTCAACTATTAAGGCACATCACTGTTTTGATATTACATATCCAAGTATGATACAACATAGACCATTAATTTCCTCTGCCCTGAAAAGATACAGTGTTGTATTTTTTTTCTTTTAGGAAACATCTTAATATCCACAGTTGAGGTAATTAATTGATGTTAAACAGTATCTAATCTAAGTTGGTGATTAAAAAACTAAACTTTTTTTTTTTTTTAATTCAAAACAAATAAAGATAGAGGACCACGAACAGAAACTAGTGCAGGGCTGTGAACGGGGAACTGGGGTAAGGTATTTCCCATTTCTGATTTTCTGAAGTTATATCTGGAACTCAGATACATACAGTGACCTCAAAAAATTCAGGAGCATTGTGACAGTGGTGCTTGGGGAGAAGTCTGACGTAATGGTTCTTTCCCTGCAATGCTAAAATTAATTTAAGTGTAGCTATTGGAAATCGTGGCATTTGTAGTAAAGAAATAAAACCGCCAAGGAAGCTCCCATAGAGGAGGTGAGGAGCAGGGCCAGCTCCGAGGCACGGCACTGTGGCCTAGTAACAAGCTACCAAAAGAGAACCCGCCCGCGGATAGCAGCGTTTGCTTTGTCTCCAACAGCAACTGTTTCTTTTATAAGTGGCACATTTTCCTGAGTAGAACCACCTTTGAATATAAGTTTATGTAACTGGTGACATAACATGAAATCTTGTACCCCAAAGACAAACTTTTATGATCCGGCCCATGTGCATTCCCTTTTTAAATTTTCCAGTGGGACTATTTTAAAGCCTGCACCCTCTCTTTCCTAAATATAAGAATTATTCATGCTCTCCTGAAATTCATTAAGAATGGAAAATCTGAGCTCTTAAAAACTGAATCCTAGTGGTAATTAATCAGTTTTTCAAAGCAATTAATTGGTCTTGAACAAATGGATACAATGAGCAGATTTAGAGCTTTTAACCCCACTAGGGATCTCTGGACGTCCAGATTTGGGATTTTCTGAAGAAGCGGTAGAAGCAGATCAGGTTGCCGCCTTTTTTTCTTTTTTTTTTTTAAGTAGGTTCTGGGTTCTAAAAATTGAGGAACTTAATTAGCACAAATTTTTTTACAAAACTTTCACCTTCCATTATGCTTTTGAAACTTCAGGATACACCACCGTGGGATAGGAAGTCTTCAAAGAAAAAATGTCAGAGTTCACTTCTAACTACTATTTTTTTTTTTTTTTTCCCTCCTGACTGCTCTCCACTGTGTGACATCCCTTTCCTGGAAACTCAGGGAAAATTTATGAGGTGGAACGCATACAAAGAGGGAATTAATTACTGTAGCAACCTAGTTCTACTAGGACATAAATACCCTAAAATTAGATTTCAGATATATCTCTGTGTGTTTTTGAAATTATGTATTAATCAATCTTTTTAAATGTTACTTACTTTTTAAGTGATGTTTACCAAACTACTAGCCAAACAAATAAATGATTTCCTAAGAGGCAAATCTGCCAACAGATTAGGTAAACTAATTATCATACTTAAATATAATGACGAATACTGCACCAAACGCTTTCTCTGAATCTAAGAAGACTGTTGGAGGAACGTTGAGTTAACAAAAGGAAAAAATCAGATGTTAATGCTTTTCTTAACTGATAAAAATCCAAATACATTAAAATAACAGATTTCTTGTTTATATTGTTTTTAACAAAAGCAGATAAAACTCATTCATTTAAACAATTAATCTCTAAGATCAGACAGTGATTATTTCACAGGCCTCTGGCGCATCAGCTCTGGAAGGCTCAGTTCACAAAATGGAATGCTCTTTAAGACACAAAAATCCCAGATGTGTAAAATATGTCAATGCATATGCATCCATTAAAAGTGCTTGACCTACAAAACAGCCTATAACTCAGGAGAAAGCTGAGTCACTGATGCCTTGCATAATCTATTTTGGGACACGACACTGTACATTATGCTGCAGCAACAAAATGCATAATTTCTATATCAATCACTTCCGTATTCAAAAGAATATACACTTACCTTCTCTGCAGCTGTTTACTTGGAATAATCACTGTGGGCGTTGAAGCAGCACTTCCAGGGACACACGTGAATATATTTCCCACAAAATGGAAGCATCATTTGATCCTTATTTAAAAACAACTAAGTAACTATGAAACAGTGTAAGAAAGCAAACAGTCTGGCCTGTCTTTGAGCTATGGGATCTTGGGCAAGAATATAACCTTTCTTAAGCCAAAATTCCCTTATCTATAAAAATGGAATGACAATATCTCTGTCACTGAACACTGAACATTTATGAGGATTAGGTAAGATGATAGATGGGAACCCACCTCTTTATTTTAAAAGGATTACATAAGGTAATAACCAATAATTGTTACAGTTATATTTAAAATAACGCCTTTCTCCCTTCAAACCGCAGAGTTCTACATGGTGTGACATGAATTATAATGTTCTTTGATGGTGAGAGTGATGGCACTGAGCCAGTTGTGTCAAATATTACTCAAATTTGGGATGGGAATTATCCTGGCCATTCATACTGATTCTTGAGACTTCCTATGCCACCACCCATGTGGGGAGACATAGCTAAACGTGAGGTCAACATCTTATTTTAGAACGTGGAGGTTACAACATGAGTACAAGGCACGTCCTGCCAGCTCTCTTACATCACTAGCCTTCCCTAGGAATGAGAGAGGCCTTGAGGCTTCAGACAGAGATATTTGTGCAGACATAGATGATCCTAAAATCTTTGAGTTCCTCAGGTCTCCTAGAACCCACTTTGCCAGCAGAGGCAACCCCTCCCTCCCCTGAAGTAATTAATCTTCCCGTGTGAAACCGGACTGTGAATTCACCTGCAGCATTATCCTCATGCGACATGTGCATCTCTTCAGGATGACCCTCAATGAGGGTCAGATCCAATGTAGCAGGGACAGGACAGTAGGAGCTGTGTGCTGTGAGAAGGAAGATAGGTTCGTGCAGGCGATTCAAGACCTTAGCCGAATTTGTGTGAAAGAAGGACCCAACACTCTTATCATTAACAGCGGCCACTGTGTATGTTGTGTCCCAAATTGTTAGTTACTCGTAATAATATCAGTAAGCAAAAATAATTCAGAATGATACAAACGTCATTGTTTTCTTCCCTGCTTGAAGTCATGCACTAGTCACTCCAGTGTTGATAAGGTTTCAAAACACTTAATGAGAGTTTAGAAACCTTATTTGAGGTTTATTACTCGTAGTGAAAGGCAAAAAGCCATATACCATTAGAGAAACCTTTTTCTTTCCTGCTGAAACAAAGATGACTAGAAGAATAGACTGAAACCGTAATGCCTTCCCTCCTCAGCTGAGAATGGCCGAAATCTCATAGAAATACGACTAAAGGTGTGAAAAACAAGCATTAGAAAAAAAGATGCAATGTGAAATTTTTTTTTAAAGATTTTATTTATTTATTTGAGAGAGAGACAGTGAGAGAGAGCATGAGCGAGGAGAAGGTCAGAGAGAGAAGCAGACTCCCCGCGGAGCTGGGAGCCCGACGCGGGACTCGATCCCGGGACTCCAGGATCATGACCTGAGCTGAAGGCAGTCGTCCAACCAACTGAGCCACCCAGGCGTCCCTGCAATGTGAAATTTTGTTATAAAAGTAGAGGAACACAGAGGAATTTGTAACACCTCTTTGCTCGCTGTATTTACTAGACTTGGATTCCGCATGGCTGTGCTCCCGCCAAGTGCATTGGGCCAGTGACACAGTGCTCGGGGCCCGGCCAGTTTCCGAGGGGCTCGTACTGAGAGCGCCATGGAGGGGCAGGAGCAGGGCCAAGCACACAGTTCCCTGGTTGCCAGGTTCACTCTGGTGATGAAATGAGGGCTAGCGAACGAAGCTGGATGTCAGTTAGGCAGAGGGGAGGGGTAGTTAGAGGTTGTGTTCCAAGCCTTCTGGATGAATCTGTGTGGTAGAGCGGGCCAGTGTTCTCAAGCGCCGATTCACCACTTCATCGTTCTGTTAGGACTGGTTATCTCAGCCATTGGTTGTGACCAGTTTTAATGAAGAGCGTTTTAGCTTCTAGAGGTCCTACTAAAGAGGAGGCTGACTCCTTCTATGAGGGGGCATCAATCTTAGAGAAGTTAACCTCTCAGAAAAACAAGAAGAAAGTTTTATGGGGAAAATATTTACTCAACAGTAAATACCACCTTAATTTAAGGAAAAATGTTATGTGATGAAATTTTTATTTTCTACATTGATGGCTTAGCTCCTTTTAGCTGAATTAAAAAGGGTCGGGGGCACCTCCGTGGCTCAGTCAGTTGAGCATTGGTCTCTTGATTTTGGCTCAGTTCATGATCCCAGGGTCCTGGGGTGGAACCCCACATTGTTAACTCTCTGCTCAGCAGGAGCCTGCTTCTCCCTCTGCCCCATCCCCCCTTCCTCTCTCTTTCTCTCTCTCTCTCATAAATAAATGTTTTTTAAAAAATGGCCAAAGTTGGCACCTGGGTGCCTCAGTCGGTTAAGGATCTGCCTTCAGCTCAGGTCATGATCTCAGGGTCCTGGGATTGAGTCCTTCATCGGGCTCCGTGTTCAGTATGGAGTCTGCTGCTTCCTCTCCCCCTGCCTCTCCACCACCACCCCTGACCCCAGCTGCTTATGGTCTCTCTCAAAAAATAAATAACTTTTTTTTAAAAAGGCCAAAGTGAGAAACTTGGCACCTATAGACATTTTTCATTTCAACCTCAACAGCAGTCCCTTGACAATGAATGATTCAGTTATTGTGTTATCTATAAAGACATTCCGACTTTTTAAAAAATACAATTTAACATACAGGAGAATTACAACAAAATATTTGTAATGACATACAAATACTGATGGTAAGATTTGCTGGTTATCTATGATAAATAGTTATAAGTGGTGGTTAAATATTTGCCTTCTTCAAAAAGTATTTAAGATATTTTAGCTTTTTTCATGATAATCAGTGATTGCAAATAGTTTGGTACTTGGTTGTTTCAGAAAATTTTACAAACAGTTACATAAATATTACTTTAAATACATATTGCTTTTCAAATATATTTGAGTACACATCTACTTTTTAAAAGGAACTATAGAAAAATCTTAAAACATTTCTATTTACATAATTTTTGCTGAAAAATATATCAATGTATAAAAATCCTCAAGTGTGCATTTCAAAAATTTTTTTTAATTACCTTACATCATACACAGAAATTAACTTAAAATGGAGCAGAGATCTCATTATAAGGGCTAAAATTATTAAATTTTCTGGAAAAATACAGGAGAAAGTCTTTTTAAAATTATTTTTATTATCATATCATGTTTTATTTGCCCCAGGGGTACAGGTCTGTGAATCATCAGGCTTACATACTTCATAGCACTCACCATAGCATATACCCTCCCCAGAGTCCATAACCCAAACACCCTATCCCTACCCACCCCCCCTCCAGCAACCCTCAGTTTGTTTTGTGAGATTGAGAGTCTCTTATGGTTTGTCTCCCTCCAGACCCCATCTTGTTTCAGTTTTCCTTCCCTACCCTCTACAACCCCCTGCTCTGCCTCTCAAATTCCTCATCTGAGAGATCATATGATAGTTCTCTTTCTCCGATTGACTTATTTCTCTCAGCAAAATACCCTCTAGTTCCATCCATATTATTGCAAATGGCAAGATCTCATTTCTTTTGATGGCTGCATAGTATCCCATTGTATATATATACCACATCTTCTTTATCCATTCATCTATTGATGGACATCTAGGTTCTTTCCATAGTTTGGCTATTGTAGACGTTGTTGCTATAAACATTCGGGTGCATGTGCCCCTTTGGATCACCATGTTTGTATCTTTAGGATAAATATCCAGTAGTGTGATTGCTGGGTCATAGGGTAGCTCTATTTTCAACTTTTTGAGGAACCTCTGTACTGTTTTCCAGAGTAGCTGCACCAGCTGGCATTCCCACCAACAGTGTAGAGGGTTCCCCTTTCTCCACATCTTGCCAACATCTGTCATTTCCTAACTTGTTAATTTTAGCCATTCTGAATGGTGTGAGGTGGTATCTCATTGTGGTCTTGATTTGTATTTCCCTGATGCCAAGTGATATGGAGCACTTTTTCAAGTGTCTGTGGGCTGTCTGGATGTCTTCTTGGCAGAAATGTCTGTTCATATCTTCTGCCCATTTCTTGATTGGATTATTTGTTCTTTGGGTGTTGAATGTGGTAAGTTCTTTATAGATTTTGGATACTAGCCCTTTATCTGATATGTCATTTGTGAATATCTTCTCCCATTCTGTCAGTTGTCTTTTGGTTTTGTTGACTTTTCTTTGCTGTGCAGAAACTTTTGATCTTGATGAAGTCCCAGTAGTTCATTTTTGCCCTTGCTTCCCTTGCCTTTGGCAAAGTTTCTAGGAAGAAGCTCCTGAATGTGAGGTCAGAGAGGTTTCTGCCTGTGTTCTCCTCAAGGATTTTGATGGATTCCTGTCTCACATTGAGTTCTTTCATCCATTTTTAGTCCATTTTCGTGTGTGGTGTGAGGAAATGGTCCAGTTTCATTTTTCTGCATGTGGCTGTCCAATTTTCCCAACACCATTTGTTGAAGAGACTGTTTTTTTTTTTTCCATTGGACATTCTTTTCTGCTTTGTCGAAGATTAGTTGACCATAGAGTTGAGGGTCCATTTCTGGGCTCTCTATTCTGTTCCATTTATGTGTCTGTTTTTGTGCCAGTACCATGCTGTCTTGATGATGACAGCTTTGTAATAGAGCTTGAAGTCCGGAATTGTGATGCCACCAACTTTGGCTTTCTTTTTCAATATTGCTTTGGCTATTCGAGGACTTTTCTGGTTCCATATAAATTTTAGGATTATTTGTTCCATTTCTTTGAAAAAAATGGATGGTACTTTGATAGGAATTGCATTAAATGTGTAGATTGCTTTAGGTAGCATAGACATTTTCACAATATTTATTCTTCCAATCCAGGAGCATGGAACATTTTTCCATTTCTTTGTGTCTTCCTCAATTTCTTTCATGAGTACTTTATAGTTTTCTGAGTATAGATTCTTAGTCTCTTTGGTTAGGTTTATTCCTAGGTATCTTATAGTTTTGGGTGCAATTGTAAATGGGATTGACTCCTTTATTTCTCTTTCTTCTGTCTTGCTGTTGGTGTATAGAAATGCAACGGATTTTTATGCATTGATTTTATATCCTGACACTTTACTGAATTCCTGTATGAGTTCTAGCAGTTTTGGAGTGGAGTCTTTTGTGTTTTTCCAATTAAAGTATCATATCATCTGCAAAGAGTGAGAGTTTGACTTCTTTTTTGTTGATTCAAATGCCTTTTATTTCTTTTTGTTGTCTGATTGCCGAGGCTAGGACTTCTAGTACTATGTTGAATAGCAGTGATGATACTGGACATCCCTGCCGTGTTCCTGATCTTAAGGGAAAAGCTCTCAGTTTTTCCCCATTGAGAATGATATTTGTTGTGGGCTTTTCATAGATGGCTTTGATGTTATTGAGGTATGTACACTCTATCCCTACACTTTGAAGCGTTTTGATCTAGAAAGGATGGTGTACTTTGTCAAATGCTTTTTCAGCATCTGTTGAGAGTATCATATGGTTCTTGTTATTTCTTTTATTAATGTATTGTATCACAATTGTTGATTGGCGGATGTTGAACCAACTTGCAGCTCAGGAATAAATCCCTCTTGGTCGTGGTGAATAATCCTTTTAATGTACTGTTAGATCTTATTGGCTAGTATTTTAGTGAGAATTTTTGCATCTGTGTTCATCAGGGTTATTAGGTCTATAATTCTCCTTTTTGATGGGGTTTCTGTCTGGTTTTGGGATTAAGTAATGCTGACCTCATAAAATGAGTTTGGAAGTTTTCTTACCATTTCTATTTTTTGGAACAGTTTCAGGAGAATAGGTATTAATTCTTCTTTAAGTGTTTAATAGAATTTCCCTGGGAAGCCGTCTGGCCCTGGACTCTTGTTTTTTGGGAGATTTTTGATGACTCTTTCAATCTCCTTACTGGTTCTGGGTCTGTTCAGGTTTTCTATTTCTTTGTGGCTTAGTTGTGGTAGTTTATACTTCTCTAGGAATGCATCCATTTCTTCCAGATTCTCAAACTTGCTAGTGTATAGTTGCTCATAATATGTTCTTATAATTGTTTGTATTTCTTTGGTGTTAGTTGTGATCTCTCCTCTTTCATTCATGATTTTATTAATTTGGGTCGTTTCTCTTTTCCTTTTGATAAGTCTGGCCAGCGGTTTATCAATCTTACTAATTTTCAAAGAACCAGCTCCTAGTTTTGTTGATTTGTTCTACTGTTCTTTTGGTTTCTATTTCATTGATTTCTGCTCTGATCTTTATAATTTCTCTTCTCCTGCTGGGTTTAGGCTTTTTTTGCTGTTCTTTCTCTAGCTCCTTAAGGTGTAGGGTTAGGTTGTGTACTTGAGACCTATCTTGTTTCTTGAGAAAGGCTTGTATTGCTCTATACTTTCCTCTCAGGGCTGCCTTTGCTGTGTCCCAAAGATTTTGAACAGTTGTGTTTTCATTTTCATTTCTTTCCATGAATTTTTTCAATTTTTCTTTAATTTCCTGGTTGACCCATTCCTTCTTTAGTAGGATTCTCTTTAGCCTCCATGTATTTAAGTTCTTTCCAACTTTCCTCTTGTGATTGAATTCTGGTTTCAGAGCATTGTGGTCTGAAAATAAGCAGGGAATGATCCCAGTCTTTTGATAGTAATTGAGACCCGATCTGTCACCCAGGATATGATCTATTCTGGAGAATGTTCCATGTGCACTAGAGAAGAATGTGTATTCTGTTACTTTGGGATGGAATGTTCTGAACAGATCTGTGATGTCCATCTGGTCCAGTGTGTCATTTAAAGCCTTTATTTCCTTGTTGATCTTTTGCTTAGATGATTTGTCCATTTCAGTGAGGGCGGTGTTAAAGTCCCCTACTATTATTGTATTATTGCCAATGTGTTTCTTTGATTTTGTTATTAATTGGTTTATATAATTGGCTGCTCCCATGTTAGGGGTATAGGTATTTCTAATTGTTAGATCTTCTTGCTGGACAGACCCTTTGAGTATGATATAGCATCCTTCCTCATCTCTTATTATAGTCTTTGGCTTAAAATATAATTTATCTGATAAAAGGATTGGCACCCTAGCTTTCTTTTGATGTCCATTAGCATGGTAAATAGTTTTCCACCCACTCACTTTAAATCTCGTGGTGTCTTTGGGTCTAAAATGAGTTTCTTATAGACAGCATATTGATGGATTTTGGTTTCTTAATCCATTCTGATATCCCTTGTCTTTTGATTGGTGCATTTAGCCCATTTACATTCAGGGTAACTATTGAAAGATATGAATTTAGTGCCATTATATTGCCTGTAAGGTGACTGTACTGTATATTGTCTCTGTTCCTTTCTGGTCTGTTACTTTTAGGCTCTGTGTTTGCTTAGAGGACCCCTTTCAATATTTCCTGTAGGGCTGGTTGGTGTTTGTATATTGTTTTAGTTTTTGTTTGTCCTGGAGGCTTTTTATCTCTCCTTCTATTTTCAATGACAGCCTAGCAGGATACACTATTCTTGGCTGCATGTTTTTCTCGTTTAGTGCTCTAAATATATCACGCCAGTTCTTTCTGGCCTGCCAGGTCTCTGTGGATAAGTCTGCTGCCAGATTAATATTTCTGCCATTATATGTTACAGACCTCTTGTCCCTAGCTTCTTTCAGGATTTTCTCTTTGTCACTAAGACTTGTAAGTTTTACTTTTAGATGACGGGGTGTGGACCTATTTTTTATTGATTTTGAGGGGGGTTCTCTGTGCCTCCTGGATTTTGATGCTTGTTCCCTTTGCCATATTAGGGGAATTCTCTATTATAATTTGCTGCAATATACCTTCTGATCCTCTCTCATCTTCTTCCTCTTCTAGGATCCCAATTATTCTAATATTGTTTTGCCTTATGTTATCACTTATCTCTCAAATTCTCCCCTTGTGGTCCAGTAGTTTGTCTCTCTTTGCTCAGCTTCTTTATTCTCCATCATTTGGTCTTCTATATCACTAATTCTCTCTTCTGCCTCATTTATCCTAGCAGTAAGAGCCCCCATTTTTTATTGCACCTCATTAATAGCTTTTTTGATTTCAGCTTGGTTAGATTTTAATTCTTTTATTTCTCCAGAAAGGGATTTTAGTTTTCCAGAAAGGGATTCTCTAATATCTTCTGTGCCTTTTTCAAGCCAAGCTAGTACCTTGATAATCATCATTCTGAACTCTAGTTCTGACATATTACCAAGGTCCATATTGATTAGGTCCCCAGTCATTGGTATTGCCTCTTGTTCTTTTATTTGTGGTGAGTTTTTCTGCCTTGTCATTTTATCCAGATAAGAGTAGATGAATGAGAGAACAAAATACAAAAAAGTGGCAAAGATCCCAGAAGGATATATGCTAACCAGATCATAAGAGACCCAAAACTAGGGGGGAGAAGAAGGGCGAAAAAATTAAAAATACATATTATGTATATATGTATATATATATATATATATATATATATATATATATATATATATTAGACTGGTGAATAAAACAGAGCCACCCACTTGATCTTGGGTATATTCTGGTCTCTTAGAAGAAACTACCTCCCAAAAATTTAAAGAAAGAAAAACTTATATATATGTATATACAATAATAAGGGTAAATGTGATGAAGGGATGGAATATGACTGTAAAGATGAAAATTTTAAAAGATTCTAAAAAAAGGAATTGATAAGATAAGTTGGATGGAAAAAGAAAAAAAGGGAAAAAAAGGAGAGAATGTGATCAGGCTGGAGACTAGAACAAAGCCATGTGCTAGATTTAGGGTATATTTTCATCTACTGGAAGAAATTGTATCCCAAAATTTTAAATGAAAAAACCTATATGTATACAAAAAATAAGGTTAAATACAATGAAGGGATAAAATATGACTATAACAATGAATATTTTTAAAAGATTTTTAAGAAGGTATTGATAAGATAAAATAGTAAAAAGCATTAAAAGAGGAAAGAGGAAAAGTTAAAAAAATAGAGTAAGAAAAAAGTAAAATTAAAAAAAAATTAACTTTGCAAGACTAAAGGATCATGGGGAAAAAGCCATGAATTCTATGTGTTGCTTTCCCCTTGCTCTGGAGTTCCACAGTTCTGATTGATCGATGAACTCAGTCTTGGCTGGATGTTCTTACTGATCTTCTGGGGGAGGGGCCTGTTGCAGTGATTCTCAAATGTCTTTGCCCAAGGCAGAATTGCACCACCCTTGCCAGGGACCAGGTTAAGTAATCTGCTTGGGTTTGCTCTTGGTAGCTTTTGTTCCCTGATCGCTTTCCATACCGCTTTGGAAGTCTGGGAATGAAGATGGTGGCCTCCCAGTCTCCCTCTGGAGGAGCCGAGAGCTCAGGCCCCACTCCTCAGTGTGCCCTGAGAGAAAGGCAGTGAATCCCTCCTGTCTCTCTGGTCTCTGGCCACACTCTGTGCTCACCTGGCCTGTGACCAAGCATTTCTGTCTCTGGCGCTCGACCCCATCTGGAGTCTCCAAACCCAGCAGAAAATCTTGGAGGATTTCCTGGAAGGAGGAAGGTGAGTCTCCCTGATTTGCTCCTTGTGGGGTCCCTGCTCAAAGAGTAGTAGCCCAACTGTGCCTCGGATCATAGTTTAAGGTAACCCCAAGCTGAGAGCCCCACCCCGGCTCCATCTATGCAGTCAGCTTCCCCGCTATGATACCTGGGAGCTCTGCCACACGTAGGCACCCCCGGTCTTTCTGTGACCCTGTAGGTCCTGAGTCCACACTGACCCCGCAAGGACTCCACCCCCCACTTAGCCTTTGTAGCTATGTCCCTCAGTAGAGCAGACTTTTAAAAGTTCCGATTTTGTGCTCTTCTGGTCCACCACTTGCCAGGATCCAGACCCTCCCTCCGCGGTCTATCTTCCCCCACTTCAGATTCACTTCTCACATCCTAACTTTCAGAAAGTGGTCAATTTTCTGTTCCTAAAATTACTGCTCTTCTTCTCTTCTATCTCCTTTTGAGTTTATAGGTGTTCAGAATGGTTTGATAACTATCTAGCTGAACTCCTGGACCTAATGATATTTCAGTTTCCTACTCCTCTGCCATCTTGCCTTCTCCTCCCAGAAGAAAGTCTTGATGACATCAGGTTCAGCAATGATTTATTAGAGATAACTTCAAAAGCAAGCACAGTTTATTAAAGAAGATGATTAATTGTACTTCTTTCTGATTAAAACTTTTTGTTCTCAAAAGACACCATTAAAAGCATGAAAAATAAATTATGGACCAGGAGAAAATATTTGGAAATGATATGTCTTTTAAAATAACTGTATTCAGAATACATCTCAAGAAGACAACAAAGCAATTGAAAGGTTTTTGTTGTTGTTGTTGTTCTTTTTGGGGACTTTTGTTTCAATTTTTTTAATCTGCAAAAGTTTTGAAGAGTTTACCAAGAAAGGTATATACAGGTAGCTCATGAGCACATGAGAAGATACTCATACCATCATTAAGTCATATGATAAATACAAATTGAAACTGTAATGCCTTAACCACTAAATGGGTACAGTCAAAAGTCTAATATATCAAACATTATCCAGGATATAGAGAAACAAACATTCTTCCTCTACTGGTGGGAATGGGGATTGGTATGTCTACTTTGGAAAACAGTTTGGCAACTTCTTAAAAAGTTAAACAGCATGATCTAGCAACTTCCATGTTAGGTTTCTGTTCAGTGAAAATGAAAATATATGTCCAAATATATTTGCCCACTCAAAATGGGCAAAGCTTGGAACCAGTCACTTTTTTTTAAGATTTTATTTGTTTATTTGAGAGAGAGTGAGAGAAAGCGCATGAGCAAGAGGATGGGCAGAGGGAGGGAAAGAAGCAATCTCCCCACTTATCGGGAGTCCAGCAGGACCCCTGGGGTCAGGACCTGAGCCCAAGGAAGACTCTTAACCAACTGAGCCACCCTGGACCCTGGAACCAGTCTTAATTTTAACTCATTTTAGAAGCTGTTAGGAGGGTCTAGTGACAAAAATTTTCAGTTTAGATTATTACTTGTTATCACTTTTAACTGTTGTCTAACATCCCTAAACAACTAGGTGAGAAGCTTCCCCAAGGAAAATACAACCATGGTTCAGCTAAATGGAGAAATGTTTTAATTTATGGTTCCCTAAGTAAGAATTAGGAGAGTTTGGGGCACCTGGGTGGCTCAGTGGTTAAGCCTCTTCCTTCAGGTCAGGTCGTGATCTCAGGGTCCTGGGATCAAGCCCTGCATTGGGCTCTCTGCTCAGTGGGGAGCCTGCTTCCCCTTCTCTCTCTGCCTACTTGTGATCTCTCTCTCTGTCAGATACATAAATAAAATCTTTAAAAAAAAGAATTAGGAAAGTTTTATGCTTTCTGCCTTTTAGATCCTAGAACTGCTTTCTTTTTACAAATTGGAGGATATATTTCCTTTTATCAGCCCAACTATTTCTTGAACCTAACTTTTTAAACCTTCTTATAGAATTATGTGATCTTTATTATTGTATTTGTATTACATATGTATATGTATTACATATATATGTAAAATTTGCTGCATATTAGCCATGCAACAATATTTTTAATTACTGTATTTTTAACTAAACTTTAAGAAACTTGTAAGCAAGGATCTTGTCTGTACTATTCACCTTGCACACCTATCAGATAGCTGGAACAATGTTCAAAGATATTGGTTTAGGAGTATATGAATGAAGGTAGATACTGACTTCAAATTTGGAAAGAGTAGTTTAAGCAACATATACTGCATTAAAATAGCATTCTCACATCAGTCTGTTATTTTTTTTTAACTTGTCTTTTCCTGAAATAATACAATAGGAAAATACAGATCTATTTACAGGGATAGCTGATTATACATGGTGGTGGTGATGATGATGATGATGATGATGATGATGATGATGGAGAGGTAGATAGATAGATATGGAGAAAGGTAGGTGTATAGTAGATACGGATAGTAGTTTCTTATTATTTGTTTTTCCTACTAGAATGTTTTGTCTTCTGAATGAACTGTAAATGAAGAGAAGCCCATGGGGTTTCAGTGATTTGAAAATGACTCATGAATAACTACCAGTCTTCTTTTTTCACTTAATCAAAGGAAATGTGAGGAAGTAAAATATCTATAAGAATAAGAGAAAGATTGCCAGTGAATAAAATATGACAGAAGTTACTTCAGAAAATATATTATAATATTCTTAAACATTGATAAAAATAGCTCTTTGATTAAGCCTGGATTATTAAAAAAGTACCTTGAATCAGTTTCATAGTTACTGTTTAATTTCCTGAATACTGCTGGTAAGAATAAGTGTCTAGATGAGTATATGAAATATATATGGATGTGAAATACCTTAGGATTGAAAATTTATACTGTCTTTAATATACATTATATTCATGACAGAATGTCATTCAAAGTATGCTAACTATTTCCAGTGAGGTTTCTGGAATCTTTGATACAAATATTCAGGGTTTGATCCCAATGGATTCTTTTATAACGTTAGAATACTATATTACAGAAACTCTGTATATGACTATATACTATATTCATGTGTATATATTTTTAAAACTAAGCACAATTATAATAAAATACATATATATATATATATATATATATATATATATATATATACACACACATACACACACACACACACACACAACTGCAGTATTTTTCTTAAGAAATCTCTTCTTCATTCTTCTCTCTCCTACCTTTTGGACTGTAGGTTATTACATAACAACAGGAACAATCATAATTATAATTAATTACTTAACATTTATTGATTGAGTGATTGCTGCATGCCAGAAACTGTTTTTATTCCCTTTAAATAAGTTCTAACTGTAAGTCTTTGACAGTTACCGTTATTCATGTTATAAATGAGAAAGAAGCCAGAGTTGGTTAAGTAATCCCACCCATGAGTACACAGTAAGAAGGGAAGCCAAGATTTTTAACTCATACAGTCTGGTGTCTAGGTTTTGTGCTCCAGCAAATAAGCCAGCAAATGAGAGAGATTTTTAATAAGGAGAAAAATATTTAAGGAAAGCTAATGATAGTAAGTTGACCTCCAACAGCTAGATTACCAATTTTTTTCAGATCCACTTTTTTTCAGAGTGTATACAGAGTTTTATGAATTACTAATAGTATAAAAAAATCCTTATCACCTGGGGATGGGGTTAGTAAGATGAGAGGTATGTATATATCTGAAGCAATTTTCTTTTTTCTCATTTTTGAATGCATCTTATTATAAGTAGTAAAGATAATAATATAATCTTTATTTCATTATGTGTAATCTTAATACAGTCTTTAATAGCTTATTTTCATTTCTGCTTAGATACATCATGAGTTACCAAAATTTTATGTTTTGAAAAATGTAAGACAGAATGTCAGTTTCTGTTAAGTCTAATATCGAATCATCAAAATTAGCTCTTAAATATCCAATTCATTATATCTGATTTAAAGTCCTTTTTGAAATCCATGATTTATTTTGAATGCAAGACTTTGATACCATCCTTCAAGGGAAATTCTAAGAAGATAAATAAAAATGGGAAAATTATTTTTTTTCCTAATTATGTTTTATTTGGTACTTATTTTTTTAATATTATGCAATATTTTTTACTTTCCCCAAGAAAGAAAAAGAAATTTTAGCAAATACATGTTCATACTTAAAATTGTACTTTACAAAACCAATTAGAAGATCTTGACAAAATTATAAGAAAATTTTATAGCAAATTCTTTGATGTTAGATTATTTCAATATTGAATTAACCAATCTAACTTTGTGTTTAAAAAGTCACACACAAAGGGACAGATTTCCTATGCAGAAAAGTTCTAATAAATACTTTATGTAGATACTCTGCCCTCAAAAATGTGGAACACCATAACTCTCCATTTCTTTAGAGTAGACATGCATAGAGAATTCTTGCAAAGAATATAAGGATGGAAAGGGGAGGTAACTTTGCAGGAGAAACCTGGCAAACACTAACTCGTCCAGGTGATCAAGGTTAACATCAAAAGATGGAAATCATGTTGCTAGTACATATCCTTGAGATAGATAGGTAGATAGATATCCCTTGATAGTATATATGATAGTATATACCCTAATAAAAAAAAATAAGACAAATCTCAATTGAGAGCATGCTACAGAAAATTTGACCAATACTTCTGAAAGTTGTCAAGATCATCAGAAACAAAATCTGATAAACTGTCACAGCTAAGAGGAGCTTTAAGAGAAATGGATGCTGTGTAGCATCCTGGAACAGGAGAGGTTGGGGTGGGGGGAACTAATGGCATCTGAATGAGTTATAGACCTAAATTAATAATAATGTATCAGTATTGGTTCATTAATTGAAACAAGTGTAAGATAATACTGTAAGCCACTAATAATAGGACAAATTGCATGTAGGACATGTGGAAACATTCTGTCCCATCTTGGCAATTTTTCTGTATATATAAACTGCTCTAGAAAATAAAAATGATGTGTTTCTCTCATTCTTTTATTTATAAATCTGGATCTCCAAACAATACTTAATGCAGTTTGGACATCTTACTTTTGCATTTAACCTTGTATTGTAAGTATTCAATTATGCCATCACATGATCTCTAAAATATAATCTCAGTAACTGCGTAGAATTGAATTGGGTTCATGAATTTAGTTAATTTATTTTTTAAAACACTATCAAGCCAAAAGAAAATTTTCTAACTTTGATTAATTTTGAGGGAGGATAATTATTATTCTCGAACATAGATGCCTACTTAGTACTACCATTATTTCTTCAGTACAACTATGACAGTGGATTACTTATCCAAAAGTAATAGAAGTACTTAGATGTTGGATAACCATTGCCACATTGCTTTCCAGAAGGTTTATTTCTTCATTTTCTCTTGTAGTTATGAGCTTTGTGTCCTTGTTTTGTTTTGTTTGTGGTTTTTTGTTTTGTTTTTTTTTTTTTGCTAATGGAATAGCTAATGACATTGCATCGATTTTTTTTTTCTTTGTTTCATTATTAGTAATGTTGCTTTTTCTTTCCTGCATATTGTTTTTACTTCCCCCATGGAAATTAGTTATACAAGTACTTTGTATTTTCTCTTTTTGTTTTAAACTGAAAACAGGCATTTTATGGAGGGGTGTTGTTTTTTGTTTTTTGGTTTTTTTTTTTTAAGATTTTAAAGTAATCTCTGTACCCGGAGTGGGGCTTGAACTCACAACCCTAAGATCAGGAGTTTCATGCTCTACCAACGGAGCCAGCCAGGTGCCCCACTTTTGGGTTTTAATATTCAGTTATGTACTAAAGACCTTAACTCCTTGAAATTAATGTTTATTTCTCACATTCCATCACAATTTTTTCCTGTTAAATTTAGTGTTATATTTGAAAATAGTCAAATCTGACAATGTTTTTCACTGCTACAATATCAGCCAATTTTGTGTTGACTGTGTTGTTTTCCATTGCAAAATTGTCATAAATATGCACCTGTAGTTTCCTGTGTCTCACCTATTTTCAGTTTATCATTTGTTCCTTTTCTCTTTTGCTTAGTGATTTGGTTATATGAAAGCTCTAAATTACATTTAAGTTCCACTAGGTACCTGGAGAGTAATGACTAGTGTTTTATGCAGCTTTATTTCCTTTGCTCAGAGATTCCGGATCAAGCTAAGCATGTGACAGTTTTACAAGCGGACTGAATTACTGTTGGGTGGAGGACAAGGTTAAGGAGAAAATGGTAAACTTACATGAATTACTTTCTCTGGGCCATCATCATTCATAAGAGTTGAACTAGTTTTTTGGGAGAAGTTTTTCTCTTGAAACTCAAGAATTTAGATTTGTAGGGAAGAGAAGCAAAGGACTATGGAATTTGAGATAAGAGATAGGGGATACAAATTCACCTAGAAATAGGAAAGACCCTAATCTTGACGAAGAATTTGCCTCAAGAATTTGTCTCCATTGGCTCTTTTTCTTATCTACCCTTTAGTTTTAGCCATTTCATCCAGTTGTTTCTCCAAGACAGAATGGACAGATAATTGTTCCAGTCCCATAAGCTGAAGTTCTTTATATGGTTTGCAGCCACTGACCTGAAATTCAAAAACTAGATTTCAAACTGAGAAGATCCTTCCAGCTTTGAATTTTGTTTCCTGGGACCTTCTAACAAAGCATTCCTCTCTCTGATTCTCTTCTACTCCTGCAGAACTGGTAGTTTGGTCCTAGGGCACAGAATGTCTGGATGTTCAGTCACAGCCTCCAGTCTTTTCATCTTCCTACTGGGACTCCCTGTCCTAACTGAGGATCCCATCTGCACTCTGTTTAGTGGGAATTCTGTTTGGTTTGGGTAAATGACAGACTGCCATAAAATCTAATGTAGCATTACATTTGATATCCTCCTCTTATTTTTGTGAACTTTAATCAGGAAGAAAAATGAGGGAAAATCTGATAAACTCAATTCAGAAGTCCATATTAAATGTTGAAAATATTTAAAACATATTTACATAAGTAATTCTATACATATAATTGGAACTGATATACAAATTAATGCAGAAAATTGGAATATTTATATATATATGGTATTTGAATCATAAAACAAAATTATAATATCATGATGTTGATAAAACATGAAAGGAATAACTTTAAAGCTTCATAGTTGAACAAGCCAAAGAAACATTGTTATAAACATGATAGGAGCTCATTATAGGAGTCTCATTCTTATTAAAAGAAAGGAAAACTCAGAATAAAATCTAGCACTGTTTTAGAAAATGAAAAAAAGGGTTTACCCAATTTTATTCTCTTCAATATGTTCCTTTGTGTCTGGAGTCTGTTATTAATTTAAATGTATGAAATCATGAATACCTCTGATCAAAATCCTGTTTTTTCTTATTTATTAATTATAATATTCTTGAATACAGTATTATAAACTGAACTTTCATGCCCCCTGATATTGTCTATGACATTAAATACTTTATGTTGTCTAATCAAGTAAATGAAGTCACTTTCAGACAGAAGAAAACCAGAGTATCTCTGAGCATGTATTTGACCTATATATTTCTACACTTTTCTTAAGATTATCAGTTGGCTTCCCAGGTAATCCTGTATAACCTGATATTTCTCATCACTATTTTATTACCAGTAGGCATTTGTATAGAATGACTCTGTCGGAAGAACTCTCTTTCTTTCATCTTTGAAAGCTCTGCATATTAAACATGTCTCCTAAACATCAGTTTTGTTGTCAGAGAATGCCATTCACACCATTTACCCTGTGATAAATGTCCAATTTCCTTTTAAAAGTCAACTTAAGAATCATCTCTTCTGGAAAATTCCCTTGGAATGTCCTCCCAACATATTTAATTCCTCTCCCGCTTTCCCGTCCTTGTGTTGCAGACACTATCCAGTGTTGTATTCCTCATTCTTTGTTGTATTTTAAAACTTCACACTTCTGTATCCTCCCTAAGACTACAAGGAACTTCAGACTATGTCGTTTTCCCCTATGTATCTCTGAGGGTTGACCTACGTTCCATAAGAATGCTGGGCCTCACATTCTTCTGGTGAGTAGGGCATCTCAGGATAATAAATTATAAATCAGAATGTTCTTTCTTGAGCAAAGAAAAAAAGCTGCAGTCTCCTCAAGAAAGACATTCCTGTCCCAAACCTTCCAGAATCAGAAAATTTCTTTTTGATGAGTTGAATAAATTGAGAAATTCTTAGTCCAGTAGGTCATAATTTTCAAGACTATGCTAATCCTTTCAGTAGGTTAACAAAATATTATCTCAAGAATTTATTCACAAGGTAATTTAATTCATTTAGAGAGGTTTGTTATTGCACACATTCTATCCCCTTTCTTTACACATAGTCATTATATTAGATTAAGAAATGTTGCTATTTGGATTAGACCAAGAAATATGTTAGTCCTCAGATTGAATTTTGAAATCACTTTGTTCTTTTTTTTTTTTTAAAGATTTTATTTATTTGACAGAGATCACAAGGAAGCAGAGAGACAGGCAGAGAGAGAGGGGAAGCAGGCTCCCCGCTGAGCAGAGAACCCGATGTGGGGCTCTATCCCAGGACTCCAGGATCATGACCTGAGCCAAAGGCGCAGAGGCTTTAACCCACTGAGCCACCCAGGCGCCCCGAAATCACTTTGTTCTTAATGGTAGCTTCTTATCAAGTATAAGCCCGGTATAAGTATCTGTTTATTTCATGTTTTCTTTTCTTTTCTTTTCTTTTCTTTTTCTGATTGATAAAGTAATGGTCATCTTAGAAAGTTGCGAAAGATTTAAAAATTTACAGATGGCAGTAAAAAGGAAACACCCATAACTTTGTCACATAGACCAGCCTTTTTTAGCACTTTGGCACCTTTGTTTCCTATCTCCTTTTTTTAGTGTGCTTTATTTTTGTGACCTATCAAATTTTCTTTTCAGAAAAAAACGCATTATATCATGGGCACTTTTCATCGTTAAGGATCTTCATGAACATAATTTCAGACTTCATCATATTGACTTGAACTGACATAATTATTTCTCTAACCATTAAACACTTGGGTGATTTTTTCCAATATTTTTAATCTCAAATAAAATGGAAAAGCACTTCCACATGTAAGTTATATTCACTTTCTGATTATTTATCTACAATACATGAGAAGGAGATCACACAAAGAAAAAACAACAAAATGATTAAGAAAATCATACTGGCTTTATTCCCTTGTGATAGATAATAAAATCACTAGTGTTGAATATTAAACTTGAAAGATGTGCTAATTTTATGAGTATGAAAACAACCTTATAAGTTTGATTTGCATTTATTTTATTACTAGTGAAATGAAACTTTTAAATATGTATTTGTATATACTCTTGTGTTAAATACATACACACACACACACACACACACACAACTGGGGCAATATAGTTTTAGTATCTCTGTGGGTTCTCTGTATATTTTAATTTCCTATCCCAGAGTTTGCAAACATTTACCCCAGAGAAACTGTTTCTTAAGTGGATTGTTTTATGTAATTAATTGATCTCATCTGTATTATGCTGATGATATGGAACTTGTTGATCTTCCATAATTTATGCAGTGATATTTCCTGAATGTATTTCCAAAATGAAATAGCACTGTTAGAAAATGGAGTATAGTATTCTAAGAACTAATTTTAATAAACTCCTAATATTTTGTTTGACTGATTGAAACATCACAGTGGTTCTCTCTACAATTTAATGATACCATCACTATTACAATCTGACTCTAACACTGTCTTACATATATGTCATAACAAGGGGCCACAATCACTACAGTGTATCTTTTTAATAACAACATAAGATAAATTTATTAATGACATTTTTTGATAAATTGTATTAGGCTAATATCTGTAAAGTAGGGTACAAATAATAGGAGCAAAGTATTAGAATGACATGAATATATTTCAACTTACTATCTGGGTGACAATTTTTGCACGTAGCCTATGTCCGTAAGGATTATAGACTATGCTTCTTCTAATCCTGTATGTAAATGTAGTATGTTACATATGCAACTATATGTGAACATAATGTGCCACATATGTAAATATATTATATCACACAAAGTGAGTTTGTGCATGTTTCTTCCTCTTCAGTTTTTTGGAAGAGTCTGAAAAGAATTGATTAATTCTTCTTTAAGTGTTTGAAAGAATTTGGTACACCTGGGTGGCTCAGTCAGCTGAATGTCTGACTCTGATTTCAGCTTAGGTCATGAATCTTAATTAAGGTTGTAGGATCAAGCCCCATACTGGGCTCCATGCTGAGCATGGAGCCTGTTTGAGATTCTCTCTCTCCCTCTCCATCTTCTGCTCCCCCATCGCTTGTGTTCTCTCTGTAAAAAAGAAAATTAAGAATAAAAAATAAATGTTTGGTAGATTTCACATGGGAAACCATCTGGTCCTTGATTTTTTGTTTTTGTTCTTGTTTGGGTTTTTTTTTTTTTTTTTTTTAATTTGACAGAGAGATCACAAGTAGGCAAACAGGCAGGCAGAGAGAGAGCGGGGGAAGCAGGCTCCCCGCTGTGGAGAGATCCTGATGTGGGGCTCAATCTTAGGTCCTGGTATCATGACCTGAGGGAAGGATCCCAGGACCCTGGGATCATGACCTGAGCCAAAGGCAGAGGCTTTAACCCACTGAGCCACCCAGGCGCCCCTTGGGAGTTTTTTGATTACTGATTCAATCTCCTTGTTCATTATTGGTATGTTCAGGTTTTCTGTTACTTCATGATTCAGTCTTGGTAAGTCATATGTGTTTGGGAATTTATCGCTTTCTAAGTCACTTAATTTGTAGGCATAAAATTACTTAAAATAGTCTCTTATGATGCTTTGGATTTCTATCAGTTGTAATGTTTCTTCATTTGTTTACAATTCTCTTCATTTGAGTCCACTCTCCTTTTTTAAATTTTTTTTTTTGTCTAGCTAAAGCTTTGTCAATTTTGTTTCTTTTCAAAAAAAAAAAAAAAAACAAAGCTCACTTTTGTTGATTTTTTTCTATTGTCTTTTTGGTCTTCCTTTATTTCCATGCCAGTCTTTATTATTTCCTTGCTTCTGGAAAGTTTTGGCATAGTTCATTCATTTATACCTTCCTTGAGCTATAAAGATATGTTGTTTATTTAATATGTTTATTTTTTCTAAATGAAGGCATTTGTTGTTATAAACTCTCTTAGAACTGTTTTTGCTGCATCCTGTAAGTTTTTGTATATTGTGTTTTAATTTTATTTGTCCAAGATTTTTTAAATTTCTCTTTTGTTTTCTTCTATGATCTATTGGTTGTTCAGAAGTGTGTTGTTTAATTTCCATATATGTGTGATTTTTTCAGCTTTCTTCTTGTTACTGATTTCAGACAATTGTGGTTGGAAAAGATACTGATATTTCAGTCTCCTTAAATTTGTTAAAAGACTTATTTTGTGATCTAAATATATCCTGGAGAATAGTCCATGTGCACTGGAGAAGAAAGTATATTCTGCTGCTGTTGGATGGAATTTTCTGTGTAACTGGCACAGTTAAGTCCATTTGGTCTAAAGTGTAGCTGAAGTCCATTATTTCCTTATTGATTTCCTGTCTGAATAATCCATCCATTGTTGAGAGTGGGGTATTGATGTCCCCTAATATTATTGCATTACTGTCTATTTTTGACTTCAGATCTACTCATTTTTTGAGGCCATCAGTACCCTAATAGTGAAACCAGATAAAATCACTATAAGAAAGAAAAATTATAGGCCAATATCTCTGATGAACATGGATGCAAAAATCCTTAACAAAATACTAGCAAATTGAATTCAAGAGCACATTAAAAGGATGATATGCAATGATCATGTGGGATTCATGCCAAAATACAGGGATTAGTCAATATATGCAAATCAGTCAATGTGATACATCTCATTAACAAAATGGAGGATAACAATCATTATCTCGATAGGTGTAGAAAAACCATTTGACAAAATACAGTATCCTTTCATGATAAACAAACAACAAAAGCAAAAACAAATTGGGTATAGAAAGAATGTACCTTAATATTATAAAGGCCATTTATGGCCAGCCCATAGCTAACATCATACTCAACAGTGAAAAGTTAAAACCTTTTTCCCTGAGACAGGAACAAGATAAGGATGCCCATTCTCACCATTTCCGTTGAACATTGAACTGGAAGTTCTATCCATGGCAAATAGGAAAGAAAAATAAAGAAATAAAATGTATCCAAATTGGAAAGGAAGAAGTAAAATTATCTCTGTTTGCAGATGGCATTATCTTCTATATAGAAAACTCTATCAAGGCTCCCACAAAAATCTGTTAAAACTAGTGAATGACTTCAGTAAAGTTTCAAGATATAAAATCAACATACACAAATCACTTCTGTTACTATGCACTCACAGAGAACTATCTGAAAGAGAAATTAATAAAGCAGTCCCATTTATAATTGCATCAAAAACAGTAAAATATTTAGGAATATTCTTAACCAAAGCAAAAGACCTATTCACTAAAAACTATAAGACATTGATTCAAGAAATTTAGTCTCAAATAAATGAAAACATATCTCATGTTCTTGGATTGAAAGAATTAATACTGTAAAAATGTTCATACTACCCAAAGCAATTTACAGATTCAGTGTAATCCCTATCAAAATTTCAAAAGCGTTTTTCACAGATATAGAAAAAAAAAACTATTCTAAACTTTGTATGGAGCCACAAAAGACCCTGAATAGCCAAAGCAGTCATGAGAAAGAACAAAGCTCAAGACATCACACATTCTGATCTTAAGCTGTATTACAAAGTCATAGTGATTAAAATAGTACATTATTATTAAAAGTGGACATAGACCAGTAGCACAGAATAGAGAGACCAGATATAAATCCAACCATTACAGTCAACCTATTTTTAACAAGGATGCCAAGAACACAAAATGGGGAAAGGGTAGTCTCTTTAGTAAGTGGTGCTGGGAAAACTGGAGATCCACATTTGGAAGAATGAAATTGAACCTCTACCTTATACCACTTACAAAAATGAATTTGAAATGGATCAAAGACTTAAATGTGTAAGACCTGACACTGTAAAATCCTGGAAGAGAACCTGGGAAAATATGTCCTGACATTGGTCTTGGCAATGATTTCTTGGATAAGACACAAAAGTACAGGCAGCAAAAGCTAAAATAAACAAATGGGTCTACATCAAACTAAAAAGCCTCTGTACTGCAAAGGAAACAATAAATTGAAAAGACGGCCTACAGAACAGGAGAAAATATTTGTAAACCATATGTATCTTAGCAGATATATATATATGAATACATACATACACACACACACACACATACATACATATATTTATATATATGATATTATATATCGTACACACAGACATGTATACCATATAAGTCAATAGCCAAAAAAAGCAAGTAATCCAATTAAAAGTGGGCAAAGGATAGACATTTTTTCTAAAGAAGGCAATAGCTCTATGAAATACTGGGCAATAGCTCTATGAAAAGGTGTTCAACATCAATAATCACTAGGGAAATGCAGACCAAAATCACAATAAGATTCCTCCTCTCACCTGTTAGGATGGCTACTATCAAAAAGACAGAGCGAACCTTTATAAACTGTTGGTGGGAATATAAATTGGTACAGACATTATGAAAAACAGCATGACATGTCCTCAAAAAATTAAAAACAGAAATACCATGTGATCCAGCAATCCTTTTTCTGTCTATTTATATACAAAGGAAATTAAATCACTGTGTTGAGATATCTGCACACCCATGTTCAGTGCAGCATTAGTCACCATAACCAAGGACTCAATTGTCCTTCAATGGATGAGTGGGAAAAGACAATGTGGTATATTATTCGGTCATTTAAAAAAAGGAAATTCAGCCATTTTTGACAACATGAATGAATTTGGGAGGTGTTACACTATAAACCAGATGGAGGAAGACAAATACTGTATAGTATCACTTATATGTGGAATGTTAAAAAACCCAAAAACAAACACATTTTGTAGAAACCAAATAGGATGGTGGTTTCCAAGGGCAGGGGAAGGGGGAACAGGAAGATACAGGTCAAATGGTACACACTTTCACTTGTAAGAAGAATGAATACAGGTGATTTGAGATACAGCATGGAGAATATAGTTAGTAACATAATGCTGTGTATTTGACAGTTGCTTAGAGGAGATCTTAAGCATTCTAATTAAAAAAAAAAGTTAACTATGTAAGGTGATGGATGCATTAATTATTTTGAACTTGTTAATCATTCTGTTTTACACATAAAATTGTTAGTCAATTATTCCTTAAATAATGTACAGAATATATAATAAAAGCTTTTGTACATATGAACATTTAAATTAATTGACTTAGGACTGGTTAAGTCTTATGACTCCTCTTAGTGAGATCATCTCTAATGTTAATTCAGTGAATCTCATCTTAGGCCCTTAGATATCTAACTATTATCAGCAGCCTCACATCAGATGCCTTATTAGGCAGAGAAACTTAAATTACAGAAAATAGGCATCCTAGACATTGATCTATATCTACATCAAATTTATAAAAGTGTTTGATTTATTGAATCACTTTGTTGCAAAATGTCTGAAAATGAGATACCAATCAAGAAAGCTGCAGCTGTTGGGGTGCGTGGGTGGCTCAGTTGGTTAGGCATCTGACTCTTGATTTCTGCTCAGGTCATGATCTCAGGGTCCTGAGATCAAGCCCAGAGTCGGGCTGTGTGCTGGACATGGAGTCTGTTTAAGAGTTACTCACTCTCTCTTTCCCTCTGCCCTTCCCCATCCCAACTCACACTGTCTCAAAAAAAGAAAAAAAAAGTTGCAACTCTCAATTTTGTTAGTAGGTATATTGGAAGGAAGAACTTCAAATTGTATGAGGAATCTGATCCTAATCATCCTTAAAAGAATTTTGAAAGAAATTTTTTGAAACAGTTTAATAATCTTAATGATCTTAATGAAATGGTCATAACATAAATGGTACTTTTCAGATTGGATAAATTCTCAGTATTTTTTTTATTTAATTCGTCAATTAAACATTCAACTCAGTTTATTTGCAACTGAGTTTTTGAATGAAATACACATATAGAGACATATGTGGCATTATAATGCACTCTAGATAGGTGTGTAAACCTTTAATTGTAAATACCATTATTGGCCTCTAAAGTTTAAAATTTTAAGGAGAGTAGATAGCTCAGAGAAAATTATAAAAAGATCAATAATGATAAAATCAGCATCAAAAAATAAACCTCAAAAGATGGGAACCTTCTTTGAATATTTGAATCTACTAAATTATCCTTTCTTAAGTTCCAGTATAATTAATATACACTATTATATTAGTTTCAGATGTACAGTATAGTGATTCAATCGTGATTCAGCAATTTTACCCATTACTCCGAGCTCTTCACAATTAGTTATACTCTTAATCCCCTTCACCTAGTTTACCCATCCACCCACCCACCTCCATCTGATAACCATCACTGTGTTCTCTATAGTGAAGAGTCTGGATTTTTTGTTGTTGTTAGTCTCTGTTTTCCTTGTTCTTTTGCTTTATTTCTTAAATTCCATATAAGCGTGAAATCATGGTATTTGTCCTTCTCTGATTTATTTCACTTCGCATATATTCTTTAGATCAAATGGCAAGATTTCATTCTTTTTTATGGCTGAATTATATATCATTTGATATGTATACACATGTATGTATACATATATACATATACATACATACACATGTATACATATATGACATAGATATACATAGATATACATATATACGTATATGACATCTTCTTTATCCTTCCACCTATCAGAGGACACTTGGGTTGCTTCCGTAGTTTGGCTATTGTAAATACTTGCGCAGTAAACATAGGGGTGCCGTTTCCAGACGGCGCATGGGAGAAGAATGAGGCACAAACAAGTCATCTGCAAGAGAAAGGGAACAGGGGTCGACCATGGAAAAGACTGTTTTCCAAACGACTCCTCAGTCTCATATTTATTGGAAAGTGGGTAACAACCAACAAAGAAGCCAGAGTAGGTTACACATTGACCTTGAGTCTTGTAGATAAGTAAGAAGAAATGCAAAATATGTCTGGTCCTGTAGTACATGACCTATAGTGAGTAAGCCCAAACAAGAAGATTGTCTGACTAACTGCTGGTGCTCTCCGGGGAAGGGGAGATAACGGAAAAATGAAGCACGCCGTGTCCCCCCTTAGCGGGACAGGCGTTCCCAGCTGCTCACCTTCAAGGACGTATATTGTCCTGTCCCCCAGAGGCCTGTTGCTAGTACGTTTTTCCTAAGGCTGCATCTAAGCATGCTTGATAGCTAGTATAATTTCTCATGGGTTATATTTTAAGCAGTACATTGTTCTGAGGGATGGTTACATAGGGGTGCATATATTTCTTTAAATTAGTCTTTTTGTATTCTTTGGGTAAATACCCAGTAGTGAAATTACCAGATTATAGGATAGTTTGCTTTTTAACTTTGAAGGAATTCCATACTCTTTTCCAGAGTGGCTACAGCTTTTGGATTCTCACCAACAGTGCACCAGAGTTCATCCGCCGATTTGTGTTTCTTGTGTTTCTTATTTTAGCTATTCTGACAGGTGCTAGATAGTTTATCTCATTGTGGTTTTGATTTGCATTTCCCTGGTGGTCAGTAATGTTGAGCATCTTTTCATGTGCTTCTCAGCCATCTAGGTGTCTTCTTTGGAGAAATGTCTGTTCATGTCTTCTGCCCACTTTTAGTTGGATTATTTGGGTTGAGTTGTATAAGTTCTTTATATATTTTGGGTACTAACCACTTATCATATATGTCATTTGAAAATATATTCTCCCATTCAATAGGTTGTCTTGTAGTTTTATTGATCATTTTCTTGACTGGGGAGAAGGTTTTTATTTTGATATACTCCCAGTAGTTTATTTTTGCTTTTTGTTTCCCCTGCCTCAAGACACAAATCTAGAAAAAACATTGATATGGCCAATGTCAAGAGAAGTTTCCACCTGTGCTCTCTTCGAGGATTTTTATTGTTTCAGTCTCACATTTAGGTCCTTAAACCATTTCTAGTTTACTTTTGTGTATGGTGTAAGAGAGTAGTCCATTTTCATTTTTTTTCCGTGTAGCTGTCCAGTTTCCCCAACACAATTTGTAGAAAAGACTTTTTGCTGCTGCATATTCTTGCCTCTTTTGTTGAAGATTAGTTGACTACATCCATCCATCCATCCATACGTACATACATACATACATACATACATAATTGTGTATTTGTTTCTGGGATTTCTATTCAGTACCATGGCTCTATGTGTTTATTTTTGTGCCAAGAGCAGATTGTTTTGATTACAATAGCTCTGTAATAGAGCTTGAAGTCTGGAATTAAGATACCTCCAGTTTTATTCTTCTTTCTCAAGATTGCTTTGACTATTCAGAGTCTTTTGCGGTTCCATACAGATTTTAGGATTGTTTATTCTAGTTCTGTGAAAAATTATGTTGGTATTTTGATAGGAATTGCATTAAATCTATAGATTGCTTTGGGTAGTATAGACATTTTAACAATATTTGTTCTTCCAATCCATGAGCATGGAATGTCTTTCCATTTCTTTTTGTGGTTTTCAGTTTCTTTCATCAGTATTCTATAGTTTTTGAGATTTCACCACCTTGGTTGTTTAGTACTAGGTATTTTATTATTTTGGTGTAGTTGTAAATAGGACTTTTTTAAAATTTTATTTCTGCTACTTCATTGGTAGTGTGTAGAAATGTAGTGGATTTCTGTATATTGATTTTATATCCTCTGACTTTATTGAATTCATTTATCTGTTCTAGTAGTTTATTTGGTGGCATCTTTAGGGTTTTCTATATATAGTATTATGTCATCTGCACATAGTGAAAGTTTTACTTCTTCCTTACCAATTTGGAAGCCTTTTATTTCTTTCTCTTGTCTGATCACTGTGACTGGAACTTCCACTTATACATTGAATGAAAGTAATAAGAGTGAACATTCTTGTCTTCTTTCTGATTTTAGGGGTAAAGCTCTCAGCTTTTCATCATTGAGTATGATCTTATCAATGGGTATTTCATGTAGGTTGTTTATTATGCTGAGATATGTTTCTTCTAACCAACTTTGTTGAGAGGTTTGTTTTGTTTTTTTGTTTTTTTTGTTTTTTACCATGAATGAATGTTGTACTTTGTCAAATGCTTTTTATGTCAAATGGTTTTATCTATTGAGATGATCATAAGGTTCTTATCATTTCTTTTGTTTATGCAATGCATCACTTTGACTGATTTGCAAATACTGAACCACCCTTGCATTAGAGGAATAAATCCCATTTGATTATGATAACTGTTACTTATTTGTTTATTTTTAATGTTGTTGAATTTGGTTTGCTAAACTTTGTCTAGGATTTTTCCATGTTTATTCGTCAGAGATACTGGCCTATAGGTCTCCTTTTTTGTGGTGACTTTGCTTTTGTATCAGGGTAATGCTGGCCTTGTAAAATGAATTTGGAAGTTTTCCTTTCTCTCTCTCTCTTTTTTTTTTTTTTTTTTTTGGAATAATTTGAGAAGAATAGGTATGAACTCTTTCTTAAGGGTTAGGTAGAATTCGCCTGTGAAGCCATCTGGATTTTTGTTTGTTGAGTTTTTTTGATGACTGATTCAATTTCATTCCTGGTAACTAGTCTGTTCAAATTTTCTATTTCTTCCAGATTCAGTTTTGAGAAGCTAAATGCTTCTAGGAATTTAGCCATTTCTTGTAAGTTGTCCCATTGGTTAGCATATATTTTTCATAATATTCTCTTACAATCCATTGTATTCTGTAGGTGGTTATTTCTCCTCTTTTATTTTTATTTTGTTTGAGCCCTCGCTGTATCTTATGTTTTGTTAGTTTGCATGTTTTTTGTTCTCTATTCTGGATAAATCTACCTAAAGGTTTATCACTTTTGTTGATCTTTTCAAAGAACAAAGCTCCTGGTTTCATCGATCTATTCAGGATTTTGTTCGTTATTCTTTTTCTAGCTCCTTTAGGTATGAAGTTAGGTTATTTGGGATTTTTCTTCTTGAGGTAGGCTTGTGTTGCTATAAACTTTACTTTTAGAACTGCTTTTGCTATATCCCAAACATTTTGGACCATTGTGGTTTCACTTTCATTTGCCTCCATTTTTTAAATTTCCTCTTTGATTAAAACATTAAATCTACTAAATGATCTTGGCAAAATAATTTTCCAGCTTCTTTTCAAATATCTCAAATTACCAAAAGGCAGTACTTCCCAAGGTAACACACTTTTCCTTGGATGGCTCCACATGTATAAATGAATTTCTATAGTGACAGCTGTCCTCCTGACACATTTGGCACACTGATTTTTTTCCTAGAATTTGTTGGGGACATTCAGTAAAATTTTCTTCTTCATGACAGCCCATTCAAATCATGTTCTTCTCCTCTTCAACAGTCATCATTTTTCTGGACTAAACATCTCTTAGTCTGCATCTGTTCCATATTTGCTCCTATTTATAGAAAAATCACCATTTCAGTTGCTCTCTTCTTAACACAGGTAGCTTATCTACATATTTCTTAAAATGGGAGATCTAAAACTAGAAATAATATCTCCTGTAATGTAATTGCGTAGAAGGTTATATCCCTCAGGCAAGGTACTTGTTATGGACTGAATGTTTATATCCCCCAAAATACATATGTTGAAGCCCAGCCCCCAATATGGCTGTATTTGAAGGCAGTGCCTTTATAAAGGTAATTAAGGTTAAATGAGGCCATAAGGGTTGGGCACCAATCCAATAGGATCAGTGTCCTTATGAGACCAGATAGGAGAGAGCTTGAATTGTCTGTCTCCCACATATGAGGACATAGCAAAAAGGCAATTTCTGCCAGCCAGGAAGAGTCCACACTAGGAATCAAACTGACCAACGCCTTGATACGTGAACTTCCCAGTCTCCAGAACTGTGAAAAAAAATAAATTTCTGTTGTTTAAGCCACCCAGTCTATTATATTTTGTTATGGCAACCTACACAGACTAAGACAATACTCTGTGTATTATTTCACCCAAGGTAGCCAAAGAATGCACTCAATTTTCAGTAATCATGTCATATAGTCATTTTATCAAATTAACTATCACATAAAACCTTCAAGCCTGTTGCATACATGTTACTATTAAGCTGTGTCTCTTCTGTATTAGATTGATATTTGTTTATTTTCTGTGAAAAGCTTTGTCAGTACTGACCTATCCCCCTGCATGTTGGTATTTCTTGTAGCGCTATGTTATCTACAGCTAATGACCATCTTTTTGCTTTTCATCCAAGTCAGTAGTAAACATGTTCAATAAACTTGAGAACAGAGCTTTCTGGAATACTAGTAAAAAGTTCCCATCGGGGGTGCCTGTGTGGCTCAGTGGGTTAAGCCTCTGCCTTCGGCTCAGGTCATGATCTCAGGGTCCTGGAATCGAGCCCCCCACCCCCCATCAGGTTCTCTGCTCTGTGGGGAGCCTGCTTCTCCCTCTCTCTCTGCCTGCTGCTCTGGCTACTTGTGATCTCTTTCTCTGTGTCAAATAAATAAATAAAATCTTCTAAAAAAAGTTCCCATCAGATAGGCAGCAATTAATTAACCAGTTTCTTAATTATGAGTATCAAGAAGATTTTTATGATCAGTAGGACTTCAAAATTTTATTTATTTTTAGCCAATTTTGTAGTGTTTTATCAGTACATATCCTGTAGAGAGATGCTGTTGCTACTATGATGAGTACCATCACTCATAATAGAATGCCCTTCCAACGTTTCCCTATGGGTGTTAAAACATCTAAAAAATAAAACCATAATTTATTTACTGTTAAATTTCCAGTGTTCAGAAAGTCCATGGCATATAATAGGAGCTCACTGTTTTTATTTTATTTTATTTTATTTTATTTTTTTAAAGATTTTATTTATTTATTTGACAGAGATCACAAGTAGGCGGAGAGGCAGGCAGAGAGAGAGGAGGAAGCAGGCTCCCCGCTGAGCAGAGAGCCCGATGTGGGGCTCGATCCCAGGACCCTGGGATCATGACCTGAGCCGAAGGCAGAGGCTTTAACCCACTGAGCCACCCAGGCACCCCCACTAACTGTTTTTAAACTGAAATCCATGTCGGACCTCTTTAATGATATTGCAGTAGTAAGCCAATTGGAAGAGTCACTATTTAATGATGAAAGATAGTCACTAATAATAATAATAATAATAATAATAATAACAACTGCATAGTGGTAAAAGTGCCAACTCTAATGTAAGTATTTTGAGTTAGCACTTTTATTTTCCAGTGTAGCTAATATTCCAATGAGTATTCTATTTTACATGCTACCATACTATTTAAAATTCAGTGACTTCACAATCGGAGAAAGACAACTATCATATGATCTCCCTGATATGAGGAAGTGGAGATGCAACATGGGGGGTTACAGGGGTAGGAGAAGAATAAATGAAACAAGATGGGATTGGGAGGGAGACAAACCATAAGTGACTCTTAATCTCAAAACAAACTGAGGGTTGCTGGGGGAAGGGGGGTTGGGAGAAGGGGGGTGGGGTTATGGACATTGGGGAGGGTACGTGCTATGGTGAATGCTGTGAAGTATGTAAACCTGGCAATTCACAGACCTTTACACCGGAGTAAAAAAATGTATTATGTTTATAAAAAATTAAAAAAAAAAAAGGAAAAAAAATTCAGTGACTTCAGTCAGAGAAAGACAATTATCATATGATCTCCCTGATATGAGGAAGTTGAGAGGCAACATTGGGGGTTTGGGGGAGAGGAAAAGAATAAATGAAACAAGATGGGATCGGGAGGAAGACAAACCATAAGAGACTCTTAATCTCACAAAACAAACTGAGGGTTGCCAGGGGGAGGGTGGTAGGGAGAGGGTAGTGTGGTTATGGACATTGGGGAAGGTATGTGCTACATTGAGTGCTGTGAAGTATGTAAACCTGGTGATTCACAGACCTGTACCCCTGGGGCTAATAATACATTATATGTTAATAAAATAAAAAATTTAAAATTCAGTGACTTCATTAAAAGTTTTCAATATAATTTGTATCTATTATTTATTTTATGTCACATATTATTTGAAAAATAGTTAAGATACCTTATAAGAATGCAAACAACTCAGAAGGACATAAAGTACATTTAAATTAAGAAAAATGAGACAAAATAAAAACAAAATTTGCAAAAGCAGATGGAGCCAGGAATGAGGTCACTCAACATGCGTACCTTCAAATCTTATATACTTGTTGGAGCTGGGCCACAATTTTCCTTCAGTATTGGAGCAATCAACAGAAACAGGAAGAAACATGATTCACAATGCAGTTCCTAACACCGGCACTCAAATGTTTCCTATCTCAGGGTTTGGCACCAAACACCCATCCAGGTTGACAAAGTGGCGCAGAAGGTTCTTCTAATACCCCTGTTGCAGTTGCCATATCCAATCCATCACCCTGCCCAATGACTTTGTCCTCTGAATGTGAACTGGAGTAGTACCCACTCCGAAAACATCTTTCTCACTTGGACAAATGCAGTAGCCTTGTAGCTGGTTTCCCCCCACACACCCATGCTGACCCTCCACCTCTAATACATTTTTTACCTTGCAGCCACAGTGACTTTTTTTTTTAATTCAAATTGGATTCTGTTAGGTCCTTGAATAATGCCTTTTAGAAATTCTTTGTTGACCTCAGGATAATGCTTCAATGTGGCATACCACATCTTACGTGCTATGTCTCTCCAACACCGAAACCTAAGTCATTTTGCTATTTTTGTGTGGGGGAGGGTTTAACTAAAAGGGCCTCAGTTTAGTTCCACAGTTACCTGGGTCCTCCCAACTCAGGCCCTTTGCACTTGTTCTTCCCTCAGATTGGCTTTTTGTTTGCTTGGTTTTTTCATTTTGCAATTATACATTTAGTGGTGTCCAGAATATTTTAGGTAAGCAGATATCAGAACATTTACATATCATAAATAAAAAACTTTTTAAATATATAAGTTAACTTTTAATACATTTGGAAATGAATTACTTTGACTAGATTATCCATGTAACGCTAACTTCTCAGAGCTATTAGTTTAACTGTTACAGACCATAACCTCAAAAGTTTTCCTTTTTCTATAAACAAAATGAGTGTTCTGCATTTATTGTTTTCTACATAGCACAATAAAAATGTCATGGTTATGTTTCACAAATATAAAATATTGAACATTTAAAATAATAGCATATACTTAAAAAATACTAAGGATCCAAAAGCTGATTTGGGAGATGAAGCAAATAAATCTGACATTCTATAAAAGTGAAATTTATTTAACAATCACTTTTTCTATTGCTTATTCTATAGAGCTATAATTTAAAGTTCCTATTTCACCTCTTCTTCTCACCTTTATGAAGTAATCATCTAAAGATGCTTTGGGAAGACAGACTATAAAGTCTTTGAGCTTCCTCTCAAATGACTCTATAAGGTCCAGGATAAATCTCTTTCTAGTCACCATGTTGGAAGGACATAGAGGGTACAGGAGTGTGGACAACACATTGTATTTTGTAGGGAATAGTGAATGTTAATAATAGTTGTCCTTCTAAAATTATATTTCTTAAATTACTTTATAAAATGTAGTCACAAGAATAAACTACTTACAATATTTATATCTCCTTTGTCAGTTAAAGAAAATGCACTATATCATGACAATATGATGTTTTAAAAGCACAGTAAAAGTTAAGATGGAAAGGCCAACTTTGGGAATATATTTTCTTTAAAGAATGGAAAGGAAATGGGGTGCCTAGCTGGTGCAGTTGGTTGAGTGGCTGACTCTTGGTTTTTGGCTCCAGTGGTGATCTTGGGATCGTGAGATTGAGCTCCCTCATAGGTCTCCCTGCTTGTGTAGGAGTTCACTCGAGACTCTGTGCCCCCCTCTGTCCTACCCGCTGCACTTTTGTGCTCTCTTGCTCTGTCTCTCTCTCTCTAAAATAAATCTTGAAAAAATGGAAAGGAAATGATATTTCTTAAATCAAGATCAAGTGTTAAGATGGTGCTGATTTCTGGGTTTTAGAATTTTATTATGATATTTTTTTCAATAAGAGAGTTTTCTTAAAAACTGGTTCCCTGGTGAGCTTATGCAATCTAAGGAAGTGTTATATCAGGCCATGTTAAACAAGACCAGTTAAATGTATTCTAGAAAACTATGAAAAGCATGAAGAGGTGTTGGAATTTGAAAGTTGTGCTTGTTGTATAAAAGGAGTGGAGGGAAGGGAAGGAACTTAGTGAGTTATTGGTGCTCATAGAAAGCATGTGTGTGCAATGTGAAGACCACATCAAAGGCAAGACGTGATTTTAATAATTGTGGTTATCGATAATGACATGTGGTCAAATTTCTATGACCAGAAGTTACTCTTCATCAAAATAAGAACCCACAGCATCATCTAGTAGTAGACCCTGGGTTTGCTTTTGGAAGTAATGGATAGACATGGTAAGAACTGTAGTTATAAACTATGCAGATGTGCAAATGAATAGTCCTGTTCTCTTCCACTATCCTTATAGGCACCTCCAAAGTTACAGATCTCTAAAGTTACCCCTAAAAATTGTATTTGTATGTTTTCATAAATTTTTATACTGTTATTTCTATTTAATTTCACTTAATCATCTCACTGATTATATATATATATATATATATATATATATATTTTTTTTTTTAAACATTCATTGGAAAAAAGCAGTGCAAAAGGAGCTGAAAAGGTGTTCAGAGTGGATATGTGAATATTGATCACATATTTTGCTGCTTCATTGGAAGGGAAGAGCTTCCTAAGCCATTTCATTAGCCCAAAAATGATCTTCATGTAAATCAAGTATTGTGAGAAGAGAATTGAATAAGGAGCTTGGTCAGATGTGCAGTAGTTGCTGTCTCTGCTCTTGTTTCTTGTTGCTATTCTACCCCCTTAAGGTCCTCCTGTCTGTAAGATTTCCTTATTTTGACCAAGTTCAGTATGAACTGAATATCAACTGAATATCAACCCAAACAGAACTCACAGAAATTCAGAATAATGACAGCAGAATATTTTGAAGTGAAGATGGTTACAATGATTTTGGTTACACAAAATTATAGAAAGATTGGGGAAATAATATATCAGAGTGAGAAGTATTTCTCTATCAAGATGGTAATATATGGATGGTGCTTTTCCATTTCCAGAGTAAAATGTTGTAAGATTACAGTTTCAGCACACATAAGCCAAAAAATGGGCTAATCCCCAATCGTTTGGGTCTTCATAGGGTTTCATTGGTTTGGAGAATTTAGTGTAGATGTTTCTAGCAACCTGGAATCAATAAAAGTATTGAACACTTAGAAGCAGTAGGTGTTGACTTCAAAGTCCATAAACAGAAATTAATAGATCACATTTTAAGGAAGGCAGATAACCAGGCTGGGGTAAAATGGAGAGGTTTTCAGTGCTTGAGGTTTATAATTCCTTGTCATCTTTCTCCTTGAGGACTAGGGTTCTTCATTTCATGCCTTAGGTTTATCTGTTTCTTAATTGTTCTCTGCTCCACAGTGTCTCCAGTGAATGCTTGAGTAATTGAAAACATTTCACTCCCCAGTGGTTGAGCTTTGGTCACTGTGGGACTGAAAGAGCTCAGTAAACGGAACTGATCATGGCATTCACATAAAGGTGTCATGTTTTAAGATGGAATGGCACAACATCAACACCGTAGCCTCCTCTCACTTAGTTAATTACTTTAAATCATTTTTATACTGCAGTCTTTTGTACTCCAGTGCCTGTTACGATAGTGCAGATATTAAAACCTGACCTGAATCTGATCTTTTATTGTAGTGATAATTCTTTCTACCTCCTCAAATGTGGAAACGATCACTTTAACCCTTTAAAGAATATACAACTAAAATAGATGGAGCATTTTTTAAAAGATTTATTTATTTATTATTAGAGAGAGAGGATGCAAGGAGTGGAGGGGTGAAGGGAGGGAGAGAGAGAGAATCCCAAGCAGACTCCCTGCTGGTGCAAAGCCTGATGCAGGGCTCAGTCCCACCACCCCGAGATCATAACCTGAGTCTAAACCAATAGTCAGATGCTTAACTGACTGGGTCACCCAGGCACCCCTAGGTGGAATATTTTTGCTTGTATTATTGCCAGTGGGATGATCATGGAGTGAAATTTTAAAGGCGACAGATGAATGAAATATTAGTAATCATAATGAAGAGTCTGATGATGGCATTTGTGTTAGGATTAAATGCAACACCCAGCAAAAGTAGAGAACTAGAATAAGACCAGAACAAGGAAAAGACCCAGTTGTGTTTTTTTTTTTTTTAAAGATTTTGTTTATTTATTTGTCAGAGAGAGAGAGAGAGAGCAAGCACAGGCAGACAGAGTGGCAGGCAGAGGCAGAGGGAGAAGCAGGCTCCCTGCCGAGGAAGGAGCCCGATGCGGGACTCGATCCCAGGACGCTGGGATCATGACCTGAGCCGAAGGCAGCTGCTTAATCAACTGAGCCACCCAGGCGTCCCCCAGTTGTGTTTTATATGCACTTCTGTGCTCAGAGATAGTGTCTTTGAGACACTGTACACAGTCTAGGGCCCTGATTAGAGATAACAGAGCTTTAAAATATTTGTTTACATATTTTTCTCTATGGAACAGAAAGTTATAAAGTTGAAGTATACTGTGGAGTATGGAGTTGACTTGCTAATGGTAATGAACTTAAGCCAGGTAGAATCATTTAATCTGTTTGAAGCTTGGGGGAAAATAATTAATTTGGCTAATTTTTCTTTCTTTATTCCTTAACATATACAGTTATTAAGGCAAAGCTTAGTAAGAAGTCTGCATTATGGAAATATCTACTACATTATAAGAATTAGAAACTAACTCTTTAAATCCAGAAGATATCCATCAGAATGCTTCAGTGTCACTGAATTGTAGATAGTTGAATCCAAATAGGAAGTAAACAGAAAGTTTAGTTAAAAATTTTGGGGTGCCTGGGTGGCTTAGTCTGTTAAGCATCTGCCTTTGGCTCAGGTCATGATCCCAGGGTCCTGGGATCGAGTCCTGTGTTGGACTCCCTACTCAGCAGGGAGCCTGCTTCACCCTCTCCCTTTGTTTGCCGCTGCTTGTACTCTCTCTCTGTCAAATAAATAAATAAAATCTTTAAAAGAGTTTTTAAATCGCAAAATATCTAGTGTTAATGAATAAAGAATAATAATGAAAAATTGGCCATATAACCTAAAAGTTAAAAAGTATTGTCTATAATAATCAGAGAAATCAAGGTATAATCCAGAATGAATGGTATTAAATTAATTACAAATTGATTAAATAATAGTTCTTAACATTTATTTGTTACTTTATAATTAAATTTTGAAGATTACAAAGTTGATTTTGTAAAGAATTTAACCAATATATAAAAGCATGAGAAAAATATTTTTAAAAATCACCTAGAATTAAACTATTCTTGAGATAAAAATCAGCACTTTGCTGAACATCCTTTCACAAATCTCTTTGTGAATTATATATAAATGCATAATTTAAAGTAAGGATATGGGTGCCTGGGTGGCTTAGTTGGTTAATCTGCACTGAGCTCAAGTCATAATTCCAGGGCCCCAGGACTGAGCCCCACGTTGGGGTCCTTGCTCAGTGGGGAGTCTACTTCTCCCTCTCCCTTTTCCCCCCTCCACCACACTTGTGCTCTGTCTCTCTTTCTCAAATAAGTAAATAAAATCTTTAAAATAAGGATATATCATATGTGCTGTCTTTATCATGAACAATCATATTTTGCTTTTTTGATCCCTTCTTCCCTCCTTCCCGCCTCTCCTGCCATCTACTTCCAGCTTTCCACCCCCAGGGTAACAAGGTTAGTAACCTGGTTGTCTGTCTGTCTATCTATCACATTTCGGTATATACACAGTATATGTATGTGTGTGTGTATACATGCACAGTATATAATATGTATACACATGCATATAAATGTACAGGCCTAATATATGTGTTTACACACATACACACACAGATAGGTCTTTTTCAGAGTTTTCAGAATTCGTATCGCATTGACAGAAATGGAGTATTACATACAAACATCTCTGAATCTTGCTTTTCTCACTTTACAAAACAGAGTAGAAACCCTCCAGCCTTTCTACTGACAGTAGTAGACCACACCATGGTATGGATGTACCAGTTTACACAAACATCATCATCCTTCCTTTCTTCTTCATTTTTGTTAGTACTAAAAATGCTGCAATTGATATCTTTCTGTCTACAGTCTGATGTATTGATGCACTATTTCCAATGGGTGCCTCCATGGGTTTTGAGTTGCTACATCAGGTTACCTATCAGTCTTGAGCAGACGTGGCCAGAGTGCTACTGGAGATGACGGCAGCATACTTCAGAAGAGCCCTGTATCATTGTCAGCACAGGGTGTCAGTATTCTTTAATTTTTACAGTACCAAGTATTAATATCCTTTAACTTCTGTGTTGGCTCACAGATTTGGGAGCTTCTTGGGTGAAACGTGAAAGTGTCCCCGTACCTGGAAGACAAGAAGAAACAGAAGACAGGGAGGGGGGCACTCTAGAGTGTTAGGTGACAGGTTTAACAAGCAAGGACACTTACTTAAGAGGCTTGTTTTAGGTGAACACTAGATGAGTAGATCTCTGCACCTGCCCACCAGAAACTTTAAATTTTATTGGGTAGCCATAACTAAGTTCCATCCAGATGGTCTCAGCAACACCTTACTCTCTCAAGACTGTGTGTCCCTGAAAACTGCTTTGGCTGTGGGAATGATGGGCAGAAGGGGTTCTCCAAGAACAGAGGGCAAGAGAAGCTTCCCGTTGCCCTAGGTCAGCTCGAGGTTCAGTCAGCAATCATGTCTACTCCATGAGCTCCTCTAAAATTCTGTCAAACTACTAAATAAGTGTTATTCTTTAAGGTCATGTCTATTTGTTACTTTTCTTAATGAAGTATAATTAACATACAGTGTTAGGTTAGTTTTAGGCATGCAATATAGTGATTCAACAATTGTATACATTCCTCGGTGCTAATCGTAAGTGAACTCAATCCTCTTCTCCTATTTTAGCCATTTACCCAGCCACCTTCCATTTGGCAACCACGAGTTTGTTCTCCATATTTAAGAGTCCAGTTGTTTGGTTGGTTGTTGTTTTGTTGGTTTTTTCTTTGTTCCTTTGTTTCTTAAATTCCATTTTTTGAGTGAAATCATATAATTCTGATCTTTTTCTGTCTGACTTATTTCACTTAGCATTGTATCCTCTAGGTCCATCTGTGTTGTAGCAAATGGTAGAATCTCATTTGTTGTTATTGCTGAGTAATATACTGTATATGTGTACCACACCTTCTTTCTCTAATCATCTATTGATGGGTAATTGGGTTGCTTTCCTATCTTGACTATTTTACATAATGCTGCAAGAAACATAGGGTTGGATATATATATTTTTCAATCAGTGTTTTCATTTCCTTTGGTTAAATACCCAGTTAGTGAAATTACTGGATCATAAGGTATTTCTATTTTTAATTTTTTGTGGAACCGCTGTAATGTTTTCCACAATGGCTACACTTATTTACATTCTCACCAAAAGTGTGCAAGTGTTCTTTTTTCTCTGTATCTTCTCCCACCCTTGTTATGTCTTCCCTTTTTGACTCTAACGATAGGACAGGTGTCAGGTGCTACCTCATTGTGGTCTTGATTAGCATTTCCTTGATGATGAGCATCTTTTCGTGTGCTTTTTGGCCATCTAGATGTCTTCTTTGGAGAAATATCTATTCACGTCCTCTGCCCATTTTTTAATTGGATGATTTGTGGGATTTTGGTATTGAGTTTTAAAAGTCCTTTATATATTTTGGATTAACCTCTTACTGGGTATGTCATTTGTAAATATTTTCTCCCATTCAGCAGGTGGCCTTGTTGTTTTGTTGGTTTCCTTCCCTGTGTAGAAGCCTTAAACTTTGGTATAGTCCCAATAGTTTATCTTTTTGTTTGTTTGTTTATTTGTTTGTTTGAAAAAAGAGGTTGTTTGCTCCTTTTTGTTTTCAATATGAATACAGTGTTTTTGTCTTAGCTGTTACTTTATCATCTGACATCACATGGTAAACTAAGGTTATGCTGATAATTCTGCATTTTTTCCATTATATTTCTTTACAGTGTTCCAGCATTCATTGTTTATGCACCACATCCAGTGCTCCATGCAATATGTGCCCTTCGTAATAACCACCACCAGGCTTACCCATCCCCCCACTCCCCTCCCCTCCCCTCCAAAGCCCTCAGTTTGTTTTCCATTGCCTAGAAGACATATCTAGAAAAATGTTTATATGGCTGATGTCAAAGGAATTACTGCCTGTAGTTCTTCTAGGAGTTGTAAAAGTTTCAGGTCTCACATTTAGATCTTCAATCCAGTTTAAGTTTATTTTGTGCATGCTGTATAAATGTGGTTATTTCATTCTTTTGCATGTAACTATCCAATTTTCCCAGCACCATTCATTGAAGTAATTATCTTTTCCCCCTTGTATTTTCTTGCCTCATTTGTCATACACTAATTGATCATATAAGTGTGGGTTTATTTCTGGGCTCTATTCTACTCTCTTGATCTCTGTGTCAATTTTTGTGTCAGTATGATAATGTGATTATGTCATCCTTGTAGTATATCTTGGAATCTAGAATGTGGTGTATCTCCAACTTTGTTCTTTCTCAAAATTGTTCTGGGTATTTGGGGTCTTCCGTGGTTCCATACAAATTTTAGTATTATCTGTTCTACTTCTGTGGAAAATGCTCTTCCTTTTTAATAAGAATTACATTCAATCTGTAGGTTGCTTTGGGTCACACATACATTTTAACAATATTTCTTATAATCTATGAACATAGAATGTCTTTCCATTTGTTTGTGTTGTCTTTAGTTTCTTTTATCAGTGTTTCATAGTTTTCAGAATACAGGTCTTTCACTTCCTTGGCTAAGTTTGTTCCTTAGGTTTTTGTTTTGTGTTGCTTTGTTTTGCTTTGTTTTGTTTTCGGTTTTTTGGTGCACCTGTAAGTGAAATTGTTTTCTTAATTTCTCCTGCTGCTGCTTCATTATTTGTGTATACAAATGCAGATTTCTGTATATTAATTTTATATCCTGTGATTTTATTGAATTCATTTATCAGTTTTAGTAGTTCTCTGATGATGTCTAGATTTTTCTATATATAGTTATCATGTCATTTGCAAATAATGAAAGTTTTACTACTTCTTTATGAATTTGAATACATTTTATTTCTTTTTCTTCTCTGATCACTGTGGCTAGGACTACCAGTAATATGTTGAGTAAAAGTGGTGAGAGTGAACATCTTTGTACTTTTTCCTGATCTCAGAGGGAAAATTCTGTGTCTCAACATTTAATATTATGTTAGCTGTGGTTTTTCTGTATGTGGTCTTTATTATGTTCAAATATGTTCCCTCTAACCCTACTTTGTTGAGAGTTTTTATCAGGAGTGGATGTTGTCATCGTCAGATGTTTTTCTTGCATCTATCAAGATGAAAACATGGTTTTTTTTAAGATTTTATTTATTTATTTGACAGAGATCACAAGTAGGCAGAGAGGCAGGCAGAGAGACAGGGAGAAGCAGGCTCCCCGCTGAGCAGAGAGCCCGACGAGGGGCTCAATCCCAGGACCCTGGGATCATGACCTGAGCCGAAGGCAGAGGCTTAACCCACTGAGCCACCCAGGCGCCCCGATAACATGTTTTTATCCTTTCTTTCGTTAATGTATTGTATTGATAGATTTGCAAATATTGAGCCACTCTTGCATCCCAGGAATAACTCCTATTTGTTTGTGGTGCAGGATTTTTTAAATGTATTGTTGAATTCTGTTTGCTAGTATTCCAAATTTTAACATCTGTGTTCTTCAGAGATATTGGCCTATGGTTTTCTTTTTTTGTAGTGTCTTTATTTGTTTTTGGTATCAGGGTAATGCTGCCCTTGAAGAATAAATTTGGAAATGTTCCCTCCTCTTCTATTTTTAGAATTATTGGTACTCTTTTTATTTTTTAATTGTTATTTTTTTATTTTTTATTTTTTCACTATTCACTCATTTTAAAGTTTGGTAGAATTCACCTGTGAAGCCATCTGGTCCTGGACTTTTGTTTGTTGGAAATTTTTTGATTAATGATTCAATTTCATTGATGGTAAGTGATCTTTTTGATTTTTCTATTTCTTTTTTGTTCAGTTTTAGAAGTCTATATGTGTCTAATAATTTATCGATTTCTTTTAAGTTGTCCAATTTGTCAGCATATAATTTTTTCATAATATTCTCTTATAATCCTTTATATTTCTGTAGTTTTGGTTGTTATTTCTCCTCATTTATTTCTGATTGTATTTATTTGAGTTCTCTCTCATTTGATGAGTCTTGATGAGTCTGGGTAAAGATTAATCAATTTTGTTGATCTTTTCAAAGAACCAGTTCCTGGTTTCATTGATCTGTTCTACAGTTTTTAAAATTTCTGTTCCATTTATTTCTACTCTTATCTTTATTATTCCCTTCTTCCTTAGGGTTTTTGTCTGTTCTTCTTTTTCTAGCTCCTTTAGATGCAAGGTTAGATTGTTTATTTGAGATTTTTACTATTTCTTGAGTTAGGCCTATGTTATTATAACCTTTTCTCTTAGAATACCTTTTACTGCATCCAAAGAGTTTGAATCATTGTATTTTCATTTTCAGATGTCTCCATGTATTATTAATTTCCTCTTTCATTTCTTGGTTGACACATTCAATGTTTAGTAGCATGTTATTTAGCCTCCATATATTTGTATTCTTTCAAGATTTTTTTTTCTAGTGATTGAATTTTAGTTTTATATTGTTGTGGTTAGAAAAGATGTATGATATGATTCCAATCTTTTTTAATCTACTGAGACTTGTTTTGTGGGCTAATATCTGATCTATCCTGGAGACTCTTCCATGTGCACTTGAAAGTAGTATGTATTGTCCTTTTTTTTGGATGCAGGGTTCTGTGATATATCTGCTGGGTCCATCTGTCTAGTGTGTCATTCAAAGCCATTGTTTCTTCATTGATTTTCTGCCTGGATGATTTATCCATTGATGTAAGTAGGGTGTTAAAATGCCCTACTATTATTGTATGACTGTCTATTTCTCCCTTTGTCAATAATTACTTTATGTATTTGGATCCTCCCATGTTGGATGCATAGATACTTAAAATTGTTAACATCCTCTTATTGGATTATTTCCTTTATCATTATGTCGTGTCTTTCTTTGTCCCTTGCTACAGTCTTTGTTTAAAAGCCATTTTTTGCAATGTAAGTATTACTACCCCAGCTTTCCTTTCACTTCCGTTTGCATGGTAAATGTTTTCTAATCCCTTCACTTCCAATCTGGAGGTATTTTTAGGTCTAAAATGAATCTCTTATAGGCAACATATAGACCCATCTGTGTCTTTTGATTGGAGTATTTAGTCCATTTATATCCAAAGTAATTATTGATAGGTATGTACTTTTTGCCATTTTGTTACTTTTTTTGGTTGTTTTTATAGTTCTTCTCTATTTCTTTCTTCTTTTGCTCTCTTCCCTTGTACTTTGATGGCTTTCTTTAGTGTTATTCTTAGATTCATTTCTTACTTTTTGCAGATCTATTACAGGTTTTTGACTTATGGTTACCATTAGATTCATATATAACATCTTATGCATATAGTTGTCTAATGGTCACTTCAGTTTGAATTGATTCTGAAAATACTACATTTTTACTATGTCCCATGTCATACTTTATATCTTTTTATTTTGTAAATCCTCAACTGATTTTTGTAGATACAGTCAATTTTATTGCTTTTGTACTTTGATTTTAATATTGGTTTTATAAATGATTCATCTACTACCTTTATTATATATTTGCATTTACTTGTGAAATTTTTTTCCTTTTATAATTTTTTCCTCCTAATTATAACTTTTTTTCCTCATGCAAAATATTCCCCTTAAATGTTTCTTGTAAGGCTGGCTTGGCGGTTATGAATACCATTAAGTTTTGTTTTCCTGGGAAAACTCTACCTCTCCTTTTTTTCTGAGTGATAACCTTGCCATTAATGTATTCTTGGTTGTAGGATTGTTTGTTTGTTTATTTGTTTTCAGGACTTTGAATATATCATGCCACTCCATCCTTACCTGTGAAGTTTCTGCTGAAAAATTAGCTTATAGCCTTATGGGGCTTCCCTCATGTATAACTGTTTTTCTTTTCTCTTGCTGCTTTAAAATTTCTCTATGTCACTATTTTTTGCCGTTTTAATATTATGTGGTACAGGCTTTCTTGCATTAATTTTGTTGGGGTATCTCTGTGTCTCCTGGATCTGGTTGTCTATTTCCTTCCCCAGATTAGGGAAGTTTTCAACTATTATTTCTTCAAATAAATTTTCTGCCCTCTTTTCTCTATCTTCTCTAATTGAGACCCTAATAATATGAATGTTATGTTTGATGGTGTCATCAATCTCCCCTAACCTCTTCTCATTTCTTATTTTGCTTTTTTCATTTTGCTGTTTAGCTTGGTTGCTTTCCATTACTTTGTCTTCCATATTTCAATCTGTTCTCCTGCTTCTTCTACTCTATTATTGATTCTCTAGGGTATATATTTTTTTAATTTCAGTTATTGAGCACTTCATCCCTTTTTTTTTTCTTTTTAGTTTCTGTCCCATTAAGGGTCTCACCGAGATCCTCCACTCTTTTCTCAAGTCCAGTATATTTTTGACCATTACTTTAAATTCTTTATGAGGCATATTGCCTATCTCCATTTCACTTAGTTCTTTGACTGTGACTTTGTTCTGTCCTTTCATTTGGTACATAAGCCTCTGTCTCCTCATTTTATCTAACTCTCTGTGTTTGTTCCTATGCATGAGAAAGGTCAGGTACATCTCCTGATCTTGGCCTTATGAAGAAGAGGTCCTGTGGTATCCTATAACAAAATATCCCCAGTTCAACAAAACCAGGCACTTCAGGGGAGTCTTCTATATGGGTTCCGTGCAACCCGCTATTGTGGCTGAGCCTCGTTTGCCTTCAGTCCAGTCACTGTAATGACCCACTTTGCTTTTTGTGGAGGTACAGGCAGGGTTTGGTCCCTGCCCTGCTAAGCGGCCTTTCTGGGGCTGCGGTGGGCTTGTAGTTGGGCAGTGTCAGCAGTCAGACCAGATGCTGACTTCAGTCCGCCTGCCAGGGCTGCAGTCACACTAATTGGGAGGGTGATCTCGCTGCATTGCCATTTTTTTTTCTTTTAAAGATCTAACTTATTTATTGGAGAGAGAGCAAGCGAGTGAGTGCATGCACACAGAGGGAGAGGGAGAAGCAGACTCCCTGTTGAGAAGAGAGCCCTATGTGGGGCTAGACTAGGACCCTGAGATCATGCCTCAAGACAAAGGCAGACACCTGACTGACTGACTGAGCCACCCAGGTGCTCCTCGCTGTATTGCCATTTGTAAGTTTTTTTTATTATGTTAATCACTGTACAGTACATCCATAGTTTTTGATGTAGTGTTCCATGATTCATGGTTCTTATAAAACACCCAGTGCTCCATGCAGTAAGTGCACTCCTTAATACCTATCACTGGACTAACCCATCTCCCCCACCCCCTCCCCTCTAAAACCTACAGAATGTTTCCCAGAGTTCATAGTGTCTTATGGGCAGGGATCTTTAGGGGAATTCTCCAAGAACAAAAGAGCCGACAGGTACCATTTCGCTTCCCCTCTCACAGTGTAGATAGTGACTTGGGGAAACCAGTGTGAACACTCTCCACCTAGCTTGCTAACACTGCCATGTCCCACCCCTGTATTCCCTGCCAGATATGCTTCATCCAAGCTACTCCACATAGCGGACATTTCTCCAGAGCAGCTCCTGTCCCAGCATACCCTGCAAACAACCCCAGCAGAGACTGATGCCACTCCAGTAGGACTCCTGTCCTGGGAACAGGGGAAGATAACCCCACACATTGGTGAACCTGCAGTCCCAGCAGCCAAATTTTTTTTTTTTTAAGATTTTGTTTATTTATTTGACAGACAGAGATCACAAGTAGGCAGAGAGGCAGGCAGAGAGAGGGGGAAGCAGGCTCCCTGCCGAGCAGAGAGCCCGATATGGGGCTTGATCCCAGGACCCTGGGATCATGACCTGAGCTGAAGGCAGAGGCTTTAACCCACTGAGCCACCCAGGTGCTCCTCCCCCCAGCAGCCAAATCTTAATAAAGGGCCCCTTCTAGTGCATGTTCTGAGATTAGTAAATAAACCTCCACATATGTCCCAGGAACTTTTCAAAATGCTGCTTCTGTGCTGTCTCAGTAGGGTTGTTTATTATGCTGTCTCTTTAAGGGCAGACACTCCGCTTTCTGTAGCCCTCAGGCTCACCCAGAGCTAAACACACTGATGTTTAGAGTACCTGGAGTTAAGGGGCACCTGAGAGGCTCAGTTGATTAAGTGTCTGACTCTTGGTTTCAACCTGGGTCATGATCTCAGGGCCATGAGATCCAGCCCTGCATCAGGCTCTGTACTCAATACAGAGTCTGCTTGTCCCTTTCCCTCCCTCCTGCCCCTCCCCCTGGTACCTAGAGTTAAAGTACCTAGAGTTAAACCCTGCTGATTTTACAAACGTTAAGCCCCACTGGTTTTCAAAGCCAGGTGTTCAGTGGACTCCTCTTGCCAGTGTGGGACCCCCTTGCCCGGGGTTCCTGTTGTGGGATCTGCTCTGCTCCTATCCCTTCTCTGTGCATGTGCTGTCCTTCCCATCTGTTAGTCTCACCAGGGTATTTGGTTCTCAGGGTGTGTCTGCCCATCCTACCCTTCCCAGTGTAGCCTCCTGTCTGTGACCAACTATGGAAAGGCTGTTCTGCTAGTCTAGTCTAGCCTTTGGGTTGTTTTCAGAGTTGGCTGCACATGTGCAGCAGTTATGACGACGTGTCCTTGGGAAAGCTGAGCTCCAGCTCCTTTTCTGCCATCTTCCTTGAAGTCCATTTACTTTAATTTGTGTTTCCTCCAGAAGAAGAATACCTCGCTATATATGCTGGGCTGTGTTGCTTACTCTTCTGAATTGTCTATTCTTAGCATGTTCTTATTGCTCTATTAGAATTATCAATTGTAAGAAGTTTTTAAATGTTACAGAGACTAATCCTTTAAATGGCACAAATAATCAGTTTTCCCAAACTTACATAGTTTCACTTTGTTTATAGTATTTTGCTATCATGAAGATCTGATATTTGTGTAAACATATCCATCTTTTCATATCAGCTTTAGCTCAATTGGAAATTCTTTCTCCGTTATAGGTGGTATTTTATTTTAAGTGATCTTAAGTATTTTTACTTTTTTACTTTACTTAAGTTTACTTTATTTAACTTTACTTAACTTAAGATACTTAAGTACCTTTAAGTGATAGATGCATTTTATCAGAATGCATTTAAAACAAGAAAAAACAAGACCAACTACATACTATTCTGCCCTCAAGAACCCAGTTTAAATATAAAGATCCTTGTAGGTTAAAAGTAAAGAAATGCAGAAATATACCATGCTAACATTAATACAAAGAAAGCAGGGGTTGATGTATTGATAGCAAACAAAACTGAATTCAGAAAAAGGACAGTTATCAGGGATAATGGGGGGAATTACATAATGAAGAAGGTAACAATTCTGTAAAAAGGGATAAAAATGCTCTATGGATGTGTTTAACAACAAATCATAAAAATACATGAGGCAAAAATTTATAGAACTGGAAGGAGAAATAGACAAATCCACTATTACAGTTGGAGACATCAGCATCTCTCTTTTGGCACCTAGAGATCCAGCAGGAATGAAATCAGTAACGATAAAGATGACCTGATCGGCACTATCAATCAACTTGACCTAACAGATATTCATAAAATATTCAGTAATAGCAGAATACACATTCTTTCTAGGATTACATGGAACATAAACCAAGATGAACCCCAAATGGTCATACTGGTATGAGATAATAACGAAAGGAACTGGGTGTCTAGGGTTTATGGCAGTTGTCTATAATATGTTTACAATTTTTCACTAATCTAAAACTTCTAAAATCAAAAGTTATATTAAAATTATATATGAGAATTTAAAGGTATATTTAGGATTTTTAATATTCATATTTAGATACATTGCACATAGAAAAATCATAACACTGGATTGAAAAAAAAAATTTTTTTAAAGATTTTATTTATTTATTTGACAGAGAGAGATCACAGATGGAGAGGCAGGTAGATAGAGAGAGAGAGAGAGGGAAGCAGGCTCCCTGCCGAGCAGAGAGCCCGATGCGGGACTCGATCCCAGGACCCTGAGATCACGACCCGAGCCGAAGGCAGCGGCTTAACCCACTGAGCCACCCAGGCGCCCCGAAAAATTTTTTTTAAATGTACAAAATACTAAGTTAAAATTTAAATTTGTTATATATTTAGGAAGAAATGTAATTAAGTTACAAGATATAAAATTATTTTTTTACATTGGCAAATATATATCTTTTAACTGACGAAACAGATAATTTGTCTGCATCAGGGGTTAATTGTTAATTATTATGAAATATATTTCAGTGCTTTATTATTTTAACTATAAATGAAATGAGTAATCTGAGAAAATATTTTTGATACATCTACTATGTTCCTTAATTTTCTTTTGATGCTTTCTTTAACACAAGAATTTAAAGATTAATATCAATGTTCATTAATAGTAGCAGGCAGTTTCATGAATATCAAATGGAACTATGAAGGATTATAAAGGATTTAATGTGAACTGCTAAAATGCATTCAACAATAAGAAAAAAATTATTGCATGGAATGTCACCTAACATTTCAAATTATTATTTGTTGCAAGCCATTAAGAAACCAGTGAATAAACTGTTTCATATAATGGGAGTATAAATATTTCATGACAAAAGTCACTGGTCACCTGCTGATGAATGATGATGTCAGTTCAGCACATCCTCCCAGCCAGGTTCAAGGGGCTCTATGGCTTAATGTTTGCCTGATTTGACTATGAGGAGCTTTAATAAAGTTCATAGTCCTTCATGCAGAGAGCACAAATTAGTATTACCCTTCTGCAAAAATAATTTAATATTTAGTACTCTGGGACAATATTTTATCTTCGAGTACAATTCAAGTCTACTTAGAATACTTGGAGTATGTAACTTGTTGAAAAATCTCAATCTTGGCATGTTTTTACGATTTTAGTACAAGAATTAAGAATTGGGGCGCGCCTGGGTGGCTCAGTGGGTTAAGCCGCTGCCTTCGGCTCAGGTCATGATCTCAGGGTCCTGGGATCGAGCCCCACATCGGGCTCTCTGCTCAGCAGGGAGCCTCCTTCCTCCTCTCTCTCTGCCTGCCTCTCTGCCTGCTTGTGATCTCTCTCTGTCAAATAAATAAATAAAATCTTTAAAAAAAAAAAAAAAAAAAGAATTGTTTCGTAGGGGCGCCTGGGTGGATCAGTGGGTTAAGCCTCTGCCTTAGGTTCAGGTCATGATCTCAGGGTTGTGGAATCGAGCCCCGCATCAGGCTCTCTGCTCAGCGGGAAGCCTGCTCCCCGCGATCCCCACCTCCCCTACCGCCGTCTCCCTGCCTATTTGTGATCTCTCTCTGTCAAATAAATAAATAAAATCTTAAAATTGTTTCATAGATCAGACACATGCTATTGTTATTTTCTGAGGGTAACCAAATTAGTGAATATTATCAGAACACTCTTTTTCTGAGTCAGAAAGAGAAACATATTTTTATTTTCAGTCATTGCTTTGCTGTCATTTATCCCTCATAAACAAAATTGTTGGCTTTTTGAAAATTTGCAAATTGCTTTGTTATTGCTGTACAAAATATGATCAAGTTTAAAACCCTTATTTCATTCTTTGTATTTGTTACATATTTGATATAACTTATTCCTGTGGATGTAAACTAATCAATTTTAACTGCATTGAGTTTTAACCCTCTTTGTGTTTACTGCATTCCGTCCTGTACTACAGTTATTTGAGACATGGACATTTCCAGGCAGGGCATTTTTGTACATTTTGGAATCCTCCCCTCAGACACAGAATCCTGACATTGTAGGTATTTAATCATGATAAAAACTCTTGTACCTCTCAACTATGTTTAACAGTGGCTCTCCCTCTTTCTTCCTTTTTTTTTTTTTAATTTTATTTATTTATTTATTTATTTGACAGAGATCACAAGCAGCAGAGAGGCAGGCAGAGAGAGAGATGAAGGGAAGCAGGCTCCCTGTTGAGCAGAGAGCCCAACGCAGGGCTGGATCCAGGACCTGGGATCATGACCTGAGCTGAAGGGAGAGGCTTTAACCCGGGGCTCCATCCCAGGAGCTGGGATGGTGACCTGCGCTGAAGGCAGAGGCTTTAGCCCACTGAGCCACCCAGGCACCCCTCCCTCTTCCTTCTTTAGGTCTCTCTATATAGCCTCTATAGAGAGGCTCCTGAATTCCCCTCTCTCTCTACTTATCCCCCTCCTCTTTCTCCCCTCCCCTCCCCTTCTCTTCCCTTCCCTTCCCTTTCCTTTTATCTTCTATGAGTAAGACATTTTACTATGAGCTGTGGAGCAGAGCTTCTCAGCAGCTCAGTGGTACCCTGTGCAAGCCTTATAGAGAAGTCAGAAAATACTGACCTCAGCCCTTGGGATGGACGGGTGGGGCTTAGGGCTTCCGGAGACTCTGGCCAGTCACTTCCAGATTAAAGTAGGCTTGTCGCTAGCTTCTTTGAGGAAGATGGGCATGAGATGAAGTTAAATTCTACCCCCTTGTTGGCAGTGAGCACATTGATGATAATGAACACTCCCTGCTTATCTACAGGGTGCTGAGGATGACCACAAAGGGTTCCACCACGTGGCTGTCCACCTCAGTGGCCAGTGGCAGTGCGCACACTATCCATTACAGAAGGGCTGGGAGTTTCTTAAGGGCTTCCCCTTCCCAGGGCCCACAGAGCTTGCCACTCAGGCCAAGGTGGTGCTAGATGGGGGCCAGGGAACAGGGAGGCTGAGTGGGGCTCCTGACGGATGACTCTCGAGGTGGTCACTGCCAATTCTTGTCCTCACCTATACTGATGAGCTGACCCTTGGCAGGGGGTAGGCCTCATACTGGCTTCCCGTTGGCGGTGGAGTGGCTACTCCTACAACGCATGCGTGTTCTCTGGATCAAGAATCACTATTTAGAAATCTTGACCATGTAAAACTTTGATGATATCCAAATCCATGCCCCTTGTTAAAAGAAAGTGCAACACGAAGTCATTAAAGACTGACATTTTTAAGTAATTTCAACTTGGGAAATGTATTAAATGATTTTTAAATAAACAACTCGAAGTTTTATCACCTACCTCTGAAAAAAGTTTATAATAGACAAGAACTAACAAAAATGTGAAGAGATCACAACTAAAAAGTTGGGGAAAATTAATTTAGCTATTCAAAACATAAACCCTATTTTTTAAAAAATGTGCACAAGAAGCTCAAGTTTCTCCTTTAAAACTTGAATTCATGATTTACTATTTCCCTTATGACTCTATAGCTAATTATTCTTATCATAATTATTTAATTATTTAACAGTTGGTTGATCTTTTCTCCAAACCAATATGGCTAGGTTTGAGAGAACTTCATAAACTGAAATGTCTGCAGGAAAGTATGATGCTAGAAGTATCTAGGGGCTATAGAGATGCAGAGAGCTGAGCAACTGCATTTAGCTGGGGAATCAGGAAAAGCATGAGGAGGAGGGGAAAGAAATTAAGGGAAAAGACAAATAGAAAAGAGGAAAAAAAAAAACCCTTGCTTTAAATAGAAAAACTTATGCAAAAACATAGGAGCAGATATTAACTTTGTCCACTTTGATTTCCGTGCCCTCATCTTCCATTTCCCTTCACCCCCCCCAAATCTGATTTCTGTCCCTCACTGATGTACTAAAAGTGCTTTTGGAAAATTTTCAGTAGCTTTTCATTTCTAATGAACAATCTTCAGACTACATTCTGTTTGATCTCTGGGGCAGACGACACAGTGACTATTCTGTCTTTTCACTTGAAATTCATGACAGCATTTTCTCCTGGCTGTCCTCTTGTCTGACCTGCCTCCATCCTTCGTGCGCTTTTGTTGGCTGCCCGCTCTGTTTCTCCAGGCTGAGTCCAAAGAGGTCCTCCTCTCTTCCCTCTGTACACCCTCTCTTTGAGCTTCCTTGTCCCTTCCGTGGTGTGAAAGACGACCGGCTGCCTTCTATTGAGTTTCATGTCCCTTCCAGATCTCTCAGCTAAACCTCGGATCCCTTCATTCTGTTGCTAAGTAGACATCTCCATTGTGCACACTCAGGGCAATCAAGTCGCAAATTAATATTCCTATATTGCAACACATAATCATCAGCCCAAGCTAGAAATTCTGCAGACATCTTTCCTTCTCTTGATCTCTAAATATTATTCCCTCAGTCCAACAGGTCATGCATTCTTACTGGCGTGATCTCTGAAATCTGTCTGCTTCCTTGTGCCACTTTTTTTTTATCTAAAAATGAGAAAAATACAGTTTATGAAAATTTAATATATGGAGTTACGTTAGAGGGGGAGAACACAGACCTTATGTTAGCTGGCCATAAGTCTGTCTGTAGTATCTGAGTTTTTCATAGAAAATAGTGCGATTTACATAATCTCAAAGGGTTAATAATGATGCCTTAAATCATTGCTTTGTTCTCAGTATTCTGAGCAGCTTACATGTTCCAAGATGCGTTTGATGTAGTCAATTTTATAAAAATAATTCTTTAAATCCAAAAATATTTGCAGTTTTTATAAGGGAAAGGGGGCAGCCTATTAAAATCTTTTGTATGACACAGAGGTTTGCTATTTAACTAAGGCAAATTACTTAAAGAGTTGGAGAACTGTTAAAAAATGCAGTGTCCCTGGGGTGTCTGGGTGGCTCAGTTGGTTAAGTGTCCAACTCTTGGTTTCAGCTTAAGTCATGATCTCAGGTTCATGAGATCGAGCCCCACGATAAGCTCTGTGCTGGGCATGGAGCCTGCTTAATTATCTCTCTCCTTCTGCCCATACCCCTGCTCCTGAGTGCTCTCTCTAAAATAAATAAATGAATCTTAAAAAAAAAATGCAGTGTTCCAAATTGTTGACCTTTTGGGTAAATTATTGTCACAGGTAGATGTTAGATAAGTTATGCAGCATATTTTTAAAATATGTTTTTGTATATAATATAATAATATGTAATATATAATTTTGTATCAATAATATGTAAATATAGAATAGAGAATATAATTTTGTACATATACTATATATAAGTATATATTATATAATATACACATAGAAATATATATGTATATGTAATATAATTTTATATATACAAAAATTTTTTTTAATATATTTTTTGTAGTGGGTGTTTAGACACCATTAAAGTATAGATGACATTTTAGCACTTTAAAAATAACTTATTTAAACAGTGGAAACTCTTCTGTTTTAGAAATATTGTTTTAAAAATGTACTTGAGAGTGTTTTTGTCATCATGTGGGAATTTGGCTGGAAAAAAAAAAAAATATGCATAGGTCTCCTATGTACCAGGTCCACAGAATTGAAAAACTCGGGAATATCATAGTCAAATAAATAGTCCCCATATATTTTAAAGCTATTACTAAAATAAGACTTTCTGATCAGGGTATAATTGAATAAAAAGTTTCAACACATAAGCTTTGAATAATTAATGGATTGGACTGAAACATAAATGTAGTGACTGGGTGAAAACCCAGTGAGCCTCTTTTATTGGATGTGTCTATTTTGGTGTATTTTCAACCTCAATAGACACTAAAAGCAGTACCAAAACAAACCAACACAATAACTACATCTTTGACCACCTGTCTCATGAAGTATTAAGGCAAAATTTCAAAGCTAATAAAGCACATTTGATTACACTGCCCTCCCAAGAATATCAATAAATATATTCAGCAATGTAAAAGTACATAAGGTTGCTAGATTTTAGTAACAGATTATAAAAATAGTATTTTAGAGGAGTCAAGATGGCGGAGAAGTAGCAGCTGAGACGACTTCAGGTAGCGGGAGATCAGCTCGATAGCTTATCTAAAGATTGCAAACACCTACAAATCCAACGGGAGATCGAAGAGAAGAAGAACAGCAATTCTAGAAACAAAATCAACCACTTTCTGCAAGGTAGGACTGGCGGGGAAGTGAATCCAAAGCGACGGGAAGATAGACCGCGGGGGGAGGGGCCGGCTCCCGGCAAGCGGCGGAGCAACGGAGCACAAAATCGGGACTTTTAAAAGTCTGTTCCGCTGAGGGACATCGCTCCAGAGGCTTAACCGGGGTGAAGCCCGCGCGGGGTCAGCGTGGCCTCAGGTCCCGCAGGGTCACAGAAGGATCGGGGGTGTCTGCGTGTCGCAGAGCTTACAGGTATTAGAACGGGGAAGCCGGCTACAGAGACAGAGCCGAGGAGTGACTCTCCGCTCGGGGTTACCTTGAACCGGTCGCAGGCTCGGTCAGCTCAGAGCGCGGCCGGAGGCAGGGTGACGGGAGTCATTGGGTGCCGTTCTCTGAAGGCGCACTGAGGAGTGGGGCCCCGGGCTCTCGGCTCCTCCGGCCGGAGACCCGGAGGCCGCCATCTTCATCCCCGCCCTCCGGACTCTACGGAAAGCGCTCAGGGAACAAAAGCTCCCGAAAGCGAACCCGAGCGGATGACTCAGCCCGGCCCCGGGTAAGGGCGGTGCAGCTCCGCCGGGGGCAAAGACGCTTGAGAATCACTACAACAGGCCCCTCCCCCAGAAGATCAACAAGAAGCCCAGCCAGGACCAAGTTCATCTACCAAGGAGTGCGGTTTCAATACCAAGGAGAGCAGCGGAATTCCAGAGGAGGAGAAAGCAAAGTCGGAGCTCATGGCTTTCTCCCCATGATTCTTTAGCCTTGCAGTTAATTTTTTTTTTCTTTTTCAATTTTTTTCTCTTCTTCTGCTAAATTTTTTAAACTTTTACCCTTTTCTTTTTTAACTTTTTTAACTAGTTTATCTAATATATTTTTTCCTTTTTATATTTTTTCTTTATTCATTTTCTTCTTTTAATTGTTTCTTTTTTTTTTTTTGCTTTCTGAACCTCTTTTTTTCCCCTTTCTCCCCCCTCCCGATTTGGGATCTCTTCTGATTTGGTTAAAGCATATTTTCCAGGGGTTGTTGTTGCCACCCTTCTAGTATTTTACTCGCTCCTTCATATACTCTTATCTGGACAAAATGACAAGGCAGAAAAATTCACCACAAAAAAAAGAACAAGAGGCAGTACCAAAGGCTAGGGACCTAATCAATACAGACATTGGTAATATGTCAGATCTAGAGTTCAGAATGATGATTCTCAAGGTTTTAGCAGGGCTCGAAAAAGGCATGGAAGATATAAGAGAAACCCTCTCGGGAGACATAAAAGCCCTTTCTGGAGAAATAAAAGAACTAAAATCTAACCAAGTTGAAATCAAAAAAGCTATTAATGAGGTGCAATCAAAAATAGAGGCTCTCACTGCTAGGATAAATGAGGCAGAAGAAAGAATTAGCGATATAGAAGACCAAATGACAGAGAATAAAGAAGCTAAGCAAAAGAGGGACAAACAGCTACTGGACCATGAGGGGAGAATTCGAGAGATAAGTGACACCATAAGACGAAACAACATTAGAATAATTGGGATTCCAGAAGAAGAGGAAACAGAGAGGGGAGCAGAAGGTATATTGGAGAGAATTATTGGAGAGAATTTCCCCAATATGGCAAAGGGAACAAGCATCAAAATCCAGGAGGTTCAGAGAACCCCCCTCAAAACCAATAAGAATAGGTCCACACCCCGTCACCTAATAGTAAAATTTACAAGTCTTAGTGACAAAGAGAAGATCCTGAAAGCAGCCCGGGAAAAGAAGTCTGTAACATACAATGGTAAAAATATTAGATTGGCATCAGACTTATCCACAGAGACCTGGCAGGCCAGAAAGAGCTGGCATGATATATTCAGAGTACTAAACGAGAAAAACATGCAGCCAAGAATACTATATCCAGCTAGGCTATCATTGAAAATAGAAGGAGAGATTAAAAGCTTCCAGGACAAACAAAAACTGAAAGAATTTGCAAACACCAAACCAGCTCTACAGGAAATATTGAAAGGGGTCCTCTAAGCAAAGAGAGACCCTAAAAGTAGTAGATCAGAAAGGAACAGAGACAATATACAGTAACAGTCACCTTACAGGCAATACAATGGCACTAAATTCATATCTCTCAATAGTTACCCTGAATGTTAATGGGCTAAATGCCCCAATCAAAAGACACAGGGTATCAGAATGGATAAAACAACAAAACCCATCTATATGTTGCCTACAAGAAAGGCATTTTAAACCCGAAGACACCTCGAGATTTAAAGTGAGGGGGTGGAAAAGAATTTACCATGCTAATGGACATCAGAAGAAGAACAGGAGTGGCAATCCTTATATCAGATCAATTAGATTTTAAGCCAAAGACTATAATAAGAGATGAGGAAGGACACTATATCATACTCAAAGGATCTGTCCAACAAGAAGATCTAACAATTTTAAATATCTATGCCCCTAACGTGGGAACAGCCAACTATATAAACCAGTTAATAACAAAATCAAAGAAACACATCAACAATAATACAATAATCGTAGGGGACTTTAACACTCCCCTCACTGAAATGGACAGATCATCCAAGCAAAAGATCAACAAGGAAATAAAGGCCTTAAATGACACACTGGACCAGATGGACATCACAGATATATTCAGAACATTTCATCCCAAAGCAACAGAATACACATTCTTCTCTAGTGCACATGGAACATTCTCCAGAATAGATCACATTCTTGGTCCTAAATCAGGTCTCAACCGGTATCAAAAGATTGGGATCATTCCCTGCATATTTTCAGACCACAATGCTCTGAAGCTAGAAGTCAATCACAAGAGGAAATTTGGAAAGAACCCAAATACATGGAGGCTAAACAGCATCCTTCTAAAGAATGAATGGGTCAACCAGGAAATTAAAGAAGAACTGAAAAAATTCATGGAAACAAATGATAATGAAAACACAACGGTTCAAAACCTGTGGGACACAACAAAGGCAGTCCTGAGAGGAAAATATATAGCGGTACAAGCCTTTCTCAAGAAACAAGAAAGGTCTCAGGTACACAACCTAACCCTACACCTAAAAGAGCTAGAGAAAGAACAAGAAAGAAACCCTAAACCCAGCAGGAGAAGAGAAATCATAAAGATCAGAGCAGAAATCAATGAAATAGAAAGCAAAAAAAACAATAGAATAAATCAACGAAACTAGGAGCTGGTTCTTTGAAAGAATTAATAATATTGATAAACCCCTGGCCAGACTTATCAAAAAGAAAAGAGAAAGGACCCAAATAAATAAATCATGAATGAAAGAGGAGAGATCACAACGAACACCAAAGAAATACAGACAATTATAAGAACATACTATGAGCAACTCTACGCCAGCAAATTTGACAATCTGGAAGAAATGGATGCATTCCTAGAGACATAGAAACTACCACAAATGAACCGGGAAGAAATAGAAAGCCTGAACAGACCCGTAACCAGTAAGGAGATTGAAACAGTCATCAAAAATCTCCAAACAAACAAAAGCCCAGGGCCAGACGGCTTCCCAGCGGAATTCTACCAAACATTTAAAGAAGAACTAATTCCTATTCTCCTGAAACTGTTCCAAAAAATAGAAATGGAAGGAAAACTTCCAAACTCATTTTATGAGGCCAGCATCACCTTGATCCCAAAACCAGACAAGGATCCCATCAAAAAAGAGAACTACAGACCAATATCCTTGATGAACACAGATGCAAAAATTCTCGCCAAAATACTAGCCAATAGGATTCAACAATACATTAAAAGGATTATTCACCACGACCAAGTGGGATTTATTCCAGGGCTGCAAGGTTGGTTCAACATCCACAAATCAATCAATGCGATACAACACATTAATAAAAGAAAGAACAAGAACCATATGATACTCTCCATAGATGCTGAAAAAGCATTTGACAAAGTACAGCATCCCTTCCTGATCAAAACTCTTCAAAGTGTAGGGATAGAGGGCAAATACCTCAATATTATCAAAGCCATCTATGAAAAACCCACCGCAAATATCATTCGCAATGGAGAAAAACTGAAAGCCTTTCCGCTAAGGTCAGGAACACGGCAGGGATGTCCGTTATCACCAGTGCTATTCAACATAGTACTAGACGTCCTAGCCTCAGCAATGAGACAACAAAAGGAAATTAAAGGCATCCAAATCGTCAAAGAAGAAGTCAAACTATCCCTCTTCACAGATGATATGATACTATATGTGGAAAACCCAAAAGACTCCACTCCAAAACTGCTAGAACTTGTCCAGGAATTCAGGAAAGTGTCAGGATATAAAATCAATGCACAGAAATCAGTTGCATTTCTCTACACCAACAGCAAGACAGAAGAAAGAGAAATTAAGGAGTCCATCCCATTTACAATTGCACCCAAAACTATAAGATACCTAGGAATAAACCTAACCAAAGAGACTAAGAATCTATACTCAGAAATCTATAAAGTACTCATGAAAGAAACTGAGGAAGACACAAAGAAATGGAAAAATGTTCCATGCTCCTGGATTGGAAGAATAAATATTGTGAAAATGTCTATGCTACCTAAAGCAATCTACACATTTAATGCAATTCCTATCAAAGTACCCTCCATTTTTTTCAAAGAAATGGAACAAATAATCCTAAAATTTATATGGAACCAGAAAAGACCTCGAATAGCCAAAGCAATATTGAAAAAGAAAGCCAAAGTTGGTGGCATCACAATTCCGGACTTCAAGCTCTATTACAAAGCTGTCATCATCAAGACAGCATGGTACTGGCACAAAAACAGACACATAGATCAATGGAACAGAATAGAGAGCCCAGAAATAGACCCTCAACTCTATGGTCAACTAATCTTCGACAAAGCAGGAAAGAATGTCTAATGGAAAAAAGACAGCTTCTTCAATAAATGGTGTTGGGGAAATTGGACAGCCACAAGCAGAAAAATGAAATTAGATCATTTCCTTACACCACACACGAAAATAGACTCAAAATGGATGAAGGACCTCAATGTGAGAAAGGAATCCATCAAAATCCTTGAGGAGAACACAGGCAGCAACCTCTTCGACCTCAGCCGCAGCAACATCTTCCTAGGAACATCGCCAAAGGCAAGGGAAGCAAGGGCAAAAATGAACTATTGGGATTTTATCAAGATCAAAAGCTTTTGCACAGCAAAGGAAACAGTTAACAAAACCAAAAGACAACTGACAGAATGGGAGAAGATATTTGCAAATGACATATCAGATAAAGGGCTAGTGTCCAAAATCTATAAAGAACTTAGCAAACTCAACACCCAAAGAACAAAGAATCCAATCAAGAAATGGGCAGAGGACATGAACAGACATTTCTGCAAAGAAGACATCCAGATGGCCAACAGACACATGAAAAAGTGCTCCACATCACTCGGCATCAGGGAAATACAAATCAAAACCACAATGTGATACCACCTCACACCAGTCAGAATGGCTAAAATTAACAAGTCAGGAAATGACAGATGCTGTCAAGGATGCGGAGAAAGGGGAACCCTTCTACACTGTTGGTGGGAATGCAAGCTGGTGCAACCACTCTGGAAAACAGCATGGAGGTTCCTCAAAATGTTGAAAATAGAACTACCCTATGACCCAGCAATTGCACTGCTGGGTATTTACCCTAAAGATACAAACGTAGTGATCTGAAGGGGCACGTGCACCCGAATGTTTATAGCAGCAATGTCTACAATAGCCAAACTATGGAAAGAACCTAGATGTCCATCAACAGACGAATGGATAAAGAAGATGTGGTATATATACACAATGGAATACTATGCAGCCATCAAAAGAAATGAAATCTTGCCATTTGTGACGACGTGGATGGAACTAGAGGGTATCATGCTTAGCGAAATAAGTCAATCGGAGAAAGACAACTATCATATGATCTCCCTGATATGGGGGAGAGAAGATGCAACATGGGGGGTTAAGGGGGTAGGAGAAGAGTAAATGAAACAAGATGGGATTGGGAGGGAGACAAACCATAAGTGACTCTTAATCTCACAAAACAAACTGAGGGTTGATGGGGGGAGGGGGGCTGGGAGAGGGGGGGTGGGGTTATGGACATTGGGGAGGGTATGTGCTATGGTGAGTGCTGTGAAATGTGTAAACCTGGTGATTCACAGACCTGTACCCCTGGGGATAAAAATATATTATATGTTTAAAAAAATAAATAAATAAATTAAAAACAAACAAACAAAAAAATTAGTATTTTAGGGAAAATCAAAGCATTTTATCAAAATAAAATATACTTGAGATATTGTTTCTTACTTTTTAAATTTCCATACTCATGTCTTATCGAAATAAAATATAGTTGAGATATTCCTTATTTCCTACTTTTTAATTTCCATATTTATATGGTACAGTGTCCAATTATATTAATATGTTGGGATTATAATAAATGCAGATCATTTCTGAATTACACTAAATATATATTGGAGCCTATACTAATTTTTATTGTACAAATGGAAGGGTGCAGAAAATATGGATGTTGCTATCATCTCTGTGAAATGTTAAAAGCCCTTCATAAGATCGGATACCTTATGGCTTCTTTCCCTATAGTCTAGCTCCCCAAGTCCTGGCTTGCTAGGTAGACATCAAGTCTACCATTAGGACATACAACCACTTCTCCCCACATTTGTATATCCTACCTGACCCTCAAACTTCTCTGTCCGTTTGTTTTGATCATTCTCTGTCTTACCAGGGATATCACTTATTTGATACGGTTCTATTCTAGTCAAGATATTCTGCATGCATTTATCCTTGTTCTAGAAATGTTTGGGTTGGTTTGGTTTTGTCCGTTTTACTTCCTCCAATTACAGCAAGCTTCACTCTTCTCCACCAATCCATGAACCTCTATATTGCATGTGAAAGTAATCTCCTATATAACACACATTGTCTTTATTTTCTTAGGGTGTATTTTATTCTCACTTACTTGGGGCTTTCCAAGAAGATCTCTCAAGTAGAATTGTGCATTTATGCCAAACAATCAAATATTCTACTTTCCGTACAGTACATATTCCCCCCCGCCCGTATATCCCTATGAGGAACCTCGTGATCAATTTTGTGTCTGTCCCCTACTATTTCACAGACAGTAACGGAGCCATGGATATTATCAATCTCTAAAAACGTTACATAGAAGTGTAACCTATCTGATTAATGTGCAGTAGATTAAAATGAACTATTTTTTAAAATCTATATTCATTAGGTATCATAAAGACTTTAAAGGCCACATAAACTAACAAGAAACTTTACTCTGAAGGTTGTTCTTTAGGAAACATTCAGCTAAAGTAAAGCTCCCCCCACCAACGCCGTATTTGAAAATGGTTTTATGTGTATAAAAGCAATACAGATGAATTTTAGAAAAGTTTGAAAGTACATAAAAATATGCAAAAGAGGATACAAATTACCCATGAGCCCACATTTCCCAAATAACCATTAGTAATTATTTATTATTAAATTATTATGTATAATTATTTAATACACATCTGATTTTATATGCAAAATTATATCACATGATATAACTGTATATATTTTCTTACTTTCAACACATTTTTTGTATTCTTCTAGAATAAAATAAAGGTACAGAAATAATCACGTTTCAGCAGTATATCTGGAAATGATAGTAACTGAACACATCCATAAATAATTTACCTATAATTCTGTCATTGGGCTAAGAGGTGTGCTTGGCAAACACACATTGCACAGGAACAGTCAGAAAAGCAGGCAGGTTTGTGAACAGGATCATCTTGAAAGTGAAGTCATTATGCTCTATGTTACTTTTGTTAAAAATGCTATGCAAAATATATTCAGTCACAGCCAGGGATATTTTCAAGGGAAGGCAGTTGGATGGGGTGTGACTAAGTACACACAACTCAATCTTCTTAGGTGCTAAAAAAGGGAAAAAAAAAAACAAAACAGGAGAGAGAATCTTCAGTATATGACTTAAACTCGACAAACAGGGTGCATATGATTGATAATGAGGAAGAGGGGAACTCTAGTATAAATCTCATCAGTTATTTGAAGTACGAGGTGGCTGTATCACTAGACTGTCTGCCTTTATTTTCCTTTCTTTAGACTTTCTTTTTCCTAACCAAGCAAACATTTTTTTTTAAATGAAGGTAATATATGTAACTGATCTGACTTTGCTACTACAGCATTTGCGTTAAATGACTCAGTCAGTACTAATGTTTCTACAAAAATGCAAATGTACATACTTTTTCTTTCATTAATTTTTCTTTCATTATGCTTCAGCTTAAGTCAGAGCCAAGGGAAAGATAACTGGTGCAAACCAAATGCTTGACTTTTCTCTTAAATATAGGTGAGAAATGGAAGAGTCAAGCGAGCAACAGCCCTTAGGGAGAAAGATGTTGCTTGGAATCCTGCCAAGGCTTTGTGATGACTAGCTAGGTGAGATTGGGCTGGTTACCTAACTCCTTGAAACTCTAATTTTCTCATCTCCAAAACAAAGCTGGGACTGCCTAAACTGAAAGGTTGTTTTAAGAACTAAAAATTACACTTCTGTCAGTAGTTGCTTACCAAAGGACAGTTGTAGCTATCACTGTTACATTGTCCAAAGTAAAATTAAATTTAAAAATACTGAATGTGTATTTTGTGATTGTGTCTAGTGTAGATGTTTAAATTAGAAAACTTAATCTAACATTCACTTTTGAAAATGTGAATCACTGGGTACCTGGGTGGTTTTGTCGGTTAAGTATCCAGCTCTTGGTTTCAGCTCAGATCATGATCTCAGGGTGATGAGATGAAGCCCCGCATTGGGATTCTTGCTCAGCATGGAGTCAGCTTGAGATTTTCTTGCTTCCTCTCCCTCTGCCCCTCCCCCTGCTCACACATGCTCTCTCTAAATACATAAATAAATAAATAAATAAAATTTTTTTATAAATAAAATAAAAATCTGAATCATTTTGGAAAAGTGTGGTTATCCTAGTAACTTTTATCAATTCTCCACCAACTCTTTGTAGATGAATCAACCCAAGCAAAATGGCCCATGGGTTCATCATTAGAAGAAATACTGTAGTGTCTGTTAATAAACACGGTAGAGGAGAAATGTGTAGCTCAAGGCCCTATTTTTTTAAAATGTTTTATTTATTTATTTGACAGAGATCACAAGTAGGCAGAGATGCAGACAGAGAGAGAGAGGTGGGGTGGGGGGAAGCAGGCTCCTTGCTGAGCAGAGACCCCCAATGCGAGGCTCGATCCCGGGACCCTGGGAACATGACCTGAGCTGAAGGCAGAGGCTTTAACCCACTAAGTCACCCAGGCGCCCTCAAGGCCCTATTTTGAGTCACTTGCCAATTTATCTTTCCAGTATTTATTTAATATTTATATATGCCAGGCTCTTAGAGTCTGACTTTATTCAAACTTTTGGGCCTCCCTGGCTACTAATCCCTTTCATGAGTCCTATCTCTGGGCTACTCATTGCTCCTAAGGCTCACTTACCTCTTCCCTCTGTCTGGAATTCTCCATTTTTTAACTAATGAAAACCTGTCAGTGGTTTATAGTCAAGCTCAAATATCTACTTTCTCATGATGCTTTTCTTGGTCATTCCTATCCTGGGATGGGTAGTAAAATGAAGGGATAGAACTAGGGTAGATGAGGTAGATTGATGTTTAATATAACAGTATCCCTGCCTTAAAGGAGCTCACATCAAGTTTCTACCACTAATGTAGGGCTTATAACATACTTCTTTGTACTCACTTGTGTATGTGTGTGTTTGGGGATCCTGTCATTGTGAGGAGCAAATGCCATAATGGATAAAACACTCTTCCGTTCCATCCTGATACCGTGATTCGTGGTAAATGTTCTAGAAATACTTGATGAATGAAGGAGTGAATGAGGGAAAGACTGCCAGGTGCTTCTTGGTGACCTCTTTCAATTACAGTGACTCCAGAGAGGAATGAGGAACATAAAACAAGGAAAGTAATCTTTTTGGTGTAATGAGGATTCTGTGGTTCTGGAAGAGAGATAATTTATCAGCATTAAAGTCACGCACAATGTCAATCAGCTTCATGGAGAGACCATGTGAGGTGGATTGATGACAAAAGATTAATCAAGCAGCTGCTATAGGGCAAGATTAGTGTGCTGATTTCAAACCAGGGTGACAGATAGATACAAAGGTAAAGCAGCACACTCCGTGAGGCACTCGGGTATTATTCCTGTGGCTGGAAAGTGACCTTAGCAAAATACATGAAAGTAAAAAACTGTTAATTGGGGAAAAATATATACACCTTCAAAAAGAAAAAAAAAAAAAAACTAGGCCCTGATAAGAAATGATTTAGCTAATAAACACATAAATTTATTAAGTTGTTGGCATTATTCTGGCTGATGCAGTATCTTTGTATAAGACAGAATGCCATGGACAGTGTCATCTATTTATTACTAATGTTTATGAGAGTCAATGTTTTCCAGGCATGCAGATAACTAGCAATAATAGGCATGGGTTTTCAGTAATCACCAGTATCAAAATATCAATTGCTTTTGGAAAACTTAAGTTCAGGTTGATATCATAAGTAAATGTTTCTTGATCCTGGAAGCTAGGTTTCTCATGATTGGAGAGAAATTATAAGCTGGTTCTATATTCTATAAAGCAAACCAGGAAGCCTTCTACCTATATTTTTAAAATCATCATTATGATGCCATGGATTCAACAGTGATGTGCTGTGATATACAAGCACAAAACACAGAAAGTAGGTTAGAATGAGCTCTGTAGTGCTGATTTGAGTTGGAGTGATCACTGTGAACCCATGATTAGCTTAATACACATATAGATGGATAGATAAAGAAGCAATGACAGAAATATATCGATACATGGGTTAGTATACTGGCTGCATCCTATGTGAGAACCTGTGAACAATGACATCCCAGTAACAATGAGCAAACCCGTTATCAAGATTTTGATTTTTAAAGATTTCATTTTATTTATTTAAGAAAGAGAGCACAAACAGGGGGAGGGGTAGAGGAAAAAGGAGAAGCAGCCTCCCCGCTGATTGTCATGACCTGAGCCAAATGCAGGTGCTTCACCAACTGAGCCACCCAGGTGCCCCAAGATTTTGATTTTTAAACATCATTCTCCAATGAAAGGAAACAGGACTTCTTGAAGAAATGTATCATGCTGTGGCTGAGACAGGAAATACACATGATCATCCTGGGTCACACTGAATTCCCCCGAATCGAATATGGAATGGAAACATAGTAACTGTACAGTGGAGAAACCTTGCAAACACACTTTAACCAACTGATGAAAGGTACACAAGCAGTATCAATGGTACTAGCACGGATCCCTTGAATATGAGGTGATAAGGACACTTAACCTCTATGGTATTCTTACCAGTAACCCATGACCCCAGTCTAATCAAATGAAAAGCATCAGACAAATCCAAATTGAGGGAATTTCTACAGAAGACCCAAAAGTACTCATCAAACTCTCAAGGTCCTAAAACACAAAGAAGAGGATTCTCAGAATAGAAGAGACCAAGGAGATATGGCAACTAAATGTAATAAATTATCCAGAACTAGATACTAAAACATGAAAATACATTAATGGAAAAGCAAGTAAATTCCAAACAAAGTCTGGGGGTTAGTTAATAGTAACATGCTAGCGCTGGTTTCTTAGTTTTGATGAATGGACCACAGTGATGCAAGATGGCAACATTAAGGGGAACTAAGGTGAAGGATATAGGGAAACTAGTACATTGGAAACTTTTATGCAAATCACAAACTATTCCAAAATGGAATATACTTGGAAAATGGAATATACTTGGGAAGAAAAAAATCCGAGTTGATTTCCTAATAAATAAAGAGACCAGTGAGGCTTTTATCTGTAGTTTTTAAATTATGATGTCATGGATTTAACAGGGATGTGTTATAATATATTTCAGGCATTATTCTTTTGATACCTCAGTTTTCCCATTTTCAGCCAATGTGAATATACTCCAGTTGGTTCCTGAAAACTTTCGACTTGATCTCAGTAATTATAACAGCTTCCTTGTTTTCTGTTGTGATACTGTGTTCCAGGGGCATCTTATATAATTCCTTCCCTAGGCTTGGAATAAGTCATTTTTTCAAGGAGCATGGATGTCTTTTAGTAGAAAATGGTATTAGGTACTACAAATGGTGTACATGGGGCTGGGGGACGCTGACTTTTAATAGATTAGTCATTATGTCTAAGCTATCAGCGTGTAGAACTGAAAAAATTGCATATTTTATGGAAAATACAAAATAAAACAAATCACAGTGCAGCTCCCAATTCAAATTGAGAACCACCAGGTTTTTTACTTACCTTCTGATTTTAAATATGTATGTATCACTTTGCCTCAATGCTTTCCCAACACCACCAGCATAATCATTCATTTGCTTCATGCAACAGTATATACACAACATTCTCAGAATAGCAACGTCAATACTAGCATCAACAATGTGATTAGTGAAGGCAGTGCAGGCAGTTTTTTGCAATTATTTTTGTCTTTATGAGATATCCCACTGGAGAGGATAAGCCAGAATTATCTGTTTTAAAATAAACTGAAATAATGCAACTCGGAGTAGATTTATTTGCTTCTTTCTCTCCATCCTGATTTTCTGTCCCTAGAGGAAGTATTCCTCCTTCTAGATAAATGCTAGTGTGCTGCACACTCGTCTCTGCTTGGCTTGTTCTCATATAGTATGTCCATGGTGATCACTCCATGCTGGTACATAAAGGTACCCCTCTTTACTTGAATGACTGCTCAGCACCTCATTGTATAGATAGCCCATAGCTTAGTAAGATAGCTTCCCCTTGATGGATATTTGGGCTGTTTTGTGGCTTGTGGTGATAAATAATACTGGAATAAAAAGCTTTGTGTATGTATCTTTGGTAATTCTGGCCATGGCCATTTTTAGGCTAGGAAACTAAAAGTATGATTTCAGGGTCAAATGGTACATTTCACTTTTGCTGTTTTGTTCACATGGTAATTTTTCACCTAGACTGTTTCTCCAGGCCCCAGAGTTCTGACTCCGGCCTCCATATTCATGCCAGGATTTTCAATCTAAAATGCAAATCAGGTCATTTCTCCCCTTTGCTTATGGACTTCCATGATTTCTGCATCTCGAGGACATGAAGATGGACCTGTTGGGTGAGTCAGTTTGTAGCCATCCCTTCATTGCTTTGCTTTCTGGCCTCATTTCCAGCACATCCCCCAGTGCAACCCATACAGTCATGGTGAACTTTCAGAAGTTGCCAAAAAGACATATGTCCTCTCATGTGTTGCACATAATTTTTTCTCCACCTGATAATCTCTCCACATCCATAAACATTCTGTTCAACTTCTCTGTCTCTGTGAGTTCTTCCTAAATTTCCCTCACATCAGAATTAGCCTTCCTATTTTTCACACATGGCATTTAGTGCCTCCCTCTGTTGGAATCTTGATCACATTTTTTAGCAACTCCTTATGAATTAGAATTTTCTATCATGTGCCAAAACTGTGCTGAAAGTTTATGTAGACTCTCTCAGAACAGCAAGGCTAAGTACGTGTCCAGGGTAATGCAGCCAGAAAGTGAAGGGCTTGTCATCTAAGAGCCCGAGGCTTTTTAAAAGTACACTGCACTGCTTTTCTAAGTATTGTGGATTCTTCCAGTTTACTTTTCTGCTTCCAGACCTCTCATTGCACCTGAAGCTCATCAGCTCCGTAGATTTTAACGGCGACAGCATAGTCTCTGAAATAAGCCAGGCGTGAGTTTTAGCCCTAACTCTGGCTTTAACATTTACTAGGACTACAACCTTGAATAAGAATTTAACCTTTAGATGAGTTTCTTGATGTATCACAAATGTTCTGTAGACCCGGTGAGGTCTACATAGGGCTTCTGCACCACTCCAGCTCCTCGGTGGGGAATCTTCTGGTGTGCGCAGGGATTTTGCTTTGCTCACTTTTATTTCTCCAGCCCTTAGACAATAAACACATGGCAGGTGCTCATTATGTAATTATTTGAGTGTGCATCATCTATTGAAAAGCTCATTCCCAAGCATACTTGCTCCTCCCAGGTTCCTTTCCCCAGCTGAAGGCATTACCGACCTTCCGAAGACTGCGGCTGCTTTTTAGAGCAGTCAGACGTCGAACTCGGGGGATATCCTTGACCTGAAGTATGAGGCACACTCTCCATGCCTCCCCAGCAGCTGGAGAGCCTGCCCTGTCAGCTTTGGCCCAGCAGTGCTCTTTCCCTTGCTGCTGCTCCTCTCTCTTCTGTATGATCCACTGCAATCCGGCCCCATCTCACCTGACTTTCTGAAAGGCCAGTCTTTAGCCTCAGCCCCTGCTTTTCCTGGTCCACAGCGACAAACCAGCCCCTGACTCCCACTCCCCAGAATGTGCCCTTTCTAAAAGTGTCATATCTGATGATACTATTACAGATTATACATCAGTCATGAGTTTAAAAAAAAAAAATCACCATGATTGTGTGTGTGTGTGTATGTGTGTGTGTGTTTACTCGATATCCCAAGCACTTAAATTGATATGCCCCAACCTGACTTCTGTTTTTATCCACCTCTCCACTCCCAAGTTTGTGCCTCCAAACAGCTCAGCAATGTGTGCTTTATACTGCAGACTCTTTGGACACCATTTTTTCTACCTACTAAACTATATCTATCTGTATTTATCTCTTCTCATTGAAAAAGCTCCACAAAGCCCCCTTTGTCCTTGATTCATTGACTCTCTGTGGCCATATTATGACACGGTGTGTGAGGGTTTTGAGTAGAAGGTTATGACTTACTCATCTGGGGATTCCCCCACAGCACCAGGGCCTTTCCCAAAGCAGAACTGAGTTGACTTCGAAGGGTTAGAGATTTGGGAAGTGGTGAGGAATCTTAGAGATCTTCTGATACGATACCTTCATTTGTATGAGTAAATTGCAGCTCAGAAAACTGTGAAAATATTTACTTAAAATAGCCCAAAAGCAATAAAATCGAGTGTGTGTGTATGTGTGTGTGGTTTTTGGTTTTCTCAGCTAGTAATAACCTTTTAAATTTTTCATTCTGATGTAGCAGGATCTTTTACCTCTGCCTTTAAAAATGCTCCAAAGAAAGGCTCTGGTAATTGTTCCGTCTAATAGGAGGTATAACTCGAGTCATAATTATGAAATGGTTAAGAGGACCAGACACTCAGGACTAAATGTGAAAGTGCCAGCCCTACCATTATTAGACACATTTTTATTTTTATTTAAAAAAAATTGTTTTTTAGAAGGAGCAAGAGTTGGGAGGTGGGGGGTGGCAGAGGGAGAGAGAGGGAGAGAGAGAGTCTGAAGCAGGCTCCATGATAAAGACCTGAGATCATGACCTCAGCTGACATTGAGTTGGATGCTCGACCGACTGAGCCGTCCAGGCGCTCCAGCCACACTTTTATTCGTGACTGTTTTGTCTTCAGCGTTCTCGATTATCATTTCTGTTATTTATGATACACATAATCTGCTACAACCCCACTTGCCTTCCTTGGTAACCAACTCCAAACGCTTTCCCTCTTGGAACATCTTAAAGACAGGTATGACAGGAGGAAATATCTAGAGGTGTTTATGTAGAGGGATAGAGGTATACAGAGAAAGATCATTCAGATTTAGAAAATAAAATGGGGGCTCTCATTAACTGGACAAAATAGAAACTAAAAAAATACCCAGATTCCTATCTCAGAAAAATACATTTAAGTTATCACCGGTGGTTCTGTTAGCCAAGGTGTCTTCATGGTGGTGAGATGAACCCGAAAACTTCTCCTGCATCTAAACTGAGTGTGGCATTACCTCACAGGCGAGCTCAAGTCTTTTAGTTTTGAGAGTAAAAGTTGCTAATTCTCTCTGTGCATCAAGCAGAGCTTCCCTTGTTGCCCAATTAGGTGATGAGTTTCATGATTTGGTGGGTTTTGAAATTTTAATTTAACTTAAATTCAGCTTGAATTTTATGTGGCCTATTTATTGTCTTATAAGAGAAACGGAATGCTATCTACAGCCTTGGTTTTTGCACTGACAGAAAAGACAAAAAGAAAAACATTTCAACTCCCACTTGACTCCCAAGACCAAAGTCTTCTACACCGTAATGACAAATGTATGATACGTGTAATCCAATTACTCACAATTACGTTGTTTTTGTCAGAACGCTCTGTGGTGCAATGTCACAGCAAAGTGGGTAAGTACCAACAACCACAAAAAGATGTGACATTAAAAGCAAAACTCAGAACTTAAAAAGAAAACACTCTGGAGAAAAGCACTCTGAAGTTTTAGCAGGGATGATGAAATGTCATTTACAAATTACAAATACAGGTAATTGGTGATATGTCGTATAAGGAGGCCTGAAGGGGTAAGGGTAGTGCGTATGTCAAAAACACGTCTAACCAGGTGAGGCCCTCATAAGAATTCCACTTAACCTAAGCCATTCTGCTCTTTTCCCAAACGTTGCACTGCGTGAACATGGACACTTGCTGTATTCTTTTGAAAATGTAATGGGAAACTCAACTTCAGTTTCCTTAACCTTCAAGGAGAATCTTTACCTGTAATGATTGTTCAGAAGCTTAATGAACTCATCTGACCCAGCCTTCCAGGCCCTCAAACGGTAGCATCCAACCAATAGCATCCAAAGAAGTGTAAAGATTTAAACAAGCTTTCTCTCACCGTTTAATCCATTAGTGGATTGCATTTACTGTGGACAGCAGGAGACCTCAGGCCACAGAGAGGAAATCAGAAACCTGTCTTTCCCAGCTGCCAGGGTCACTTTCTGGGGTTTCGCACAGACTCCATCCATCTGCTGAAATGACCTCGCCACGGTGCCCCTGGAGGGACACACCAGAGCCTGGACACTTGCTAGGATAATCCGCGTTCTTCTTCCCAGTCCACACAACCATGGACACCATCAAGGCAGCGCTGAAGTCTTCAGGGGGGTGAAACGGAGATGGGTGAATATTCCAGAGCCCCAGCTAAGAAAAGATGTGCCTGAAAAATACCCCCTTTTCTCGCAGCTCTTGTGCCCACTGCCCCAAGCACTGCTTGTTCTCCTTTGTCAGCCCCTGAACGTGTCAGGTTATTCTCCGGAAGTGGGCCACAGCACAGAGGGAAAGTGTCCCCCAGAATGGGCTGCTAGAAAGAAAGGCTTCAGTCTCTCTCCCCGCTTTGCACTCCACGCAGTTCTTACTCCTAGTCCTGCCTCATGCCTTTCAAACAACGTACTGGACCCCCCCACTCCACCCCACCCCCTACCCCCCACCCCCGAGTTCTCATTTCTCAGGCTCTTCCCCATCCCGCTCATTACCCTCAACTTTGCTATTTAAATGAACTTTTCGGTCCTCCCTCTTTTTCCAAGGATGTTACCTCTGCCCTGGGTCTCTTCCCCTGCCTTCCCTCCTCCAATTCTCTCCTCCTTGGTGCCGGCCTTTTAAACCTGCTGGGGCTGCCCTTTGCCTTCTTGTCTCCTCCTCTCCCTCTCCGGGCCCCTTCACCTCATCCATTCCTGTCTCAGGCTCTCCAGATTCCCGGGCTGTTTGCTGGTAAGAAATCTTTGCTGCAGCGAGGACCGGAGTCCCCCGCGCGCAGCCCAGTGGCAGAAGAGGGCGAGGCTGGGAGAAGGGCAAGGGCTGTCGGGGAGCGAGGCAGCCGGTCCTCCCCGCAAGCCTGCAAGAATGCGGCAGGGGGCCGGGGGCCTGGGGAGCCACTAACTCCCCGAGCCCCTGATCCGGGCTTGCGCACCCCGCCCGCGGGGCCGATTTCCTGCCCAGTGCGGCGGAGACACCGAGGCGCCGGGAGAAGCGGAGAAAGGGGCGCAGGGGGTGCCCATCACCGGAGTAGGTCCCTCCGCGAGCCGGGGGAGAACAGAGGAGGGAGTGGGCGAGCGGTGAGCAGGGAAAGCCCGGCTCCAGCCCGGCCGCGGAGCGTGGGGCGCGCGGGGAGCGCCGGCGGGGTGCAGCCGGCGGGGTGCAGCCGGCCGAGCGGGGGGCGAGGGGCGCGCGGAGGTAGCGCGGCGCTCGGGGAGGGGCGCGCGGGTGCGGGCGTGCGGGCCGGGCGCGCGTGCGGCGGCCGCGGCGCAGTGTCGGTGTGTGTGCGCGAAGGCGAGCCGCGGGCCGGGCGAGGGAGGCGAGGACAGGGCGCATGTCTCGTCCCGGCGAGCAGCCACTAGACGCGCCACCACCATCTTCTGCATGTGCAACATTTGCAGCCGGACAGGAAACCGCTCTCAGGGCTATGGAGACTGCGGGAAAAAGCCGGCAGCTGGCGATGGATTGCTGAAGGGGAGCAGTCATAATCGCCAACCACCCACATCTCTCTCCTGTCCTTTTTTTTCTTTTCTTTCTTTCTTTTCTTTCTTTCTTTTTTTTTTTTTTTTTTTTTTGTTGTTTTTAATTTTAGCGCCATCGTCGTCAATGCCTCTCTGAACAGCCTTTCGCAAGAGTGTGAGAGAAAGAGCGCGCGCCAGGGAGAGGAGAAAAGAAGATGAGGATTATTTGCAGACAGATTGTCTTGTTGTTTTCTGGATTTTGGGGACTCGCCATGGGAGCCTTTCCGAGCAGCGTGCAGATAGGTAAGCTCTGCCCGGTGCGGTGTGCATGTGGGTGTCTGAGGCAGGTATCCGAAAGTGAGTTAAATGAGTTGCCGGTGAGCAATTCGGGGAGACCTTCGGCGGCTCCCTTTACCTCTGCCTCTCCCTTCCCGTCGCCCCTGTGCACAAGACTGCCTCTTCGGGCGCTGGTTCAGTTAGAATATGCACACCCTGCCCACCCGTTCCTTCTCCTCGCCCATGCTCCCACTGCCACCTTGGGTTCAAGTCGCTTAAGTGGGGTTGGAATAAGTTGGAAAAAAACAAAACAAAAAACCTCCGTGGGGTTCGATTATATTGAATGTGCTATCTCTTCTCATTCTTCTCCCTAGAGCATGAAGGGATGTCGAGTTTGTTGGGGTTTTTAAAATTATTATTCTGTATTTTCAACACACTTCTTCCCATGCTGAGCTTCTCCGCTTTCTGCTCATTCCAGAAAGACACTGTTCGGGCAAAAAGCATTTCCACCCGCACCCCCCTGTCTTTGCTCGCTGTTGGTTAACCGATTCCAAAGTTAAATCCCTTTTCCGTGAAACGTTCTCTCCTTTTATTTTGTTTTCCTCTTGAGTCTCTCTTGCTCCTGTTCCTCCCGCTGGACTCCGCTGCCAGCGACCCTACCCATCGGTGGCTTTCCTTGCTGATCTCCTCTCCTGTCTTTTTACGGGACGCAGCTATTGGATTTCTTCCAGCCAGGCTCAGCCTCAACACTGCATCATTTCTCGTGGACTGTGCAACAAAACGGGGCTAATTAGGCTGAGTCCAGGAACCGCAGGAAAACAAAGTTCACGTCTCCTCTCCCATTCGTGTCACCACATCCCTTGATTTCTGCATTTTAATGCAAACCCTCTGTTCTGTTCATCTGCATGCCTCTTAGACAGAAATGCCCTCAGCTTGGCTGATGGAGCAGTGTGCTGGGAATCATGGAGAGGGCAAGAGGGAGGAAGGAAAACATGCTCAATGGTCTCAGAGGTCATTGTGATCATGACACATTGGGACAGTAAAGCGCTGAGCTGTCCTAAAGACTAAAATACTAAGCATACACCTTAGGGACAAAGGGCGCTCCCAAGATGTGGCAGGGAGAGCTTCCTAATCCTGTGTGTTGCCGAATGCCGAATGCCGGTGGATTTGACAGTGCTGGGGGGTGGGTATTGCATTTCCAAGAGAAAACACCAAATATGCTTTTCCTGCTGTTTTTAATAGGTGGTCTCTTCATTCGAAACACAGACCAGGAATACACGGCTTTTCGATTAGCAATTTTCCTTCATAACACCAGCCCCAATGCGTCGGAAGCTCCTTTTAATTTGGTACCTCATGTGGACAACATTGAGACAGCCAACAGTTTTGCTGTGACAAATGCTTGTAAGTAAAACACAAGTTCTGGCTAAATTAGAAAAGAATTAAAATGAAGCAATAGAGTTCCCCTCCTCTCCTTTATTATATTATTTTAAAAATGGTTTTTGAAAGAAATGCAAGATTCCCACTGTTGACTGGTTCCAGAACAAGTCAGAATTAAAAAAAAAAAAAAGGTGCGAGTGTGTGTGTGTGTATGAATGATTTAGTCTCAGGGATATTCAGCGGTCTTTCTCCCTTCTCTTCTTCCTTCCTTATTTATTTATTTTCGTTCTTGTCTGGATAATTCAAGTTGATTTCTCCTGCCACATTTCAGTGGTATTCCTGTTACCTGAATGTCAAGTTAGTGATAATTGAACTCCGTCTAGTTTTTTATTCTGTTCCTTTGTGTCTTCGTATTTACTTCTCCCTTGAGGAAGCCTGTGCCTTGCCTTTAAGGAAGAGACATGCTCTCCTGCCCTGGGGAGGGCGAAGGAAGCCTTGCTGAGAGTGAGGCAGAGGGGAGCGTTGGTGTGGAGGATAGATACTCCGGTCGGTTGGTTGACGCTGCAGATGATCTGGTGATGTCACTTGAGGCTGTCCTGCTCTTATATTCTGGGTTGTAAATGTCTCTTACTATCACGTAATGCATCTGTCCTGTGGCTAGAGCTCCATGAATCCTTACCTTGGTGCCAAATCATGTTAGTCCACAACCCACCTGAATTCAGGAAACAACCCAGCTTGCTCTCTCATCCCGCTCGGTGGACTGAGCCAGTGACCTCACCTCATCTGTAATACAGAGACCGTGGCACTGTGCTCCCTCACCAAAATACAGTCTAACTTAGTGTAAAAAAATATAATCAATGATATATTTACTTGAAACTCTCTAAAATGTAATCAATCAGTAGAGTATTCACATAGCGTTTTCATTCTGAAAACACATTTCAAATATCTCCTCAGCTTGACGTGCTAATTTACTACTGTTCAGAAATTTTTGTGTTAAGATAATGTCTCTAGATTATGTAAAATGCGTAGGGATAGATTCTATATAAAATTTTGCATTGCAGTAATACAGTGTTGCATTTGATTTGTATTTTTGTGATACCAAGTAGAGTCCATTTTGATTTTAAAAGTCCTGTCAGCACAAGAAAGTATACTGAACAAGTCAGTCATATAGAAAATAGAGTTTTTAAATATTTGGAGGATATCTGTTTCATTGATTTAATTATTTTGATTCATATTTATTTGCCATTAACTCGTCTAACAGATACCATGATCGCTTTCCATAAATTTTTGGCACCCAACTCTTACTTGATTTTAGAACTTGGTTTCCTAGGGAGGTCCAAGCATTTGACATTTTGTAAACTGCTGCAGTAATGTTACTTTGCAGAAATTCTATAGTTGCTCTGAACACTATTTAATTAGGAAAGATCATTTGTTGTGTTTAGTGAGAAAATCTACATTATAGCAGGAGGGAATCACCATTCAGCAGAAACATACATGAATTAGAGCTGTCTTTGGGATAGTTATTTTTGTGGGTTTTATCAGATATTAGTTTTCTGTTTCAAGTTTTGAAAAGGATATCAACATTGCAAGTAGTTTTAGATATAAAGTATTCTGCTTAGTACTTGAATATATTTATTTTTTAAGTAGTTTCTTTATCTCTCCTGAGAGTCTATCAACAAAACATTACTAAGTTTAAAAATAACTCAGGATCCAAATATATGTGATGGTACTTCGTCAGCAGTAAACTACTATTTAAATATTAATCTTTATTACTAAATTTGGAAAGACTTTCTTAAAAGTGGCACGTATATTACTTTTATGTTATCTTGGTTTTACAAATTAAGTTCTTAAGTATTCTAAAGTTTATATTGTGACTTCCATCTATAGAAACTATAAAACACTGATCTTTTCTTTCTCCATATCATTTGTTACTCTCCTTCAGGATAATGTTAATGGCATTATTTTGTTTATGTTTTGAAAATATTATATAAAGTGTTAGTGGTAAAGCACACATGGGAAATTGAGGTGAAGCTGCACACAAATGAAAAAGTAGAAGATATAAAAATAAAAATATGTTATTCTTTAACGTGTTGGGATTGAGAAAGTTGAAACTAGCTAAACTTTGAGACTACTGATTTTGAATCCAGGCATAGTACAATGTTAACGATACCATATTTTTCTATAATCACAAGTAATTGATTTTGTGTATGCTTAAGATATTAAAAAAAATAAATTGTAAATGAGGAAAAAACATTTTCTAGTGAAGAAAAGGACTTTTTTTTTTTTTCTTTTGGACAAATGAGTGTGCCAAATGTCCTCAAGGCAAATCTTAGTAGAACTTGGGGGAAAAAATTCAGTTGTCAGAGAGCGTGGGTCAAGGGATTGGTGTTTTTTAAGTGGACTGACTGGGAGCATATACATGTACGATTTTCCAATCTGATTAAAGGTGAAATGTAAGCACTAAGTATGAGGCAGACTCATCTATCAAGTTCTCTGCCTTTGGGTACAAAAGGATAAAAATAGTATTCTGAAAGATTAGTATGGAACTCATTCCTCAGAGTGATACAGACTGGATTTTTAAATTTTTCATGTTAGATTAAATATAAAGATATAATATATGACTGGCTAGATTTACTTTAATTGTGATTTACCTGCAGCGGGTTCTTGTCAAACCGTGGGATCCGGTCTGTCTGTGAATAAGGGCCATTAAAAGGCTGTGTATACTCACAAGACAGAAAAGCAGATTAAAGAAGGAAAAGTGTTGGTCATCTGCTAGGCAGATATAATTTTCTGCTGCTGCTTCTACCTCAGAATTAATTTAGCTCTCTAAGAATACTTTGGACAATCTGAACATTCTGTGTTCACTTTGCATACTGTGTAAGTCTAGACCTGACTAACTCGAACGTACCACTTTGGGTATAAATCCCAACTTCCTGAGGGAGGACAAATAATTTTGGCTTATGTTTTATTTTGTCTTTAATAATATTTGGTAATAATCAATATTAATCATTAATATTAATACTGCTTTCCTTTTAAACTGTTCACATCATTGGAAAGTCACATGACTCAATATAAAACTGAATTTATAAGAAATACAGATAATATAAAATTATGACCTATTACAATAACAATAAATAATAGGTGTAATAAATAGCCCAAGTATTCAAATTTCACTATCATTTTGTCCTCTAGATCACTAATTCTATCTTCTCTCTCAGTTACCCTAGCTGCTAGAGAATTTAGATTAGATTGGAATTCATTGAGAGCATTTTTAAAATCTTCACTGGTGGCTTTCACTTCTTCCCGAATCGATTCCATTTTGTCATTCAAATTTCAAAATGTAATTGAAAGTATACCTTCCTTTGTTGTGGTTCATCTGAAGTATAAGGTATAGCAAAATGGATATTTGATAAATAAATTCAATATGGCAGTGCTCTTTTAAGAAAGTGCCATACAGTTGACCCAAATTAGCTATCCTTACAAACAGACATGCTATTTAAATTGGATATGTCCTTTGCAAAACACTTGAGACAATCTCAAAGCATGTTGTTTTCTTGTATTTTCAGTAGCTAATGAATGGAAGATTTTGTTTTGGAGGATGTTGTATATTAAATCCGACCATAAGCAATAACCAAAACACTAAAGTAGTCTATCACCAGATGTTTTCAAAGATAAAAATATTGGCGCCATAACAATTATTAGTTTAGTCCAGTTGCATCAGAAATCCTTCCTTTGGTAAGACAGCACCTTTGCAATGTAATCCACAAATATTCAGTTTCTGAAATGATTCGTAAGTTTCAGATGGGCAATAGGAAATGCATAATAAAACAGATCAAGTACTGTATTATAACTTCGGTGAAATAATAAAAGAATCTTATGACATATTGTCAACTTTTTTAACTTGGAAGAACCATTCAGTTAATACTTTTTTTTTTAATGATGTTTTAATCTTACTCTCCTTTCTCTGTCTAAAGTGTATCTATTTAGAGGTTTAAAAAATAGTGGATTTTAAAATTGTAATAATCCCAAATAGAATGGGTATTATACCCTCATCATGGTGAAAAAGTTATTCTTTTTAGAGTTAAATAATAGTTCTGTTTGTGGCCAGTTTCTTTGTCAGCTCTAAATATCCAGGATGAGTGCTACTTGTAAAGGTAGGTTGGTCTGTAAAATATACGTGTTCAGTTAATCTAAATATGTTGAAAATGGGACACTATATCCAGTAGGCTCTACAGGCATTTCCACTTATGCAGTAGGTACTTGATAAAAATTTATTGAATATAAGTGATACTTTCTCTTCACTCTAATTCAACAGCGTTTAAGTAATTGTACAGTTTTCCATTTGAGGGGCATGAAGCCCTGAAAAGACATTCTAAGAGTTTACATTGGGCTGATATAATAATCTTAAACATGCTAAAAGTAAAATTCTGCTAGTTTGACTTGCAGAGTTGTTGACAGAGAATATAATTATTAAATACTGTTTGACTTTGGATTATTTCTTATGGAAATGGATGAAGTGAACTTATATGACTGTCTTTAAATTTCTTTATTTTGAATTGATAGCAAAATTTTGTGTTGATTTGAAATAATTCTATGATGCTCTTTCTTTCTTCCTCTTAATTTTCTATCATGAGATTATAGACAAAGATGAGTCATATTCCTATAGTTTGTCCCCTTCTTAAGGGATAAGAAAGTACATAATTTGCATTGCTGTATTTCAAAATTTTCACAGGATTAAGCTTTCATAAAATTATTAGAAAAAAATCCATAAACTTCATTTCTACCAGATTATTCCAAGGGCTGTTTATTTCCTGAAGAGGAAATTTTTTTATTTTGTGGCATTAGGAGATACTTAGAGATCTTATTTACAGAATTTTATTATTGTTCAGGAATTTAAAATGAAGAATAAATACGGCATGCCTTACATTTTATGATGACACATACTTTTTAAACTGCTTTCGTATATATGATTTTATCTGACCTCAAACGAGTATGAGAAGGAGACACTCTGAGAAGTGTATTGCGAATAGAGTATACATCATTATTTTGGTAGTTAAGCTAGCTTTAGCTCAAAGGAGTCACTTGACTTGGCAAAGACCAGGTAGCTAATATGCTGCAAGCCAGGGTTTGAACTTTGGTCTTCTAAATATTATCCTAAGTTCTTTTACAAGGACTCCGGTGGCGTGAAGAATACATCTATATTGAGATTACTTAAGAAAGTGAAAAGAATCACAATTTATCTTTTTCTCTAATTTACTTGCACTGTTTTGAAGAAAATAGGGCAAGACGCTTCCGGGCAACTTATTCATTAATCATATGACAGTGAGTGACAGCAAAGGCTGAAGTCATATTATGTAATGAATTTTTCCATCCATTCACTACATTAAATAATGAATGTAACTATGTATTCATTAAACCTGTTTATCAAGGGCAAGTGTATTTAAGACTCTGTGCTAGGAGCAAGGGTAGGAGAGCCTGTAGGGATAGTTGCTGCCCTCGAGGAGCTGATAGCCCAGTGGAAAAGAAAGACGAGTCCGTTAGTACAGTGGCAATGAGGCAAAGTGCCCGGACAGAGGAACAGAGAGCTGGGACAGAGATGACCGTGGGAATAGTGCCAGACGTGGCCTGGCATCCCAGGTGAGGTCAGCGGATCTGGCTGTTAAGGCTCTTGTTGAGTCATTTGAGAAGGAAGAAGGAAGGGGAGGCCAGCCGGCTGGGAGCAGCACAGGATGTGGCCCTAAGGTGTGGGAGAGCCAGCTGTATTTGAGCCCCTGAAGAGGGTTTGGGCTGGCTGGCTCTAGCACCCAGTGCGAGGAGAAGGAGAGGGGGACGGTCTGTGGACCCACGGAGGATCTTGTCGCTGCTGTAAGGAGACTCTTCTGAATGAAAAGGGAGCCCATCAGTGACGTAAAACACAACAGTGACATACAGGATCAGATTTACATTTTACAAAGAATAGGCTGGTTGTGGGAAGGAGAATGAATTAGAAGGAGACAACGCGGCAGGAAAAGGCAAGTCAGTGGAGTCTTGAAGTCATACAGTTTAGTATGGTACATGCTTGAGGAAAAGTAGATGTCCTGAGGAGAGAGAAAAGATCCAAGAATACAAAACTGTTGTCAGAACTTAGTGATGGGTTGGGGACACCTGCGGGGCTCAGTTGGTTAAACGTCTTTCTTCGGCTCAGGTCATGATCCTAGGGTCCTGGAATCTAGCCCCACACGGGGCTCCCTGGGAGCCTGCTTCTCCCTCTCCCTCTGCTGGCTCCGCCTGCTTGTTCACTCTCTCTCTCTCCCTCTGACAAGTAATAAATAAAATCTTAAAAAAAAAAAAAGAATTTAGTGATGGGTTGGTATCTTTGTGGGTGAGGAGAAAGGAAGTGTGGTAAGAATTCAAGATGAGTTCTCTGATTTCTAACTTGGGGAGATGACTCGGGGCTGTTTCTGTTGACTGTTCCCCACAGGAGGGGAAGCAGCTCGGAAAGCAGGAGGTGAGGTTGTCAGAGGTTCGGACGTGGCGGGTGACAAGACACTGAGCGGAGCTCTGCCCACCTCTGCCGTAGACAGCGGGGCGGGTGCGTGTGCAGCTGCGGGGCTCAGTGGGAACGGAAGACGGGCATTTGGGGGTGCCTGCAGAGCTGTGGAGGTGGCGGGACCACCCACGAGAGCAAGAAGAGTAAAACTGCTGAGTGCAAAGTCCTAGGAAGTACCTTTACTTTGAGGGGCAGCAAGAGATAGGAGGCTGAAGGACGAGGGGTCAGGAAGTTCTGAGGAAAATGAGACAAGAGCAATTTCACAGGCGTCAAGAGGTGAGAAAGCATTTCCAGTAAATAGTGAAAAGCCTTGTCAAAGCCTGCAAAATTTAAATAACGAATTGCGAGGATACTTGATCTTTAACATCAGGCTTCTTTTCTCTTTAGAGTGGTCTTTTGCATTTTGACCAGATTTTTTTTTAAAAAGCAGCCTTTATTAATTCCATGTAGATTCTGTTAATAATACTCTTCTGTATGTAGGGGCCTAGCATATTCCCCTGTTTTCCTTAGAGGTGGGGAGATAGTCTTCCCTGGGCTTTTGACCCAGATGGGCTTGAATTTGCAGTCTGATAGTGGGGAAGTTACTTAACACTTCTGAGCCTCAGTTTCTAAATCTGTAGGGAAATAATATGTACGCATGTGAATTTTATGAATATTAGAAAAGTGTTTGGGAAATAGAATGCAGTTAGAACGCAATTTAGTTGTGTTAACATTTTCTGTGATACGGAGCATTTATCTCTGAGCTGATCTAACTTCAGAAGAGTTACATTTTCTGTTTATATTTTGAGAAAGCAATGCATGTGTTGAATACCTTTATTTTGTAGATATTTCATAAGAATATTTTTTACCTCTCATTGAATTGCTAGTTTTAATTTATGTACACAAATCGAAATTCCTATTTTTCAAAAGTATTTTCACGTCCTAAAAGAGGGTGTCTTTATCTGGAGTCTGTGGGTGATTCAGAGAGAGGATTTGTTCATGGATGTATTAAAGAGGTTGATAATTAATTAACTAAACACAAAAATTAATTAAACACAAAAATTTTGTGTTCTTAAGCAGTGTGCGTGTGCGTGTGTGTGTGTGTGTCTAAACTTTTGGAAGACTTCTCAGTAAATCCCAGTCACAAAAAAAGGCCCAGGACCACAGCATACATGTAAATTAGAAATAAACAGTACTTCATTCCCTACTTTATCATTTTAGAAGCCAGTTGGATTTTATCCTTGAAACTAACCAGGAATCCTTCCATAATATCCATCTCCATTAGCTTCTCTCTTGACATAGAAAATAATCAGTGCGTCCTGGCTGGAAACATGCTTGGCTTGGTCCTCTGCCTCTCAGACTGTCCTCCTATTATTTTTATTCCTTCTCTTACTATCCGAGGTTCTACACATTCCGCATCAGTTCCTATTTTTGTCATGATTTATCTTTTCCCTCACTATCCCCACTCCTGGAACTGACTTACAGATTGGCAAGTCCAGTTGTTACTCCCCGGTCTTCCTTGTCCATTGGCGGTTGGCGAGATCCTGCGTGGCTGCCGACTTCCTGGCCTTTGACGCCCCTTCCTCCTCTGTGAGAGTAGTGACTGCAGGAGGGGCTGACGGTGTGCCGGGCCCTCCTGGGAGTTACCTCAAGCCTAACACAACTCTGAGAAGCCAGCGCTATTGTGATTATCATCATCACTTTACATGCAGAGAGAGAAAAGATCTGTGGTTAGGGAGATTTGCCTGACGTAAAGGATCCGGGCCTTCAGTTAGTAAAGTCAGTTTTGCCTGCCATTCATACCGCAGCAGCTTGCAAGCATGGTGTCCCGGCCTTCTGTGACAGCAGCCAGGCAGCTCTTCTTTTAAATAGAAGGATGTTTTTCTCAAAGCTACCTCTTTCCTGGAACAACTGTGATTCACCCCCGCGGATCCGTGTTGCGTTTCACATTGGACATCTCAGATTCTTCTGTGCGATTTGCAGTGCGGCCCACAAACGAGAGCGGTCTCGTTCTATTGATGACGCCCGCTTTCCTGTCGGCTGCCGGAGCCGAGTCCGGAAGGCCACCCTGTGGCCTCTGTTAAGTGCCGTGCAAACAGGATCGGTCCCTTCGTCAGTTGGCCAACCTACCTATTTTATTTCTCTTTATAGGAATCATATTTGGTTTCAGGGTAACCTGTTCAAAACATACTTTCCCAAGTACTTCACTGTAAGATTGGTTTAACTCTCAGGCATTTTCTTTCAGGTTTTCTCTGGCTTGTTTTGGGATTCCAAAAAAACACAGTGTTGACTGTGTTTTTAAAGAACATTAACCAAGTCAAAATTGCTCTGCCATCTTAGTGCCAACACTTATCCCTGACTTAATAAAACTACTAGGATCACAAATAAAGAGTTATCTTAGAAATAAATGGTAAGAAAGAAAATGTGACATTGAGTGCTTTCCCTGAATAACAGCCATGTTTCTCCAGATGCAGGACAAAGTACACAGTCAGCTGTAGGTCGTGCTGGCTTACCTTTGTTGCTTATATGCTTCTTCTAAAATTAGCAGGTTTTCACCAGTAACTTCAAATATATTATGCCCTTGTGTTCTTCCCATTTTCCCATTTTTGTCTTTTTTTGAACAAACATGTACTGTAAAAATTTCAGGTAACTCAGAAATCTTAAAAAGCCAAAGTATTTTGTAATCCTACCCCTTAGAGATAATCACAGTGCAGACCCAAGTACGGAGACAAGAGTACTGAAAACATACAAAGCTAATATATGTATATCTAAAGATAAAGGCATTTTAAAAAAATGGTAACGTTCTGTGCTTGCATGTTATTAATGGTTTGTCTCGCATACCTTAACAAATCAGCATGTCAGAGCCGTCTCATTTTCTTCTACTGCTACGTCATACGTCATCGTGCAGTCACTATGATCAGCGTACTCCGTACCCTCTGGATCAACATTTGTGTGGTTCCCACATTTCTGATATGACAAACAAAACAGCAGAAGAACTGTTTATGTACCTGTGCGATCATTCCTATGGGACTAATTCCTGGTAATGAAATTTACTCTATTAAATAATGTGGGGTTTTGTTTTTAATAGATATTATCAATTTCTTCTCCTCAAAAACAAACTGCTACTTAAATTTACAACCACCAAAATGTGAGAATAATTCTTTCTCTATGACCTGCCAACACTAAGCCATTATGTCTCTTGAATCTTCACTTGTCCTGATAGGTAGAAATGATATCTAATTGCTCCTTTCATTTGCATGTTTCTTACTAATAGTGAGGCTGAGAATATTTTCTTCTATTTAGAAAATCTGTGTCCTTCTTTGGGGTTCTTCTCCTTTGCCAACATTTTCTTCTTCATCTGTGGGTGCACTTTATATACTGTAAAAAATTAACCCTTTGTTGTCCACGTTAAGGACTATTTTTCTACTGTGCCTTGGCTTCCAGCTCCGCGTATGATGCCTTTTATCATACAGACATTTTAAATTTTTATGTAGTCAGATTTTAGTTATTTTCTTTACAGCTTATGGGTTTTTGGTTATACTTGTAAAGGTATTCCTAACCTTAAACGTATAAATATATTGTCCCACATTTTTTTCTAGTACTTTTATGATTTTGGGCATTATATTCATAACACTAACTCTTTGGGGATTTTTTTTTTCTTATGTCTGTTAGGAACTTCCATTTATTTATTTTTGACACTATTTCTTTGGATGAGTTATTCTTTGACAGCTGCTTTGCACAGATACATTTGTGCAAATCTCCTGCTCTTCCTGGACTGAATTTGAACTTGGACCAGAGGCCTGCATTTTCTCTCTTCCCATGTTCTCCTGTTTGTTGTTCCTCACCTACCTTTCCTGTCTGGCTCTGGTGGTCACACTACTAGTTTTGATATTTTTATCATCCTGCTTTCTTGCTCCTCTTACTTCCTACTTTTTTTTCCTTCAAGTTTGTCACTCACCATCTGACCGAAGGACATCACCAGCATGTGTCACAAACATTCTCACCCTTCTCTGTTTCTGTCCCAGCATTCTACTGCAGTCGGTGGTCCTTTTCTCTTGATTTCAGAATTATCCTCCTGCTTTGACTGTACTTCCCTCCGTCCGCTCGACGTACTGGAGCCAGGGCAGCTCCTCTGAACTTAAAAATCAGAGGCCATCTCTTCCTTTCTTGAAGCTTCCAAAGGGTCTTATTCTCGTAGAGTAAGATTGTAAGTCTAGTATGCTCCCACACCATCTGCCTCTTGCCCACCTCTTTGCCTTGTCTACTGTGTTGGAGTCCCCTCGGGTCTTCTTTTTGGTTCTTTAACCTTCTTTAACCCTTTCTTTTCTCTATGTCTTGTACTTGTGTTCCTTTTTTTTTTTTTTTTTTTTTTTTTTTTGACTCTTCCTATGCAGTTATTTGCTTCACTGGCTTGTTCTGAACCTTAGGGACTGAAGTCAAAATCACCACATCAGAGAAGCCTTCCTGATCAACCTCTCTGGAGTAAACCCTTTCCCTCCCAAATTCTAGCTACTCTGCACTGCATTACCAACCCTAGGATCATGTTTGCTTTGATCACAATCTGTAATTATTATTTCTACTTGTTTACTTATTTATCATCTATATTCCCTGCTTGAAGATCAACTCCCAAAACCAAGGGCTTCCTCTGCTTTAAGTGATACATCCTCATTACCTTGCCCAGTGCCTGGCACAAAGTAAGTCAATGAATGTCTTTGAATAAATGAGTGAGCAATATGTGATGAATTTTCCCGTTGCTCAACTTTGGGGCATCCTTCAGACAGCTAAGACTATTTTATATGTTATTTTAGAAAAAAATCAAGGAGAGAGGGGCACCTGGGTGGCTCAGTAGGTTAAAGCCTCTGCTTTCAGCTCAGGTCATGATCCTGGGGTCCTGGGATCGAGTCCCGCATCGGGCTCTCTGCTCAGTGGGGAGCCTGTTTCCTCCTCTCTCTCTCTGCCTGCATCTCTCCTACTTGTGATCTCTGTCTGTCAAATAAATAAATAAAATCTTTAAAAAAAAAGTCAAGGAGAGAATATGAAGGCAGTGAGGTAGTAGATCCAAAATAATTGTTACATATTTTCCTTATCATAAGTGTGTTTTTTTTTTTCTATTTGTTTCCATTAGATCTAAGTATGGGATGGGCTAAGTGAGGGAGAAAATAAGTCCTATAAGGAGGAAAGTGGGACTGTTAATGCAAATTAGCATACATTGGGCTGGTCAGATAGCACTTTGATAAATGTGTATATGGTAGAAGGGAACTCCTAGGTGCTTATACCATGTGGTGTCTGCTGACAAACTCACTAGTAAATGCTGATACAATCCGCTTTCAAAGTAGAAGAAAGCCTGTTTGGGGAGCCAGGTGAACTAGTAAGCACACTCAGGAAAATCCCATCTGTTCAGACACTGGCTGCTTGTTTGCACTTCTTCAAGTTCATGAAACCAGAAAACTTGTGAAAATAGGAGGCTGAAGTCAACTGCATTATGTTGTTCCTGCCAGTTCTTCGTTATCTCCACTGCACCTTCAGTAGTAAATTTCACAGTTTGCTAGTTGCTCTAACCCTGCTCCCTTCCTTTTCGAAACTAGTCTATCCTTGGTTAAATTATTTAATTTTCAGCTATGTACACAGTCTTTCCCAGATAAGACTGAAAGGCATTTCACCACTCCTCTGCTCCAAAGATTTATGAAATTAAGAGATTCTTTTGCTTCTGAGAAACATCCATGCTTCTTCCTTTCTTAATGGAAAACTTGTAAGTCAGACTCTTTGTCTTTTTCCTCTGTTAACCAGGGAGCTCAATTCCATTTTTACTGTTGAGTTACAGGACTCCCCACTTTAAACGTTTTGCTTTGTTTTTATATCTGATTTTCCTGAAATCATATATATCATATAAATAATATATGATAGGGTTATATTAAATATGGTATAAACGTGTGTGAGGTAAATATACCTTGTAAGACTATGCATGTTATTTTAGGAGAGGAGCATAAAGACACAGGAGCTATAAATTTAAAAACCTAGTTGATGCCTACTATCTCATCCAGTATTGATGGTCAGCTTTTGCTTGAATACTCAGATTTCCTGTTTAGTACTTTCGGTATTTTGTGTATGCTTTGGGAAAAGATTTATACCAAGTGGGTAGGTAGCTAGATAGGTGGGTGGGTAGGTAGATGGTCTCTCAACTCCAGTAGACTTCAGGTTCCTTGAGAACAAGGATGATAGCTTGTGATTCCTCTGCTCCTAAGGCCAGTCACAGTGCGTGGAACATTTCTATTCCCAACTCAATAATTGTTTGCTGATGGAATGTAAGAGGAAGGAGAGAGAAGGAGGAGCATCTTTCTTTCTTTTCTTTTCTTTTTTTTTTTTTTTAAGATTTTTTTTTTTTTTAATTTATTCATTTGAGAGAGACAGAGAGAGTGAGTGAGAGCATGGTCAGGGGGAAGGACAGAGGGAGAAGGACTATGCAGGACTCAATCCCAGGACCCTGAGATCATGACCTAAGATGAAGGTAGATGCTTAACTGACTGAGTCACCCAGATGTCCCAGGAGCTTATTTCTTCTTTGCATATTTGTCACAATGAATTCTTAGCCAGAATTGAATAACAAAACACAAGTCTAGCTTCTCTGTGTGACTCAAACCCTTCACATTTTTTAAAAAGCTTATCACATGTTCCCTTTGTACTACTTTTCCCAAGCTAAATATCATTTCCTTATATAACTTGATTTCTAAGACCTTTAACATCTAAGTTCTGACATTCTAAATAGCCTTTGGATTTATCATAATTTCATTAAAATATCTTGGCTTGAATTAGCCCCATACTCCTGTTATGATCTGTCCAGAACTAAACTCTACGTTTTTGGAATCCATGGTCATGATCTAACATGAGCTAAGAGAGAATATTAATTTCAGTTACTTAGACATTCTACATATAAAATATATATACATATAGAACCCAAATTCTTTGGGTTTTAGTCCGTTACAACATTAGTCTGTTTGTGTTAATAAGTTCATGGTCAAAACTTAAAAGTCTGCTTTTTCCTTTTTTTCACATAAATTGCTATAAATCAGCCTCTCTGTAATGCATTTTGAGAAATACTAAATGAGGGCGCCTGGATGGTTCAGTTAGTTAAGCATCTGGTTCTTGGTTTTGGCTTAGGTGACGATCTCAGGGTCACAAGATTGAGCTCTGCCCTGGGCTCTGTACTGAGCTGGAGCTTACTTAAAATCCTCTCTTCTCTTTTCCTCTGCCCCTCCCCACTTGTGTTCTCTCTCTCTCTAAAAATAGTAGTAGGTAGATAAGTAAATAAATAAAAATAAGAGTTGTGAATATTTTGAATTCATGAATATAGGAAAATCTCTAGTTATGAAAATGCTCATTAAAGCATTATTACTTAGTGATATTTAGTTGAGAAATGGTTAAATTAATTGAAGTCCAGGCAGACTGTTTAAGGTGGAATGTCAGTTATGAGAATCTTCTGTCTGACTTGAGCCAATAGTTCTGAGTTCAGGAATTCTTCTCTATGTAAGTAGAGACCCTCTCTGCCTTTTTTATTTTCTTTTTTCTTTTTCTTTCTTTGTGTTATTTTGTTTTCTTACACAAGAGCCAGGGTCATAATAGGAAGGGAAAAAAAAAGTATTCTAGTCAGATGTAAAAAAAGATGTCCTCAACCTCTAGTAATTACTTATTTGTGGAATTGCTGGAACTAGCTGAATGATTTCTTAAAATCATCATTTGTGTAGGAGAACACAGATGTCCTGGTTCTGGCTGATAGCTAGGGTGAGCTAGCTTCCATGTTTGTCCTAGAGGAGTACACTCTCCAGACTCTGCAGATATTTGGAAGTTCTAATCAAGGAATGACATGGAAATCACTGTTTTTGCCCTACCCCCTTCCTCTTTCCTTTCACCCTCCCCAGCACAGAAGGCTTGCGGGAAGATTCAGAAATTATGGGATAATCCACTTGGGTCTTGAAAGATGCATGAGATTCTGTCATGTTGTAAAGAGAGACCAAAATATTCTGAGTGGACAAAGGAGCATCATGGGAAAAAGAGTAGAGGTGTATGGACATCTCTGGGGACTACTAACGAGGGGGGAAGTGGAGGCACCCCCTCCAGAGGGGGTCTGTAGAGTGGGAGATTAAGAGAGGATGCAGTTAGCTCTGCAGAAGCAGAGACGAGCCTTGCAGTTGCCTGGGGAGCTAGGATGAGGACCAGAAGACAGCAAGACCATTTTAAGCAGTTTATGGCATAATTATATTTATGTTTTAGAAAGAATTCTAGAGGCACTGTTAATCATTCCTGTATATAGCAAAACATGGTTCCTTTCTCTCACCCAGCACACTAAGAAACCATTTCCTAGACGGGAAATACTGTATTGCTACTTGACTTCTATTTGTAGAACCCATTATTGTATGTAATTCTGCTCACTATTTTCCATTGAGAACTGTTACTTCCAGCAAAAAAAATACTCAGCTTAACATCTCAAACATGTGTCTTCAGACTGCAAACCAAGTCTTTTATGATAATAGGCAGGTTGGAAAACAGCTGGGGTTTCTGGGAAGAAAAAAATAAATAAATAAACATCATTTATGATATAGAGTAAAGGCAATTCTGTCTCCTTAAGGATCATTGTAGTTACTGACGGAGCACTGCATATCCCATTCCAGATTAAATCTCCAACTACCCCCCCTTGTGACTACTCTTCTTTTGTTATGTCTCTTGGTAGAGGTTTATTTAGTTCAATTGGCTCAGATAACTATCTCTACTAAAACTGGAACTTGCCACTCAGTCACAAGCCAGTAAGAACTGGCTTTTAAAAAGTGAGTTGAGAGGTGCCTGGGTGGCTCAGTTGGTCAAATATCTGACTCTTGGTTTTGGCTCCTATCATGATCTTGGGGGTGTGGGATTGAGTCCCGAGTCAGGCTCTGCATTCACCAGGGAGTCTGCTTCAGACTCTCTCTCTCCCTCTCTCTCTGCCCCTCCTCCTATTCCCCAACAAAATAAATAAATAAACCTAAAAAATTAAAAACTAAAAAATTAGTGAGTTGAATAATTTTAAGACTAAAATAATAATTAGTACAAGGGCCACCACACATGTATGTATGGACAGCATATATGCATACAGATAGACACACAGAGCTTAACAAAGGAAAAAAAATAGGGAAACAATAACATGTATACTTTGTAAGGTAATGGTTTTTTTCATTGCTTTCAAACTAATGAATAATAAACATTCCGGTATATATTTTTGCCCAATATTACTTACGGATTTATTTCTTTTTTGAAAATAAAATACAGCAAAATCACACACTATTTCAGAACAACTTTGTAAATGACTTTCTGTCTTGTTCTGTATAGTACAGCATATACATTAAAATTTGTACGCATATATAATAAACACACGCCCTTAGCATTTGTTGCTTGTTGTTGTCACAAAATCTGATAATGATTATACATCATGAAAATATATATGACTGTGCAAATAAGCCTCATTTTACAGAAGTGATAAAATCACAGATTAGAAATCCAAGTGTGGATATTTTATTCAGAGACAAGTGTCACTAAAATATTTTTATTTTTTATTTTCAGAACAACAATGTCTTTACCTTCCTCACATTTTTTGTTTTGTTTTATTTCAATGGGAAGTTTTTCAGTCAGTGTCTGTTAGAGTCTTGTGCTGTTAAGTCATCTGTGTGTGGCCAGAGTGCTGTCTGTGAGGCAGAAGAGGGCGAAACTACTGAACAGCATGATTTAGAGACTTTCGGTGTGTGGGGTCTGGGAAGCGCACTCTCTGTGATTCCAATTCCATGAGAACCACCATGTGCAAAAGACATTGAAGGAGACAATATCGAAATATAATGATTATTTTTCTTTGGTGTTAGTATACAGTTATTATTTTTAACTTATTTTCCTGAGTTTTCTACATGTTTACAAAAAGTATACATCTATGCTTCTCTGGCTAATAATATCTAAACAGAAGTAAATGTAGCAGTCTTTCCACCAAGTCTTGAGCTTGCCTTGCTCTGTCTAAATGGGCAGACAATCCAGGGAGCTCTGTAGACATTTTAGCCAATACAGGCCTTGTTGTCAGAATATCACGTCCACTTAGCAGTTGCTGGTTTAACCTCTTTGTTTACACTCTTTGATTATTTTTAGATGAAAATATCAGCTTCCATTAATTAATTAAAAGTATCAAATTAAGTCATTTGAAAGAATCAAGGGAACAGTTGGTCACTACGAGCATATTTCATTACTAATTGAAATATGAAACTTATATTAGACTTGCATATAATATGCTCAATTCCACAGAAAGGACAGTAGCTACATGTGGGAGCTGATAGCTCTCAGATATCTAGTCACTTTCTCAGGTCAGTCCTTTCCGAGTACCTTATTAGGCTCCACTGGGCTGTGATCCCATGGCATCCTGAGCTTAGCTTGCTGTGTTACATAATCATTCTCCCTCTGGAATGTGAGGTCCTGAGTCCTGAAATGCCATTGAATTTGTGAACAAAGCCATAGTGGTTGGCTTATGGCACAATCCCTGGCACATAAAAGCGCTATACTGATACCCACTGAATGTATGAGAATGAAGGGATTTCTTTAAAGATTTTATTTATTTATTTATTTGAAAGAGAGAGAGAGAGAGGGAGAAGCAGACTCTATGCTGAGGAGGGAGCTGGACCCCAGGATCCTGGGATCATGACCTGAACAGATGTTCAACCAGCTGAGCCAGCCAGGTTTCCCCCCCTCCCAAAATAAGTCTTTTTAAACATTTTTATCTGGTTCTTTTCATTTCTTTGTATGTATTTGCACGTGGTTAATTCAATAAATATTTCATTAACCATTTAATAGACCTTAACCATTAACCTAGGAACAATGATTCATTCTTTACCCAGATTTTTTTTTTCTTTTAAGATTTTATTTATTTGTTTGAGACAGAGAGAGCACAAGGGACGGGAGGAGCAGAGGGAGAGGGAGAAGCAGTCCTTGGGGCTCAGTCCCAGGACCCTGAGATCATGACATGAGCCAAAGGCACTTAACTGACTGAGCCAGGCACCCATGGAGTGACTTTTTTTTATTTTATTATTTTTTTAAATTTTAATTTCAGTGTAATTAATGCACAATATCACCTTGGTTTCAGGTGTGCAATATAGTGGTTCAACAATCCTATATATTACTGATCATCAAGATACAGCTCATCTTATTTTTTTTTTTAAATTTTAATTCCCATATAGTTAACATGCAGTGTTATATTCGGAAAATGGAGCACTTTTTAATTGACGGTTAGATATTAGCATTTTAATTCAAAATTTGGGCACCCATTTAAGGAATTAGGGCCATTAGTAACTGTGGGGTCTATTAAAAAAATGAAAACAGTTTTTTATGGACTTCCATATGAGTAGGTGACTGGTCAAGGATTGTAAGGATTCTTGCTCATTAAAGCACATTGTGTCCGGGAGGTAGAGGTAAGAGTCCTGGAATGAGAGTCTCCAGGTGAGAATGGACAGCCGTGCAGGTGGCTCTGCACCCTCCTTCTGAGTTCACGTGCCCCCCGAGGACTGCTTTGGACCACTGACAGAGCCCGATGCTGCCCACGGACAGGGCTGTCCCCGCCCTCCACTGAAAAGTCTGATCCAAGCCACAGCAGTGCATTCTCCTTCTACCCCTACCCTCCTGCTCTGCACAGTGCTGGACCCACTAGAGTCCTCACTTCTCCTCTGTTTCAGAGGCAGTTTTCACGTGTCTGGTGTGCTAAGCAGGATTCATTCAGGGGACACAGGCCTCGGGGCCTCTAAGGAGTGTGTCTAGTGATGACCACGGACAATCTGAAGGCAGTGTGACATAGGCTACGATTACAAGGGAGCCCTGCCGGCCGTGGTGTATGCATAATGTCCCTCAAAAGGCATTTCCTCTTTTCTCTCCTCATGGGTCAGAAGGACAGTTCCCACAACTCTTACAGGGCCAGGATAGTAGATGGAAGAAAAGGGCTGCCTTATGCAGACTTACTTGATTAATGAAGTAAAATTGGATCGATTTACTTAGATGCTTAAATTTGTGTGGAAAGAATAAAACCAAATCTTTGTCTACCGCAGGTATACTCAAAACCTGTGAATCTGTTGAGGTGCCTGGGGGCTCAGTTGGTTAAGCATCTGATTTCGGCTCAGATCATGATCTCAGGGTCGTGGGATGGAGCCCCGCATCCGGCTTCATGCTAAGTGGGGAGTCTGCTTGGGATTTTCTCTCTCCTTCTGCCCCTCCTGCAGCTCATGTGCGTGCGCGTGCTCTCTCTCTCTCCTTCTCTCAAATAAATAAATACATATGATCTTTAAAAATCAGCCAGCCTATGAGCCTGCACCACCCGTATTGTCTCAGCGCAGCCACTCATCGCCGCGGTCTTCTATGTTCCTTCCACGTCTGTATGTGTCTGCTACTGTGTTGTTCTGCCCTTGTTAATATGCAGCTTTGTAAGTGTCCACTTGTCACCTTAATTGAATGTTTTTTGACACCTGTCTTTCCTCCTCCACTGTGCCACACATATTATTGGAAAGAAATATTAGATGTGATATTGGACCGTAAAAACCTGATAATCTTCTGGAAAGGCAGAAGTAACTTAATATGAAACAAGGGAATAAGTAGGCGTTCCATTAGAAGGAGCTGTGTACGGCATAATCGCCAAGGAAGGACTATCAGGAGAGCCCAGACTTTATAAACAGCAACCTTAGTAAGGTGGAATTTAATCTTGTCATAAAAGGAATGAGGAAGAAGAGGAGGGGGCGTAAAACAGGGTTGAAGAGAGTGAGCACAGGCTAAGCTGCAGAAGTACGGGATGGCACAGGACAGCCTCTTGCTGGATCTGAGTGGAGATGGGGTGGGGGGACCTTATAAATTCATTACTTTAGGAGCTGAGACAAGAATCTGAACAGGGAAGGTTTGCGCGGGGGACTGTGTTATGGGAAGGGGAGTGCCAGGACTGTCACTCAGGTACGGGCGCGCGGCATCGACTGAAAGGATCAAGGAGGTAGATCCAAGAATGTAAAATGAACCAAATTAAAGGCTCGCTCATCAGTCATCAGCCCGCAGTGTTCTGGATTCTCTTGAGTCTGTAGTTTTAACTGACATTCCATCTTCTCTTCTCAGAAGATCTTCGCCAGACGTCTGTTTCTGCCTCTCACTCTCCAGCCTGTGCTCTTTCACTTACACTCAGTTTCAGAGACCAGAGCACTGCTTTGAACCTCTTTCCAGCTTCTTCCCATCAGTAGAAACACGTGTATCGGGGCACCTGGGTGGCACAGTGGGGTAAGCCTCTGCCTTCGGCTCAGGTCATGATCTCAGAGTCCTGGAATCGAGCCCCATATCGGGCTCTCTGCTCAGCGGGGAGCCTGCTTCCCCCTTTCTCTCTGCCTGCCTCTCTGCCTACTTGTGACCTCTCTCTTTCTGTCAAATACATAAAATCTTTAAAAAAAGAAAAGAAAAGAAAAGAAAAGAAACACTTGTATCCTTCCATCATGTAGGGAGAGCTTCCTTGGGCTCTGGGTTTGGTTCCCACTGTGTTGCTCAAAAACTATGTGAATTTTCAAAAGGTTCATCAACTATACTGAGTTTCAGGATTCTAAATTATAAATCAAGGGGTGGGGGGGGGAACCTTACCTTGCCTTTAATTAGAAACATAAAGCAATGCATTAAAATACATTATGTAAAGTGTTTAAGTCCTCTGAGGATTAGTGTAACCACAGTCATCCCTGAAATAATACTGTGTTTCATTCACTCAGCCTCCTGGGCACCAGATGGCAGACCAGTGGTTAAAGGTGGTGAAGGAAAAGGGGCTTCGGGATCATGACTGAGAAGAGGTTGGAAGTAGCATATGAAATGCAGGTGGAATGAGAGACCCAGAGCAATTTTATGCATTCATTTTGGATCTAATTGAGTTAGAAATTTCTGTCTGATGGAGGACTTCTGTATGGAGTTGAATATTCAAGTAGCTGTAGAAAGATCTGGGCTAAAGATATGGGTTTTAGAATTACCGGCAGGTAGGTAAGAGTCAAAGCTGTAAACAAGGAGATTGTTGAAATGTATCCAGTTAGCATTAAACAAAATCAGGATTTCCAAGGAAGATCAACAACATAAGAAGAAAGATACAAACTGTGTCTGTTTGGCCCACAAAACTTTAACAAGTTTGAGAAAAAAGAACAAACAAAGAGTAGTTTCTCAGGCACCATGAAAGAACACACACCATGGCATATGTTTCAGGTAAGGGTGGGGAGTGCGAACTGAAATGTCCTTAACTTGGGTGGGGACTTTCCTTTTCGCAGATCACGTGCTCAGGCAATCTCTCCAACACCTCAGCTCCTTGCCGTGGTTCTCCTGTGGGGTCCATGTTGTATTTTCTATATCATGGGAAATACTGGTTGCAGGGGTGCCCGTAATGACTAAAGGACCTTAGTTTTAATGTGTGCAGTCTAAATATAGGAACTTTACAATCCATTTTATGGATTTCTGTTTGAAAATGACCTTTAAACTCAAGATTCCTTTTCTTAAAAAGGAATGTGCTTTTTTTTTTTTTCTTTTCTTTCTCTTTTTTACTGACAATATTGCCATTTCTTAGAGGTTTTATAGTTTGGTACTTAGTACTCTTGAAAATGGTTTCTTTCTTTTTTTTTTTTTCTTTTTTTTTTTTTTTTAAAGATTTTATTTATTTATTTGACAGAGATCACAAGTAGGCAGAGAGGCAGGCAGAGAGAGAGAGGAAGAAGCAGGCTCCCTGCTGAGCAGAGAGCCTATGCAGGGTTCGATCCCAGGACCCTGGGATCATGACCTGAGCTGAAGGCAGAGGCTTTAACCCACTGAGCCACCCAGGCACCCCTGAAAATTGTTTCTGCCACTTCCTAGACATCATGACCTCAGGCAGGTTTCTAAACTCCTCTGAGCCTCCATTTCCTGATCTGCAGGGACCGTAGTAGGAACCTGAAGGGCCTGCCGTGAGTCTTGAGGGAGATGTTGCCTGCAAGGTGCCTGGTGTAGAGCCTACACGTGCATCAACCCAACCGTGGCCGTGACAGCTTTGCTGTCTGCCCAGTGCCCCTCAGCCAGGAAGTGGGCTCACATCCAAACCTTCTGAGCCCAGATTCCATATGTTGTTGTCCCCTTTTCACCAAGGACTACTTACACATGCTTAAGACTTACTCTGTTTAGTATCTCTGATTCTAGCAGCCCCCAAATTTCCTTGGTTTCCCCTATGGCTTATCACATAATATGTAGGATATTCTCTTTTGGACTGACTGCATGATTCTGAAAAGAAAACATTGTCAGTTATATTCTAGGTATGGGAGAATGTCAGAAAAGCTTTTGAAAATTCACTAGAAGGTACAATCTATATAGCTTGCGCTGATATTTTATTAAATGATTTTTGGGCAGGTCCTTTTGGGGTGGACCTTGACAAGAGTAGAAACCTTTGTCTACATACCTATGATAGTAAGACCTCATATATGTGTAGTACTTCACAGTGTTTCAGAAATGAGGCATAGGGGCACCTGGGTGGCTCAGTCAGTTGTGTCTAACTCTTGATTTCAACTCAGGTAATAATCTCAGGGTCGTGAGATCAAACCCCACGTAGGGCTCTGTAGGGCTGGGCGTGGGGTCTGTTTGAGATCCTCTCTGTCCCTCGCCCTCTGCCCCTTCCCCCATTCATGCTCACTCTATTTAAAAAAAAAAAAATCTGTGTGTGTGTGTATATATAGAGAGAGAGCTAGATATAGGTACTCATAGGCACTGAGAAATTAATTGATATGCAGAGCTTCTGACAACTATATTGACAGTTAAACTGCGATTAGCATCTTTTTCTTAAAGATCCACAATCAAATATAGGACTCTTATATTTAAATATTACCTAAAATAATGATACCAGGACTTAGAAAATAAATTATCTTTAATTTTCTTTGGAGTCCGAAATAGAACTGGGGGAATTAACCTCTGCCTAGGAAACTAATAGCTTAAAAGTAAAATAAAATGTCAGTATTTGAATTATAATCATGCAAAGAAAGTTTAGTGTAAATACACAATTTTTGACTTGGAAGCAAAAGCCGGATTTGAGGGGAGGCATTATAAAGACCTGCCATAGGGCTGGTGAAGGACAGCCCCACAGTAAGTGTCCAGTGCGAGAATGTACATAAAAATTTCATTGGTTCTACTTTAGGAAGAAAGGCTAGGTGAAACTGGAATAGAAATTGTGGAACTTACATTTTTGACAAAGGAAAATACTATGAGGGACATTTTAAAATTTCCATGGGAATCTCAGGGATGAGTCTTGTCCTGGCTCATGCCATTTCACAGATCGTTAGCGTCCCGAGCGGAGGCTGCGCCGTGTCACCTGCCTAGCTGCGCGTGGCACTGACCTCACCGTCATGCACGGGAAACCACGTCAGTGGCCGGGGGGAGATTTTGGCCTTGCCTTTGAAGACTTTCAAACTAATTCTCACACTTTTACTGGCAACCTAGCTGTCACAGTAAACGAACCCTATTTACATAAATATTCTCACCTTCTTCAATTCAGTTATTAAGCAGTCCCCCTCATGGAATGTCTAGTAGTGTGAAATGTTCACATTTATTAATGACAGGAATGTTCATGAAATGAACATTTTAAGGCAACAAGGAACACAATCTGTGAACATGTGGATAGTATAATTTACCGTTTCCCATATAATTGCTTGCTCTTTTCATTTTATCCCTCAAGAATACTTTGCCATTTTTCATTTTTTTCAGGATCAGCATCTTTTCGACTTCCACGTGACTTTTTATTCAGAGTCTCATTTACTTTCTCTGCCCTACCTGACACCTGTACCAAATCAAAACCTCCTCTATGTTCATCCTTCCCCTTGGATATAATGATTAGGTACCTGTACACTGTCATGGCTGACATGGCAAAGACTGTCCCCTCCCCTTTTCCTAGCATCCTCAGGCTTACCCAACGCATAGTCCGCAAAGTCTAGTCTCATTTAGTACGCGCCATATGGTGACGCTTCCGCGCCGTTGTGAAAGTCATTGTAAACACGTGCCTTTGAAAAGGATGCTTATTTAGTCCATGAACTCTTTTTAAAGAGAAATCTTGGAACAATGACACGGGATGACAGTATCTCTCAATAGTGATTTGTTTCAAGTAAACCACCAAGAAGCTCAGGTCCAAGTGTACTTGTCTAGAATTGAAGCAGTGCCCTATCTGTCATGACCGTGAAACCATCCGGTTCCCCTCCCTGTGATGTGTTTGGATCTGACCACACAGTCGTTCGGTTTCTTGACTTTGCAGTTGGTTATCATAGGACAACGGCCTCAACATGTATTTACTATATAATGATGCTGTGTTGTTTTTTTTTTTTTACTCTAAAATCTTAAATACAGAGACAGAAAAGAATATAGAACATTTTTAAGATTAAAATTCTACCAAATGCAGTTTAATTTTGATATTTGTACTCCATAATATTGTTGAGAATATCACCAACCATTTGAAAATATTTCTCATGAAACTAGATCATCTTAATGGTACAAAGTATGAATAGAAGCTTTGTGGCCCTTAACACTAGAAAAGGAAATACGGAATTAATTTTAGTGCATTTTATGATATTAAAAATAGAATGCTATGTCTCTCACCTTTAAACAATCCTTTTGCTTGCAACAGTATTATATAACATTTTATTAAAATTTCTATTTTAAAAGTAATTCTTTTAAATTGAATTGAATTTCTCTGGGGACTAGGAATCTCTGGATTTTGTGCATATTATGTGATGTGAATCATGTCACAAAGCATTTGCGTTTGTTAACACCATGATTTATAATATTTACTGAAAGTCTGTCCAGTGCATCGTACTGTCCTAGGCACTACCAAGGATTCAAAGAAAAGCCAGATAGATGCTCTGCCTACATGAAGTATTAAATGAACAAGGAGGAATACACGTACATAGATGACCATTCGTAGACAGTGGTGGATCCTGCTGTTTGCTGCCTCCTAAGGACTGAAAAGTTCCCAGGCAGGAACATGTGGCTTCACGTCTTAAACCTAGGCAGATACTTTGATAACTTGTATTTGAAAGTCATTATAGCATATTGTTATTCTATAAGGTAGGTTAAAAAAAATGCAATTTGAACATGATGATTCTTAAAACCTAATCCATATGATGGGGCACCTGGGTGGCTCAGTTGGTTAAGCATCTGCCTTCCACTCAGGTCATGCTTGGGGTCCTGGGATTGAGTCCCGAGTTGGGCTCGCTGCTCAGCAGGAAGTCTGCTTCTCCCTCTCTCTCTGCCTGTCCCCCCACTCTCGCTCTCTCAAATAAGTAATATCTAAAAAAAGAGGGAAAAAAAGCTAACCCATATGAGAATGATCATGAAGGAAGATGGTTCGTCACCAGTGAAATACTAGTTGCAATTCAGAGGACGGTCTGAGATTCTGAATGCTTACACTGGTATTTTTGCTACTGAGGTGTCACGTAAGTTTGAACTCATTTCACTGAGTCACCTGGTAAATGATACAGGTTGCTTGTTTCTGGAAGAACTCCAATAGTCAGTCATTATGCCGGCGTGGGAGCGTGAAGCTCTTCCCCCAGAGCGCTGCTGAGGCTTGCATTGGAACAGGAATGGAAGTACTGGTGGTGATTGACAGGACACCAAAGGCAGCAGAGAGACCATGCTGTCAGGGACATCCCTGAGGGCGCAGGGCCAGGGGCTGTCCACACCCACCCCCCACCACAGACTGTGTCTGCAGCTACCCGGAATCGGCTGAACACCTGTTGCTCTAAATCATACTATTTTATTCCATAAATAGCACAGAGTCATTTTAAAACATATATGGTATAAGTTCAGAGTACTGATATTATCATACAGTTTTTCGGGAATCTGCACCCTAGAGAATGGGTTTTTCCTTTATATTTTCTTGGTGCATGTCATCTGTTTCCCTTTCTAAATAGCATCTGCTCATTTAGCCTGTCTTTCCACTAAACATCACTCTTACTTCGTTTACCCGAGTGCTTCAAAGTCTCTTCGCTGCTCTCTGACTTTCACACTTTCTCCTCCATTGGATCTCTTAAGTTCACGTGCTTTTTTCTCTGTACTTCTGCCCCGTGCGAGGGATCGCTTTCTCTCTTTACCTATCTTTCTTTCTTTCAGTGGGTTATTAAAACTCACTCCCTTCTCTTTCTCTGACTTTTCCAGGATAACATTTATTGTTCCTTTCCTTTTTCGATCACCTTTTACCTTGTTTATTAGTGAAGTGGCTCACATGTCCTTTCTGTTCCCTGTTCTCAGTTTGCAAATCAGCGCAGTGCACCTAGTAGTTAATCAGCGGGTGTTTACTAAATACTCAGTATTGCACTAAAATGTGTGAATTTTCTCTGAAAACAGTAAACCAGTGAGAATCAAAGAAATCCCCGTAAATAAAGCAGGAAGTACGTCTTAGGCCCTTGGAAAGGGCCTACTTACTCCATGACATTAACTCCGTGGGGAGGAGGGAGTGTTTGGGCTCCGGCAGTCCTAATGCAGCCTTCCTTCTCCTCTCACTCCTGAATCCAGTGCGTATGTGTTAAGTCCACCGATTTCGCTTTGGAAGAAAAGTTAGGGGATAAAACATTTACTAAGGGGACGAGGCCCTGAACAAGTACAGAATATGTTTTCAAAATTCAGTTGAAGCAGTTTCATGGATAAGGGACACTCATGGCCATGTTTGAGCAGTAGACGTGACAGGGACCCAGGCCTCTGGCCCCACAAGGATCTCAGCACCAGGGTCCTGCCCCTTCTGTGGGGTGGGTAGCCTCAGCCTTTTCTGGGCTTTACAGCATTTGTGATAGTAAATTCAAAGAGTCTTATCTTAGGAAAGTTGAGGACCTCCCCGACATTCAGTATAACATTTTACTTCAAAATCATACTGTACGTTTTTAATTTGCAATGTTAATGCCGTCGTATTATTATTCGTATTTAAACTATAGCCTTGCTCATCACAGGCTGGTAAACTGAAAGATACTTATGAATCAGGTAGTTCCTGTCACCAAAAAAGGGAAAGTGCTCTCCTCAATTCACAGCGTGCCCTTCTGATACAGCTGGGGCTTTGAATCCAGTCTCTTTAATCTGAGGCCAAACTTCGATGGTTCTGTAGTAACCTTGCTAATACGAAGAGAGCAGAGGATCGTAGAGTTGAAGAAAGCAATCAAGATGATGTTTTCTACATAACCTTCCATTTCTAGACTGCATCTTAATTTTCACTTAAATGCGAAAAAGAAAATGAGTGCCCTTTTCCTGGGTCCTCATGTTAGGTCCCCCAATAATGGGTCCGTGATTAAAGGAGCGAGACTGATACAAAGCAAAGGTCAAGCAGAGCTTTATTTCGCGCAAGCATCATGAATCAAACTGAACATTCGGGGCCGCGCCTCTTACAGAGAGGGCGACCCCTCTCTGCTTCACAGACTAGCTTTTAAGGGCAAAGGCCATGCGGTTGGGCCTGGCCATGCACAGGTGGCCAATGAGATTGTAACACACAGAGAAAGCTGCACAGTCACGTTAGGTCACACATAAGTGACCAGTTGAATTACAATTTACCCTCATAGATATTTGAACTAGCCTATGACCTTGGTCAGAATTGGCGCCCAAAAGGGGCCCAGAGGGCGAGGCCCATACTCCTTGGTAACTAGGGAGACAGTATGCGTTCCCCCACTGATCAGATGTCTCCATCTGGCCTGACCCACCCTTGTATTTGGGCTTTGTTACCTGGGACTGGTTTCCGGGACTTCTATTTAAGTAAGTCCCCTAGGGGAAGGGGGGCAAGGACAGTTTAAGTTTTAAACAACAAAGTTATTGTTTAACCGGATGGAAGCGCTCTGGCTAAATAGGTCCTTACACTCATACTACTTACATGTCATGCGACAGGTGCCATCACTTGCTAAATTCCATTACCAGGTACTATGAGTGTTAAGAATGTTTGGCATTTTGTGGAAATTAAAAAAAAAGAAAAATCAGGGGCACCTGGGTGGCTCAGTCATCAAGCGTCTGCCTTTGACTCAGGTCATGGTCCCAGGGTCCTTTGACTCAGGTCATGGTCCCAGGGTCCTGGGATGGAGCCCCGCATCGGGCTCTCTGCTCAGCGGAAGTCTGCTTCTCCCTCTCCTCCCTGCTTGTTCTCTCTCTCACTATCTCTGTCTTTTCTTTCTTTCTCAAATAAATAAATGAATTCTTTTTAAAAAAAATCATTAGAATTATTGCAATAAGTGATTAATGAGAATATAGAGCATCAACATTATATTAATAACTACATTTTAGCTTTTCAGAAATAATCTGGGATTTATTTCTGACCAAGAGTCTGATGCAGATGTTTCCCTAACATTCAGGAAAGGAAAGTAAAGAGAAGACATTCTCTGACTTAAGAAGTTGGGTGTTTCATAACAATTTCAAACCCACAAAAATGAGAAAAAAATTATATTTTCCTTGTATTCTGTAAATTCCTTAGCAACACGTTTATACATGTTGCTTTGTTTTGACAAATCTTTTTAATTATCACGGTAATGTGCCTGTAGCAGGCAATTTGAAAACTACAGTTATAACAAAACAATTAAAATCACAGTAATCCTATTACCAATTGATAAAAATGTACATACTGGTTTTTCTTATTTTAAAAATATTTATAATATTTATTATGTTATTTAGGATTAACTTTTATTTTAGGCATTATCCTAATAAATATTATTCAAAAATACTATTTTAATGATCACATAATAATTTAGTTTATGGGGTGCCTGGGTGGCTTAGTAGGTTAAGCCTCTGCCTTCGGCTCAGGTCATGATCCCAGGGTCCTGGGATTGAGCCCCGAATTGGGCTCTCTGCTTGGCGGGGAGCCTGCTTCCTCCTCTCTCTCTGCCTGCCTCTCTGCCTACTTGTGATCTCTGCCTGTCAAATAAATAAATAATATCTTTTAAAAAATTTAGTTTATGGATGATCATTTATTTAATGATTTTGTTTTTAAATGTCTAATATTGTTTTAGTGTTTAACAATTATAAGTAACACTTTGACCATATTTCTACTTATTTCCTTTGGGTATGTTTCCAGAAGAAAAATTACTGATGAAGGAGCATGCATATTTTTTTTATTTAAAAAATTTTTTTTTTGTATTGAAGTAGTGTTGATGCACAATGTTATATTAGTTTCAGGCAAACAGCATAGTAATTTGGCACGTTCTGCTGTCCTCATGACCAGTGTAGCTGCCATCTGTCACCATGCAACCCTATTAAAATACCATCGACTACATTCCCTGTGCTGTGTCTTTCATCCCCATGACTTACTCATTCCACAACTGGAAGCCTGTGCCTGCTACCCCCTTTCACCCATTTTGCTCATCCTCCAGCCTCCCTTCCCTCTAGTAACCGTCAATTCGTTCTCTGTATTTATGGTTCTATTTCTGCTTTTTGTTTGTTTCATTTGTTTTGCTTCTTTAGATTGAAGGAGAATACAAGTGAAACCATATGGCATTTGTCTTTCTCTATCTGACTTAGTTCACGTGACATAATAGCTTCTAGGTCCATCCATGTTGCTGCAAATGGCAAGACCTCATTCTTTTTATGACTGAATAATAATCCATCATATATATATATATATATGAATGACACATCTTCTCTATTGATTCATCAGTTGGTGGACACATAGGCTGCTAATGTATCCTAGCTATTGTAAATAATCCTGCAATAAACATAAGAGTGCATGTATCTTTTCAAATTAGTGTTTTTGTTTCCTTTGGGTAAATACCTAGTAGAATTACTAGATTGCATGGTATTTCTCTTTCTAATTTTTTGAGAAACCTCCATACTGTTGGAGCAGCATATTGTGAAGGTTCTCAGTATACACCATGAAATTGCTTTCTGTGTAGACATCCATGGCTCTCACTAGTGTGTGCTGATGCCCTTTCCATCACAATGTATATTAACTTTTTCTCAATTAGGTAGATGACTAGTGATAGCAAAGTATTTTCATTTTGTTTTGCTTTCTTTGTAATATATTTCTTAAAATTACATTTCATTTGCTTAATTTTTAGTTTTCACTTAACATGTAAAAATAAATTAGATTAAATCAATATTTTGAAGCTTCAAACAGAGCATGTTTTATGACGTTATTCTTATCCTAATTATTATTTTTATGTCAAATCACTATGTTTAGATTCATGGAGCATTGCCTTACAAGTTTTTAATAAGCACTTGCGGAAGTTTACAAGACTATTTATCCAATACCTGTCATGAAAACATTGATGAAAGTAAAAGTAGAATAAAATAGAACTTTGACTTATCATTTAAGTCTAGAACTTTATTAGCATTTAATGAGTAAGTGATATAAGCATAATTATTCCCTGTGTTTAATACAGTTCTGAAATTAGTGACTATATTAACTTTCTACCTGAGAGTTATAGAATTTAGATCTAGCAATTTAACCTAAATTATTCTGTGATATTTGACTTTTTTCTCTCAACTCACCTTAGCTATTATTCACCCTTCTGATGTTACTTTCCAGCTCAGTCTGGTCACTGATGTTCATTATAGCAGTTACTTGAGCAGAAAATTGAGGAGAATTTTCCTGCTTAATAACTTAGCTAAGACTAGTATAGAGAGATTTAAATGGCAACAGACTTGGCAGGTAAGACATCTCTGATTTTTTTTTTCTTTTTTTAATCTCTGAAGAATCCTTGAGTACAGCAAGATCGATCATATCTCATGAACACAGGTGCAACCATAGAATATCATTCTGTGTCGGTCATGTGATTCCTGAGGGCCCCGTGCTGATGTCACTCACCTGTTTGAATTCCAGCCCACGTCAAGTTAGTCACCTGTCCATCCTTCGGTACCTTGTGGCAGGAAAAAGTTCTCCAGCCCATGTTGTGTTACTCGGCCACCAAGCAGTGCTGCCTGTAGTTTCTTTATTTCAAGACGGAGAGCAGCTCTTTCTGACCTTTGTGCTTTCACAGGAGGAGGGGTAGCAGCAGGCAGGCTGAGAGCACAGCTGGGTTAAACTCAGTTACCTGTCGCTCTTGATGGGAACCCGTTATTCATTAAACAACCTTGTACGCTCTATCTCCGTTAAACATTCGAGTGAGTGACTTGGGTCCATGTAGTTGGGGCCCTTCTCACATCCTTGGAAGGTTAAAGGGTGACCTTGGTTCTTAAGTGGGAACCTGGGAACCTAAATCTTGACTCATGTGAAGCCTCAAAGGTGTTTACCTAGTATATACTGTCAGCTTCTCAGTTTTTATGCAAAATTTTCAAAATTGTATGGCTCCAGCAGCCCTTTGTGCCTTTTTACCCCCAACTCCAATATTCCAGTAAAAAATAAAAAACCAAAAAATCCAGAAAACCCAAGATGTGTCTAAATTAATCAAGACTGTATGTCGTAGGTGCTGAGGTGGGCTTCCTGTTGGACATACTAAGTTTGCATGACTTTATTGAATAAGTAACTTCTGGCTTAATGTCTTATGTCTAGTTCTGATGTAGAGCCTCACATTCTATAACTATTCAGGTAATTTGTTTGAATGAAAGTAAGACATCTTCTCTTTCTTCCTCTGATTTTTGTTTTGGATATATGTCACATTTCAGTGCAATATGTTTGCCATGTTCACCGTATTGTCTGCTTCTTGCTTTCTGAAAATATGGTGGTCAGCATTCAGGGCAGTTATACCCATGTCGAGGAGGAACGTGAAAAAGCCAAGATCCTACAGGATCCTTGACAAACTCTTCCCTTTAGAAAAGTTGACCTCTTTCAACTGCCAGCACTCTAAGTAGTTACTTCCCTGGTTAGAAAGCTCTTGTCTCTTCTGTTTTGATTCTGAGGATTTGTTCAGGGATTTTTAAGATATGCTGCCATATGCTTTGCTGAGGGGCCAATGTCCTAGGTGCTCCTCCTTTCCTGGTTTCCTCTGGTGTAGCAGCGGGAGTCATCCTTGTCCTAGTACCGTCGTAGTAGTGCTCGCAGTAATGGCGGCCGTAGGATGGAAACAACAGTGTGTTAGATGCAGCTGTTCCTGCCACCCTTTAACTGAGTCAGCGATATGCTTGTATCAGACGTGGAAGTAACTGTGAGAAGAGCTCTGCACATACACATTTCCAAAGGACATTATTGAGAACCGGGTTTTAAAACTACCTCACCTACTTCAAGGGCAGGAAAAAAGAATGAGGAGAAGTGATTCCTGAGGCGTGTTTTGGAGGCAGTGACTTCCATGCCATGAGATCCCGTATCCCCCACTTCCCCCTCGGAGCTCCATCACGCTTACTGGTGTCTGATGGTTGAGTCTAACTTTTTATCCTTTTAGAAAATCAGAATCTTATTCGCATAATTGAAAAGGCTATTTCCAGGAAGTATGTTAAGAGCACATTGGGATAAGATAAAAGTAAGGTAAAGACACTGTGTTGATGCCGACTCTTAGAAACTGATAGCCCTAGCCCTGAATCGTCACAGGTTCCAGGCAGTAGTTTCCCTAGGCCGGGAGAAGAACGCTGGCCCTTGGCCCTGGGCTCGTGAACCCGGCGCAGGGTGCCCTGTGTGAGAAGCAGGTGGCTGTTCCGAGAGGCCCTGGTAACAAGGCCTCAGTAGATGTGCCGAGTGAGGCTTAAGCCCTGGTGGGCCCCAGGGGAAACAAACTCCCAGCTGAAGACTGACACCCCACCCCTCAGAGAATTTCTGCCGCAACAGGGCTGAGGGGAAGGAGAGAGGACAGATAGGAAGAACCCTGCCTGCAGCGGCCCTCACCGCGAGCCCCTCTCACACACTCCTTGCAGCCCCGGAGTAACTCACCGCGGCTCCCAGTTCCCCGTTCAAAGAATAAGAAAATGGCAACAGCATCCATTGAAACGTGATAGGAAAACAAAAAAGACAACATTATTTCAGAACAAATGACAGGAATGGATGGAACTGCCTAGATTCAGAGGTGAAGAACATAAAAAACAAAAGCAATGAAGAATATCACAGTGATGCTGTGGAATTTCTCTTAAAAATGATGAAAAGGAATACAGCATGAGAAGACTAGTAGGAACTGTGCATTTAAATGTATATCCTAGAAATTGCAGGGGGTAGGGAGCAGGTTTTTGAACTTGTAAGAAAATTAAAGAGACCATGAATTCTATGAAATGAATCACAGGAATAAAGAAAGAAGAAACCATGAGAGATTACAGGGAGCTGGCAAAATTGAGGAAACCATTTGATGAGAAAAGTGAAAATATTTCAAAATCAAAACAACCTGCATTAGCAATTTCAAGGAGTGGAATTAACATTTTTTGAAAAACCAAGTAAAATATCAGGAGGATAGAATGCAGAAAATAGTACCCAGTGTAGAGCTACAGAACCCAGATAAGGAGAGAGTGGATATTCTAGCTATTGAATATAATGTTGGTCAAATATATAAATAATTACCCCTTCTGAAGAAAGGAAAAATTGGAGCAAAAAAATATGCAAAAATGAATACAAGAAGACTTATCTGGAATAACATTCACATGACTCTCTGTACAGAAAGAGCTTTTTATATTCTAAGAAAATATATTTCAATAAACAAAGTTTTACCAAATTATTTCTTTATTTATTTGAGAGAGAGAGAGAGAGAGAGAGAGAAAGCATGAGAAAGGAGAGATCAGAGGGAGAAGCAGACTTCCTGACGAGCAGGGAGCCCGATGCGGGGCTCGATCCCAGGACTCCAGGATCGTGACCTGAGCCGAAGGCAGTTGCTTAACCAACTGAGCCACCCAGGTGCCCCAAGTTTTACCAAATTCTTAAACTTGGTAGGAAACATGTTACTAAAATCTGGAGATAAATATAATTATTTAAGTAATGATTAGTCATGAAGCTCTATTATTTTTGTTGAGAAATGGAAGCAGGTGTAATCCTTGAAAGAAAGTGGAAAAATAATGTTACACTGAATATAATTCACTGTTACAAAAAAACAAAAACAACCCCCCCAACCAAAAAAAAGCAATACATTACCAAAAGGGACACTAGGGAGGAAGTAAAAGAGTGGAGTGAGGTGTGCTCACAGATACTGTGAATGGCTGAAATCCATGCACTGAGAAACAGCCATGTGATTCAGACGCGAAAAGATGACCACTGTTTCATTTCCCCTCTGCATTACGAGTGGGGAAAAGGCTAAAGCATAAAATAAGCCCTATCACAAGCGATAGAACATAGAAGACACATTAAGGAAATTGAAGAAATAAAAAATATAAAATAAGATGAAAAATTGAACATTTCTGTTCTAATAATAAAATTTATTATTCCCAATTATTAAAAATATTTCTTATATTGCATAAAAACTATATTCTGTACCCTAAAGAGGACAAACGATCTTCTTTAAGTTTAAAATTAAATATTTGCAAACATATCAAGGAATGCAAAAACTAACCAGGAAAGGAGGGAGGAAGAAGAAGACAGATTCTGAAGAGAGAGGAGGGAGGGTAAAAAGGAGAAAAGGAGAAAATTGCAATGAGAAAACTAATACAGATGCACTACTTTTTGAAGCTTTCAGTCCATGCATGGTAGCGCATTTCATCTTTTCAATACCCCCATGAGCAGGTACTACTGTTCTTGCTGTGGGCACAGCCAGCCTGCGGCATAGAGAGCTAAGGATGTTGCCTTGGGTGTCAGAGCGGGCTCTGGGGGGCTCAGCCTGTGGGGGTGAGGGCGCGGCCTACAGGCAGTGCCCTGATCATGCTGTAGTGCTCCCCACAGTTGACTTCATGTAAAACATTCAACAGGGTAAGAGAGGTTACTCGCTGCTCACAAGTGTAGAAATTATAGGTCACAAAGAAATTCTTATAACTCTTTGGACATCACACATACTGACATACAGAAAGCAAAAACTAAGGTAGTTGAGGAAGAAATCAGTATAAATGCATCGGTAGTAACAGACCATGCTAGATCAGGCAGGTGAGAAGTAAAGCTACAATGTATTTAAAAATGTAATTAATCTTTTAGTTTATCTCAGCTAAACATCCCTGAGAAGGTTTCCCCATTTTCATTTATAAAGTCTTTGAGTCTTTCAGTATAGAACTTAAAATCTTTCAGAAAATTATGTGTGTTACTAAAATTATTTCATCTAGTTCTTGGCCTTAGATTATATCTTAATAATGTTTATTATCATTCTATTGGTCTGATAGTTCTGCTATTTGACAGAAAAGGTTAAAGATAGAAATCAAGCACTTCGGCTTTCTTTTTGGTATGCATTAGCATTGGCCCATGAATGTGACCCTTTTTGCCTTGTCTAATAACTAAAAATATCCTATCAAAAGCAACATGCCTATTTATAACAATTTAGCCAAATTTAAAAAAGGATAAAATTTTAGCCTTGTGAGATTTCATACATAGGTTTTATCAGATCCTAGTAGTGGAAATTTACATTGATTTAATCTTTCTGACAGCAATCTTATTATATGCATCAAGAACTTTACATTTTCCTAACCTTGACCTGTAAGTTAATAAATTATTTCAGCAACACAGTAGATTTCAGCATTATTAATAATACTGAAAATGCAAATGCATCCTAACTGTAGCAATATAGCAAAGTGATTACTGAAATAATAAATCCCTCATACACTTGACTCAGATGAAGTCATTAAAAGGATGATGCTAGTAGTTTTGAATTATCTACAGAAATAGCTGTGAAAGAAGATACTAAGATAAAAGATCAGAATCTTATAAACTTGTATATAAAATGATCTCAACCATATAAGCAATTATATGAAGAGAAAACATTTAGAAAAAGATGCCAGCTTGTATTCCCTGAATCTTTCTGCGTTTGGGGAGGATAAATGAATGATGTTTCACTTAACCGTTTTATATCTACAAGTGTTCCAAAATTATAATTTGAAAATAGTAGAAATACTTCCTTTTACTTATATTTGTAAGTCTCCTCTCTGGCGGATTATGCATTCTTCCTTTTCATGATGGAGGCCTTGGGAAGTTCAGGTCTCAAGAAGAGTATATTTCCAGAGGAGAGGGACTTGCAGATGAAATAAAACAACTCGCCCTGTTTTCATGTCATGGGAATTCCTAGAGTCTGCACTCAGAGCAAAGTCCTGAGTATGGAAAATAGGACACCTGTTACAACACCATTCAAGTTTTAAACATTTTATTATGGGACAGCCAAATAAAACAAAAATCATGTTTCCATCACTGAAAAAGTATTGACCACAAAATAAATCTCTTAAGCATCCAGACACAAAAAAACTTCAGATTTTGACTGGGAAATTTCAACATTTAGTACATCAGAATCTCTGGATGTAGTGGAGAGGCACTTTGAAAAAATTTTGAATTCAAGGACTTCAACTCTGAAATGTTGATCCACTTGGTCTGGGGTAGGGCACAGGAGCTAGATTGTGAGGAGAACTCTCAGGCAGTTTATTCAGATGGACTATGAAGCACAGTCAAATTAAACCAATGAACGAACCAGCTTTCTTTTCTCTCTTGTTCGTATGATATTTTTATAGTTTTATTGAAGTATGATTGACATACAATTGACATATAATTGCATACAATGACACATATTCAATTGTGCACATATGTAAACACCCATGAAACAATCTCCATCTTAAAGACAAACAACATGGGGGCGCCTGGGTGGCTAAGTGGGTTAAGCCTCTGTCTTCGGCTCAAGTCATGATCCCAGCATCCTGGGATCGAGCCCCGCATTGGGCTCTCTGCTCGGCAGGGAGCCTGCTTTCCTTCCTCTCTCTCTGCCTGCCTCTCTGCCTACTTGTGATCTCTGTCTGTCAAATAAATAAATAAAATCTAAAAAAATTTTTAAAAAAGTATATCACCAGCAAAAATTTTCTCAGGACCATTGATTTTAAAGAATTCCATAGTCTCTTGATTACTGTAGACTTGTAATAACCTTAAAATGTACGTCTTCAGTCATCTTTTCAAAGTTGGTTTAACTATTCTACCAATTTAGTTATTAATCAGATCCCAAAATGTCCTTTCAGAAATACCCAGAAATGTTTGATCAGGTATCTGGGCATCCTGTGGTCTAATCGAGTTCACACATAAACTTAGCCGTCATCCTCACTCAGGAAAAAATACAAAACCTGAATAACTCAGTATCTGCTAACAAAATTGAATTTTAGTAACTAATCTTCCTACCAGGAATCCTCCATTCCTATATGTTTTCCTGGTAAATTCTACTAAACACGTAGGAAGAACTAGTGCCGATTTTATACAGATTCTTCTAGAAAATTAAAGAGGCAGAAGGATTTACCAACCCATTCTAAAATGCTGTCATTACTCTGATATCAAAATAATCAAAGATATTATAGTAAATTAAAATTACAGACCAGTGCCAAATACCAATGCAACATTTATCACACTTTTAGAAAATCATATATAACAATACGTAAAATGGATAATCCATCAATATCAAGTAGATTTTATCCCAGAAATGTAAGTTTGGCTTAACATTTGAAAATTAATCAATGTAATTTGCCACGTTAAACAAAAAAGAAAAATCATATGATCATCTCAACATTACAGAAAAATTATTTGACCTGGGCCAACATTTCCTGATCAAAAATTCTTAGTAAGCTAAACTTTCATATTACAAGTGGCTTTCTCTGTAGAATTCTCAGAAAAGAGATCATTCGTGAATATTCTCATCAGAATTAGACAGTATGTGAATAATACAGAATCTTCCATAGGCTTCTCTTACCACAAAATCTTATCAGGCAGACTTGGGTAGATCTAGTCTATTAACACAGATGGGCATTTGAGGGAACATTTTGCAATTTGATCAATTGAAGTCAGAAATGTATTTTAAAAATCCAGATCTTAAAACTTTTATATTTAAAAAATGAAACAGCAGGCAAATCGGCCTTTCACAATTAATTTTTCTTATGAATTTTCAAGCAGCTGATTAAATACAAGAAGAAAAAAGTAATTCCAGTTAACTTTGGTAAACACAGAAATTTAAAGAAGATGAATGTTTATGCCTAATTAATAATCAATGAAAATACTATTCTAAAAGGACCATCAATACTATTTTCTTCAAATAATGTCACACCTTGACTTGGAACCAACGTCTTTGAAACACATAGTTAAACTGAGTGAGCTGAAGTGTGTCAGCACTTACATTCTAAATCTGTGGTTCCCTAGTCTGCATCACGGTCATCTGAGATACGCACAGAAATACTCAGATACACAGAACTCGGAAACTTGGGTGAGGAATTGGAAAGCCAGAGAGAGAAACACACAAGAATGTCTTGTTTTAGAAAAATAACCACGTAATTTTGGTGACCAGTCATGTTTGAGGACCACTATTCTAAATAACCACCTGGGATGTTCTTCCCTAATAGAGACCTGTATTTTGGCTTCATTAGATACCAAAGGGAGTTTCTCATGTCCACCCCAATGGCTCATGACACTTCGATAACACTCCACATTGTGTCCACATCACTGCATTTCTTTCTTCTGCACACTTCTGTTTGGGGTTGTATCAGTTGGACTCAGTAGATAGTAACAATTTTAGTAGCCTGTTGTCATTTGTCATTCCTCTACCAGCTTCACTGTAATGAGAATTGCTGCAATGCCAAAAGAATGAATAATGCTAGTCTTTGGGCTAATTAATGGGACTCTTGTCACTTTATGTCCAATATAGTAATTAAATATTGCTGATGAAACAGGTCCAAATTTCACACACAGTGTGGGCCATTTTACAGACCTTTAACTTAATTTGGGGCTTTCTAGAACATTGATGCTGGACTTGTATGTTCCACAAAGGAGGGGGATAACTTTCTTGTGCTAATTTTCTTGATATTTTAAAATTATTATCAGATATAAGGACATCTCTTCCATGAGGGCCAGTAAGCCAGTTACTAAAAACCCTGTACCCATAAAAAAGGATGGGGGTTGAATGGTATCTCAAGAGAAATACAGTCTCACTGCATTGAGAAGAGGACTCGATGATTTTATTTAAATCAATAATGAGGGGCGCCTGGGTGGCTCAGTGGGTTAAGCCTCTGCCTTCGGCTCAGGTCATGATCTCAGGGTCCTGGGATCGAGGCCCACATCGGGCTCTCTGCTTAGCGGGGAGCCTGCTTTCTCCTCTCTCTCTATGCCTGCCTCTCTGCCTACTTGTGATCTCTCTCTCTCTGTTTCAAATAAATAAATAAAATCTTTAAAAAAAAAAATCAATAATGAGCATATAAATCATAATCAGGTTCTAAATCATTCTAAGTTGAAATACAGGTGGATAGCAGAAGGAAGAAGAATAGATTGAGAGCATATTGGGGGAGAAAGACACCTGGGAGATCTGACCAGACCCTCATCAGGTTGTCTGTCTAAACTGACCATCGGTGGGCTGGCTGCCCACGGACTTGACATATGTCTAGAAGCTTCTATTTTATACAGGCTTCCAGTGTAACTAATATTATAATACGATTCCTAGCTCTGATTTTTTTTTTAATAGATGTTCCTTTATTTGTGTTTAATCTGAATGAGAACAGGAATAGACTTAGTTTTCCAGATGATGTGAAGCTAACAGCTCATTTCTGACGCCTCGTTTTGGAGAAGTGTGGCCTTTCTTCCCCTAGGAAAGTCGGAGCTTTTGTTTTTTTTGACTGTAGTACGGGGTCATGCGCTTTTAGACAGTCCTCTTCCTGGGTGAACCTGGTAGGATCGGTCCTAGGATAGAAATACACCCAGAAAGAGAGAATACTTACAAGGGTGGAGGAAGAAAAGTCAGGAAACAGGGAGTCAAGAAAAGCACCATAGAGGTAACATGTATGGAAATCTTAAAAAAATGAGCAAAACCAGGGGGTTTGGAAAGGTGGTGCGGGCTCTGTTTTGGTTGTGGTGTCACTTATTCATTTCACTTTGTGGAACAAATTATGGCCTGAAAGCAGTAAGAACAGTAATGTTCTATGTATAGGATAAGGTGTGTTAATATTCTGTTAACATTATGAACTATCTTGTTCGTAGTGTTACCTCCCTGTCTACTGATCCTGGCTTCTGAGTTAAGTTTAGTAAAGGGGAAGACCAACAGTTCCAGCGTCAGACTGGTAAAATTGCTAGTCACCTGACTCGCACAGGGCCACACCACCAGGAGGTTGTCCCCGTCCAGGCTGTTCTTCCACACAGGAGAGGCAGAGCAGCTGAAGTAATGCGTGTACATTTCTCACAATGACTGAGTAAGTCCTCAGGGGAAGTGATGGGTCTGAGTACCTAGGAAGTCCCCAAACCTCAAGGGCCCATAACCAGACCCCCAAGTACAAGCTCATGGCCACAGCTCTTCCTCCTGGTCCTTTGTCCCACTCTCACAAAGTCCTCTTAACATCCTCCTTTGGGACTTCTCCAAGCAGAACTACCTGGATGATTTATACTTTGACCCCTAACTTCTATTTACTGAATGTGCGTCTGTGTTTTCTCTTTCTAGCGTCACTAAGAAAAGGGTGGGTGCCTGAGCCTGGCAACCAGCAGGGGGCTTGTGCCACTACAACTTCCTAGAGACCTTTTTTTTTTTTTTTTCAGTCAGCAAACAGGGAGGCAGCCACATCACATCGCTGTCCAGGTACTCTGTCCGCAGCATCATTACCAAGCTCTCTTTTCCCTTTCTACATAGCCTTTTTTTTTTAAATAATACAGTTACAATTTACAAGATTCTTCTCCTTTATAAACAAGACTATTATTGTTACCTTAATACAGTGGGTTTCTTCTCTTGATTCTTTGGGTAATACCACTTAATGGGCATAACTGTGTAAATAACATTGTGACAAAGGAAGGATTTCTGTATCGCTAAGACTTTCAGAGTTACATCTATTCTTTTTGTACAGTAAGAGATAATTTCTGATACTTTCAGATTTTTAAAGTTCTTTCCTCCGGTCATAACATTTCTAATTAGTGTAGGTACTGAGATCCCTCGCTGCAATTAGTTTCTCAGAAATAGGTGTGTGTTTACTGTTTTACAGCGATGTTTTCTTCAAAAAAAAGAGTATCATTATGTGTTTTATATGCGTAATCATCCTAAGTGGAAGCAGCTTTGATGTACAAAGGGAAAAATGATGTGCCGGACTCCATTGGCAAATGGGAGAGCCTCGCTCAGAAGATGCGTCCTTACTGCTGCAGCGCATAGACGCGCGTCTGCGGAGCGGACGTGACAGTTGAACGAAGTGGCTTAGAGTCCTAACTTCAAACTGCCACTTGACCTGTACAGTTATGAAGATGGGCTTCTCTCTCCAGGAAGCAAACGCAGTGTACGTTAATGACTGTGAACCCAGAAAGCTAATAGAGGCCACAGAAAATGTGTAGAGAGCCCAGGAGACAACAGTGGCAGCTCGGTAGTTAACTCCAGAACAAACAAGTCTGCCCTGAGGAAATAGTTACAGTTAATTGACAGAAGCTTAACCTTTCCACTCTCTGTTCATCAGTAACAGTCAAGCTTTGTAAAAGTTACTCAAACTCTTCAGAAACATTTTTACAAATATTAGGACCCTTTTTTTCTTTTCCTTAGTTAACAAAGGAAATAGCATGATTCTTAGATGCATTCTCGGTCTCCCAATGATTTGTACTCAATACTATTGGCAGGGAACTACCAGCCTTACTGTTCGAAGTGATTACAAAACGTGGAGGATGGGTGCATGGTGACAGTGAAAGCCATTGCTGAGGCCTCTTTCATTTGTCGCTACTAAACCATCTTTCCAGATCCCTTGGAAAATCAGCGCAGGTGTGCCTCAGAGGATCCTGACTGCTGTAACGCCTTTCAGGTTCACAATCAGCCACCCACGAGTGGCATCCAGCAATATTTCTCATTTTCGTTTGATTATCATCGTGTGTCCAGCTGTCATGTCGCCGGATGCACATACTCGGTGACCACACACTGCTCAGGAGTTTGCGGAGGGGACACAGCAGTCTGAAATCAAGTCAAAGGACTAGCACAGGACTTCTTTTTTTTTTACATAGAACTTTGAAGTGCAAGGGCCACTATAGGTCCTGGAAAACAAACAAACAAACAAACAACAACAACAACAACAAAAACCCAAAACTAGAAGGGCATTGTAAAAATAAATACCAAGTGTGAATGAATAGCAATAAATAGAGCCCAGTACTTTAGGATAAAATCTTCAAAATTGATTTTATTTACCTAGGAGACATCTATTGCCTTTTCATTGTGGCTCTCTTGATGTTGTCAGTCAGTTTGACATGACACCTTTCTTGTGAACTTGTCAGAGTCAGGAGTCTTCACATTTGCACCTTGACAATTTGCATGACTAAGATAATCCATCTGAGTAAGTACAGCTGCATCCCGCTGCTTCCACTTTTCAAGATTCAGTCTTCATAGTACCTATTTGTTACAACTCTGACATATTCTTGAGACATCCCAGTAAATAGTAATTCTGATTTCAAGAAAATGAGCATCTAGATGTCAGTCAACAACCATTTTCTCTTTCCTTGGAACCAGCGCTGTGTTTAGTATCCAGGTACCAGAATAGCTTCATGAACTGAGGATGGAATTAGGGTATAGGCATCGTGGCTGAGTCCAAAAAGAAGGCTCTCCTCCTCAGGAAAGAGAACATTTTTCTTTGAATATTTATGTCCTCCTCAATACAGCAAGTTTATTCTGCATTTATTTCTATATTTGAAGAACAAAATAGTTGCTTTATCTGTATACAGTTTGTAAATACTGGCATTTTATCACATAGAGTTTCTTCATAGTCATTCTCTTGATAGGATCTATGTTTAGAAGGTGTGCTGAACTGCAAAAGACTGTATATATCACGTTATCATAATGCTTCACCGTGCTTTGGACAGTCACGAAACAGAGGTCAGGGACCAGGAAGAAACTATGGATCACAGGACATAGAAAAAATGTGAATTTCATTCTTAGAAATAGTAGAATCTGTTTATCAGTTGCTCTTGGTAAACTCTTCCTCTGTAGGGAACTTTTTCCTTCCAAGGTTATAATTTAAACAACAGTTACAGAATCAATGAGTAAATCCTGGCATTTACAGTGTGGGATGGGGAAACCAACATGTAAAAATGCACAACCACGTATTAGACTTTATAACAGAGATTTGGCATAAATTTTGCATTCTATTTCATAAGTGCACAAGCAGCAATTTATTTAAGAGTCTACATCAAAGTAGGCTATCTGAAAGGAATTTCAGTTGTATATGCAAAATTAGAGGAAGTTAAACATGAAAAGGAAAAGTAAGATTCAGATATTTAAAGAATATACAGATGGAAGCTTTTTTGTCATCAAAAATAGTTTTATATTTTATTATATCTTTTAAGTTAATTAATTTTATCATTGAATACATTTCTCAGTTTTAAATGTTATTTTTAGAGAAAATGCTAACTAGCATATTTCATATATAGAATAAAAAAAGGAATATTGCTATGAGTGTCATATAGTCTCAACTTAGAAAATGTTTGAGTATCTGGTCCTTCCTAGTTTCCAAGTCATCGGTAGTATTACTGGATTATGTATAGAAATTGATAAGAGATATATATATATATATTTCAGTGTTCAAACCATGTGGCAGACATTATCATCATGCCCCAGAAAGAGTAAATGTATTCACAATTTATATACATAGTGTCATAAACTTTCAACTTACCATTAACAGAAATATTTCCAGTGATAAAAACATTTTTTAAGCTTTAGAAGAAAATCAGCAAACCTAGTGTTATAACAGAGAGACTGCAGTTTCTGAATTTTTTAATAAATAGGTTGAATTTATTATTTTTACTGTTGACTTTTGGGAATTGAAATGTGTTGAAAATTGCACTGTGTGCTGTGCATGTATCTAGAAACCGGAAGCACTCATATAGAGGGAGGATGCTGGGTTTGGATTAAGTTATCATTTGTAAATGAGCATCATGATTTTTCACAGAGGGGTGTCTTTAATGCAATAATATATTTAAATAAATTACAAATATTTGAGCTGAATAAATATTCAAGTACATTTTTTGGGTTTAAGTCACACTGAGAGGGATGAAATAGGTCTTGGGATGAGTTTGCTACTTGCCATGAGTTTATAGGATAAAAAAGATGGAAGAACTGCATTATTACTTTTCATCCTGAATAGATTTTTTCCTTTTAAAACTCATCTACAATGCAAAAATGAGGTTCAGAATAACAAGCAACTTACCTTTAAACAGAGTTTTGTTTTTTTTTTTAAGATTTTACTTATTTATTTGACAAAGATCACAAGTAGGCAGAGAGAGAGAGGAGGAAGCAGGCTCCCTGCTGAGCAGAGAGCCCAATGTGGGGCTCAATCCCAAGAACCTGGGATCATGACCTGAGCCGAAGGCAAAGGCTTTAACCCACTGAGCCACCCAGGTGCCCCTAAACAGAGTATCTTAAATGATCTGGAATTTTTAAATGATCTATTGTGTTAGAAAGGAAAATCTGGAGCTTGTCTAGAAAAGAAAAGAGAAGTGCACTCTTGTAGGTAAAGAGAAATAGACATGACATTAAGGGTTGACGTCCATGGGACCAACTGGTGGACGTCTGTGAATCCACTATGAGTAATTTCATGCAGAAGGAAAGGGTGAGAAGGGAAAATTACTCATAAATTAAAAAATAGGTCAAAGAAATTATTTTGGCAGTGACATTTGTCATTGTATGTACAAGAAGAAATTTATAGGAATATAGGATTCCGGTCTGAAGTGAAAAAAGATGCCCTTAGAAGTTTCTAAGAGAGGTTTTTTTTGGGAAGGTAGTACATTGTAACAAACTCATCATTTTCTCCTTAAATGTGAATTGAAAAGATCAGTAGGTCATCACAACTGCTGTTGAAATGGAATTCTTCCATGCCAAGATGATAGACTGAATTCATCTTTTAATTTCTCCTCCCAAAAGCATTGCAAAATAATATTCAAATAATAAAAAGACATTAAGTCCACACTGATGAAGACAGTGGGAAAAGGCCATCAGTGGATGCTAGAATGTTCACAGACAGGAGGTTAAGAGGGAGCCAATGAACTTGGCTGAATTCTGAGGAGACGCAGGAAACAAAACTACCTGGGGTTTCAGAACAGTCCTTGACTCCTCCCCGAACCCTGTGTGACTGCTGCAGTGGGCTCTTTACCCAGATGACATCTACATCACCCTCCAAGCATTTCCTTGTTGACAGATCCTAGCTGTCAGCACTGAGGCTATAAGTGTCAAAGTCTTACTTAGGAAGACTCCTTCACTTCTCAGGAGGGAGCATTTGACTCAGACCTGAGCAGTCAGATAAGATGACATTTTGAGAGACCTCTGGGGAAGGTTATCTCCCTGTGAATAAGGAGAGTACTAGGAGAAGCCACCCATCTTCTGCACCATATTCATTGCTTCTACTTAGGATACGTGGACTTGTATAGCCATTTGTGACTAAGGGACAAGTCTGTGAGCCTCTGTGCTAAATGACATCATTGAAATTACTGAATTAACCCAGGAGTAACTTATGCCCACATCTATAGATGTTCCACACTGTAAAAGCCACTTTATTTAAATATTCCGTTACTTGAGGCCCAAAGTCTTCTGACGGATAGACAGCCTCAAGTAAAGCTTGTCAGTTGACAAGCTCCTTCCCTGTGCACCGAGCCCCAGGCACGTTAGTATTGCCCAGTTCTAAAATATGAACACATAGAGCGAGGGTTACCAGGCGTTTAAGGAAAGCCTCAGGGGGCACCTGGGTGGCTCAGTGGGTTAGAGCGTCTGCCTTCGGCTCAGGTCATGATCCCAGCGGCCTGGGATCGAGCCCCGCATCAGGCTCTCTGCTGAGCGGGGAGCCTGCTTCCTCCTCTCTCTCTCTGCCTGCCTCTCCGCCTACTTGTGACCTCTGTCTGTCAAATAAATAAATAAAATCTTTAAAAAAAAAAAAAAAGGAAAGCCTCAGGATTGTAAGAATATCAGAAATATTGCCACAAAAGAAAAAGATATAATTCAGTGCAAAGAACATAAATTTAAAGCTAAAACCTCTAATTAGTATCCTCAGAAAATTCATTGCCTCTCAGAAATCATCTGAGAGACTAAAAACACAAACTAAGTAAATAATATGTGATATGTGCATCTTGTTTGAATTCTGATTCAAATAGTCTTTTGAGGGAAAAAAATGATGTTGAGATAAATAGGAAAACACAAATATGTGCTAAATGTTAGATGAAATCAGGGAATTGTGTTAGTCAGGAAAAAGGCATCACATTACGTGCTGAAAATACCAATATTTTAAGGAAATTAATGCTTAATTCCTTGTACAGGCTGATGTATAAATTGATAAAAGAACATTATGTCTGGATTTGCTTTTCAATATAATCCAGCTGAGACAGGGTGAGAAAGTAATATAGTAAATAGTAAGTAATATATAGTAACATATAGTAAATATAGTAATATATATATATAGTATATATAGTAATTAGAAATAATATAGTAAATTCTTGGTAACTGTTTAATATAGGTGATGAGATATGGGAGTTACAAGAATATTTTTTAAAACATAGTTGCTCCTAAGGAAAAGGACTGAGAAGGTTAAGAAAAGAAAGAAGAGATTTTCTGGTCATTTTAGGGCTTTCTATACTATTTGATTTTTTTAAATCATACATTTCTATAAAAAACAAATCTTAACGAATTCATTGTTCCAGCACAACTGTGAGGTGAGGTAATAAGATTGCCAACCACACAAAGTGTGTGTGTGTGCACATGTGTGCGTGCACGTGTGCCAAATGAATATTAAAAATAAGAACTCAATCTAGTTGACAAGGGTAGAAGAATGTGATGTGGTAAATCAGGCAAGACATACCTAGGCAGATGAGATTTTTTTCGAGTCCTAAAGAAATATTGGTGTGTGCATATTGACTAGAAATTGATTAGAAATTTGGCAATTGACTATATTATCTTCTCTAACTGTAAAATTGTCAGTTTAATGGATGAAGACTGAGTCAGGTTAAGTTGAGTAACTTGCCCCCATTCACAAATTTCTGAATGTCAAAACTAGAAGTCAGACCCAGATCTACCTATCTCTTCCCCCATGCTTCTCCCTCAGAAACAATGCAAGTGAGAAATAAAGACATCGAGGGTGGCATTTCATGAAGATGAAAGGTGTGGACACGGGTGCAGTGACAGACGTGCAGCTGTCGGGGAGGAGTAGGTTGGAAGTGAGAGGGCGGCAGACCACTGCGGAGAGTTCAAGTTTGGGAGGGAAGAAGAGGATGAAGCCATAGTTACCAGGCCACATAGTATTCACTTCATGAAGGAGTAGTGAATTTTCGGGGAGGAAAAAAGTTTTACTCTTTACCCATTCTGAAGTAGATTTTAAAAAAAATGGACTGTATTACATAACAGAACAAATGCTACATAACAAAGGGATCCATTGTAGGAAGATAGAGTGATAAAAGCAAGGTAGATGGGAGAAAGCGCAATATTTCAGAGAAGATGGTGGTTAAGAAACAGGTAAAAGGCGCTCTGGGCTGAGACTCAGGTTCTCCCAGAGTCCGTGGGAGAGCCACCCGCGTTCCTAAACCCCACCCGATGAGAGCTCACGGTGCCTTTCATGCCTGACTGCCCGCTTCTTGACCATCGTGACACATACAGCAAAATGTAAATAAAACAGTATCGAAAAACTTGTGAACAAAAGCAGTTTTGCCAAAACTCTCTACATAGCAGATAATTTAAAATTCCCTAATACCTAGATAAAGAGACACTGAATACCGGTCATTATTATAAACTCATGTATTTGAGAATGAAAATTTTTAAAACAAATTAACTGTCTAAACCCCGTAAACTCTTCATATCAAATTCATCAATAGAGTAAGCCAGTTTTTATTACAGAGAAGTTTATATATTCCCAGCTCATAGTTTTCCACTTCAAAAGTTATTTGGTTAAGAAGATGCACTGTGAAGCTCTCTACGTCGACAGTGAGATCTCCTTTTAGTGACTCATAACTGGGATTCTCCATCGATTTCTTCAACAAATATTTATAGCAAATCTGTGTTCTAGGCAGTGGGACTCTACGGGCAAATAAGGTACAGTCTCAAGGAACTCACGGTTTCTTGTGGAAAATGAGCACGTGAACTTCAAAGTGATGTCTTTGTGACCTGACATTGAAGCACAGAGGATGCCAGGAGGTGCAGAGCTCAAGTACTCCTTTGTCTTTGCTTGTAGGGTAGTGGGGAGAAGAACAGTTTTACAGCCAGACACAGCAGGTGGTGAGTTGTGTGGTTACTTACTATAACGCCATGATACTCCACGCCTTGCAGTGTCCTTAGGAAGACCGAAGGGCAGGCAGTGTGCTTCACGAGCAGTACGGAGCCCATTGGGGAGTCTGTGCTTATTCCACGCTCAACAGATAACGTAGTGAGTGCCTAGCATGTGTGATGAACTCCTCAAGATGTCAGGGAAACCAGAGAGAACAAGGCAACTGAGGGTTTTTGGAGCTGGGATTCTGCCAACATGAGTGGTTAGGGGAGGTCTCTAGGTCAAGACCATTTTCAGCAGAGATGTGAATGCCTAGGAGTCAGACAGTGAAAAACAGGAAAGAGAATGTCTGCACCAAAGACCCAGGGATTGAAATGAGCCTGTTGATTTTGAAACTGGCCAGAAACCAATGTTTCCAGCTGGACCACAGTGTGGCAAGCAGGTAAGTGGCACAAAGTGAGAGATCCAGGAGGTGGGAGCATATAGGAATTCTCCAAACCAGGCTGAAGGGTTTTGATTTGTATCCCAACTTGGGATATGAGCAGGAAAGCAACATAATTGGATGCATACCTTAAAATGAATACTTCTGCTAGGGTATATACAAGTTGTAGCTTTGGTACAGATTGCCGTTAATACTGTCTGGCACTTTCTTCTGTAGCAGAACCAGTCTCTTCTGTTTGTAAAATAACCTGCTGAAACAAGCAATTAACAATCTTATTTTGTGAAAACTTGTGTGATTCAATTAGCCCTCCGTACAAGACAGCAGTATTCTGGCCAGTCTTCAGAAAAGAAATCATTGCAGAACCAAGTGGTTAAATCAGATAAGGTGTCAAAGGATCTCAAATACAATTATTTTGTGAGTTGAGAAATAAGCTTAATTTTAATCTTTTTTTTAATATGTACCCCACAACAGAATCAGTTGGGTGATTCTCATTTTGTTTAATGATGCCCCAAGAATCCAAATGTTTGATTCCTTTTCAAAAAGGATAAGCAATTATAAGAAGTGCTTTCAATTAATTTATTCAAATTTAAACTGGCACTATTTGAGAGATAATTTGGAAATATTTGGGAGATAATTCAAAAGGAATTAATTTGAGGTAATGACAAAGGGTACCTGCCTGTACTTTAATTTACCAAATATTTTAAACTTTAGCAACTTCTAAAAAGAAAAAATATGGTCTGAATTTTATGAAGAGATAGTTTTAAAATTGGCTTGTCCTCTTTTTCATTAGTTAGAATTAAGGTAAAAAAAATTGATCTTATGAGAAGCAGATCATAATATAACCAATTTATTCACTTCTCGGTTCTTTGCTCAAGATCAAAAAGTACTACTGTGGTATGAACACAGAACAATGACCTCTTTTGGTGCTTCAGTATTTATCTGCTCCTTTCTAATGCATCAGTATTACAAACAGATGCATTGTTGTAATAATCTTTGGTTTTAGCATTAAATAAAAGATCAAATGTTAGTAGCATGGGCCCCCCAGGAGGGAAAGTAGGTGCTAACCTTTGCAGAATGATTTGTTAGTACTTAGAATGAAGGCCTCTTGGCCTCCTGTGAGTCATGAACTTTTCTAGAAATGTCTTCCTTTAGCTTAGAGAATGAATCATTGAAAATTCTTTTATATGTTTGAATTAGTAAAATATTTCAGTTTGAATTATTTATCTGAATACTTTGGAAGTTCTTCAGTGGCACAAAAAGAATAAAAGCTTTGATTGTGGGCTAAGAATCACGAACTAACCATTATATGGCCTTACTGTGTTCCAGGCACCATTCTAAGTGCTTTGCACAGAGAAACTTGAGACTCACTGCCTTCTAAGATCCTTTTGGTTCCCATTTGACATACACTGAGCCCCTGAGAGTTTCAGTTACCTGTCCTGATTGTACCCGTATTAAATGGCAGAGCCATGATATGCACCTAGCTAGGCTGGCTCTGATTCAAGGGTTTTAACCATCAGTCCCTACTGGAGGTGTCTTGGCCATGGAGAGTGGCCAGTGGTTAAGAGCAGGTGGGACGCTGCAAGGAGCCCGGGCAGAGTACAAGGCCCCGGGAGCTGGAAACGGAAGGAGCCCAGGAAGGAGGAAGCACAGCGTGAAGTGAAAGCATTTGGCTGAGTATAATATCTCAGCAAATCATTTAGTAACTCCTGTTTTTAATGGAGCCAAAGTAAAACACATAAAGTCCTGCTAATTTCTCAGTTTCTCACTTGGATTTTAAAAACCCTCTCTGGGAAACAGTTTATGTCAAAATGACTCCATGAGCATTCAGACAAAATTAGGAGTGTTACTACATTGCATCTATTGGTGAGCTGCTTCCTACAATGGATTTAATGCTCATAAAACATTTTCACGGAAAGAAAGTATGCCAGGCTTGTTCCCTGTGCCATTTATCGAAGAACACTTACGCTTGCTTGCACACAGGTATGTGATGGACGGGTGCTTTTGGCCAGGAAGGGTCTTAGTCGTAGCTTTCATTTGGACGAGAAATAACAACTAGTGATCAGTCAAGTGAAATTCGGTTATTCATCAAAACCTAGTGCCTTTCCATCTTATTTTTGAATCTGTACTATTTTAATGCAATGCACGATTTTAATGAGGCAAGATTGATAGCTATGAATAGGTAAGGTTGTGAACCTAAGTCACTTTGGACCAGGACTTGAGATTTTGTAAAATCTAGACACTAATGACAATGTATTAATAACCATTGTTTCTCTCTCTCAAGGGGCAAAAAGTGAAAGAAACCATTTTAGTCGAATATAACTTTCAGAGAACAATTAATTTCCATCAATTATACCTTATTTTTCACTAACCCATTCAAACAATATTTATTGAATATTTTTTATGTGCCAACTACTATGTTGGTGCTAAAAATATATTTCCATAAAGTTTTATGATGTCCTTTCCCAACTGCCTATGGAAAACTGGGGGGACAGCTGGCCAGAAATAAACTATATTTTATCAGTGATTCATGATACAGATATTAATCTGAGTGTATTCCTTCATGATTTCTGAATTAACTGGTTATAAGACAGATACACTAGAAAATGTAATCTTAAAAAATAAATAAATATATATAGATAGATAAAATTGAGGCAGTGCTTGGTATGAAGTAAGCTCTCAATAAATGTTTGCTGCTATTTTTTGTTGGTGTTTTTATTACTGAAGAGAATTCCTTAATACTTGATATGTGTTGTTTTGATCATTTTTAATTAGTTATTCATGGAAGAATAACTTTGTTTTGTATAATAAATGTTGTGGTAACCTTACCTAATCACCTAAAATTAAATCAATTTTTTTAACCTCTTAACCTGATCATCTTTCTGCCTTACATAAAACAGTGTTCAGTTTCCTCCTTTGTTTGATTTTGCTTCTGAACATCTCTTTTGACTTTTAAAAGAAATCGTGCTTTTTTTGGTCATGCTTAAACTGTCAGGTTCCTAAGCATCTTCCTGAATTAATTACCTGCTGTCTCCACTGAGTATCAAAACACATGGTCTCCAGATCAGTCAGTCTCTTCATTTGCTCACGTGAAAGCATGAAGAGAAAGACAGGAGGTGTTTCCTACAACAGGCTTCTCCAACTATGGCGCAAATCCTTTCAGAGCCACATATCATAACCACATGTCTTCACAGCCACTCTGAATACACACACCACAGACAAGATCATTCAGATTCATAATATTTTCTATTAAACAAAGCCCAGAAACCTATGTACCTTGTGCTGGAATTTTTTTCCTCCCAGAAGAGAAACAAATTTGATGGCAAAGTACCACTTAGAAAACATCCTATACTGCCCTTCTCTGGATTTAACGTTCCGTGGAGGGTAGGATATAAACTATCCTGGTTGAGAAACATAGAGTTGATGACTAAAAAGGGCAGTGGGGTAGGATGGAGATGAAGTTGTAAGGACTGGCTAAAATCCAAATCATTTTGGGAAGAAATGGCCTCCTGCAGTTGGTTGTTTTTGTTTTTGTTCTTGTTTTTCCCATTTTAATTACATAAATAATCCTGTTAAGGTCTGAAAATATTAAAGGAGAATTAGTCTCAAAATTAGAGCTTTTGAGCTCTACCTTATTCTAGTTTTCTCTAGGCCACCCACAATTTGTTTTAATTTTCAAGTAAAAAAGGGTTTATAAACAACCCCAGTAAAACTATAGTTCTAATAAAAATGCATGTTAATCAACGATTTATGTGTATCTCATTGATCAGTTCTTCACCTTTTTTTTTTTTTTTTTTTGCTATCCAGTTGTGGTTAAAAAGGTGAATAAGACATTGGGGCGCCTGGGTGGCTCAGTGGGTTAAGCCTCTGCCTTCAGCTCAGGTCATGATCTCAGGGTCCTGGGATCGAGCTCCGCATCAGGCTTGGTGGGGAGCCTGCTTCCTCCCCTCTCTGCCTGCTGCTCTGCCTGCTTGTAGTCACGCGCTCTCTCTCTCTCTCTGTTAAATAAATAAATTAAATCTTTAAAAAAAAAATTTGCCTCTATTAAAAAAAAAAGGTGAATAAGACATGAATTCTTAATCCCATCATTTTTCCTGAGGTTCATTGATCTGTTTCTAACCTTCCACTGGAAATGGCCAACTAGGTGTCCCAGGCACCACAGTGTCCAAAAAAAATTCAGCCTACCTTCATTTACTGTTCTTCTTAGAGTGTGTACTTTTCAGTTATGCCAGATAACTTGGGGCCATTTTTATATTTCCCACCCTGCTACATTTAACCAGTCACCAAATCCTGATTATTCCTGCTATAGTATCCCACAGTTTCTTTCTTGTTCTCTCTCCTCTTTTCCACTCTTACAGATTCTGTCCTAATTTAGACATTCTCTCTACCCTGGACTATTACAATGAGCTTTTTATGTGTACCAGCTTTACATTAATGTCTCTGGCCTTCAGTTAACCAGAGTTAAAATATCTAATTATGTATATTATTATATATGTATATGTAATCATATAATAATAATACATATATAATCATGAAATAATAGATCAATGAAAGCAGTATCTGGCTCTTTGAAAAGATTAACAAAATTGATAAATCTCTAACCAGACTCATCAAAAAAAAAAGAGAGAGAGAAAAGAGAAAGGACTCAAACAAAATTACAAATGAAAAAGAAGAAATAACAACCAACACCATAAAATTCAATTATTAGAGATTATTATTTAAATTTATTTATTTATTTATATAATATAAATATATAAATATATATTATATATATAAATAAATAAATAAATTTTAATAATAATCTTATATATTATATATATTATAAATAATAATGTATATTTATATATTTATATTATATAAATAAATAAATAAGTTTATTTATTTATATATTATTATTAAAAACTATATGCCAACAAATTGGATAACCTAGAAGAAATGGATAAATTCTTAGAAATATATAACCTAACAAAATTTAACCGGGAAAAAATAGAAAATTGGAGAGACCAATTACCAGCAAAGAGATTGAATCAGTAATCAGAAAACTCCAAACAAACAAAAGTCCAGGACCAGATGGCTTCATAGGTGTCTACCAGATATTAGAGGAAGAGTGCATAGCTATTCTTCTGAATGTATTCCAAAACTAGAAGAGGAAGAAGGACTTCCAAATTCATTCTGTGAGGTCAGGATTACCTTGAGACCAATCCAGATAAATACTCCACTGGAAAAGAACCACAGGCCAATATCCCTGATAAACATGAATAAAAAAATCCACAACAGAATACTGACAAACAGAAACCACAGTACATTTAAAAAAGCATTCACCTTGAGTGCTGTGAATTGTATAAACCTGGCGATTCACAGACCTGTACCCCTGGGGATAAAAATACATTATATGTTTATAAAAAAATTTTAAAAAAATTAATAAATTAAAAAAAAAAAAAGCATTCACCCTGATCAAGTGGGATTTATTTCCGGGATGCAAGTGTGGTTCATAAGTCAATCAACGTGATATATCACATCAATAAGAAAAATGATAAAAACCATATGATCATTTCAATAGATGCAGAAAAAGAATTTGACAAAGTACAACATCCATCCATGATACAGCATCCATTCATGCCTCAACAAAGTAGGCACAGAGGGAACAAACTCAACATAATAAAGGCCTTATATAAAAAAACCCACAGGGAGCATCTTACCAATAGTGAAAAACTGAGTGCTTTCCCTAAGGTCAGGAACAAGACGAGGATGACCGTTTTTACTGCCTTATCCAACATGGTGCCAGAAATCCTAGCCACAGAAATCAGACAAGAAAAAGAAAAGGCATCCATATTGGTAAGGAAGAAGTAAAACTTTCAGTATTTTCAGTTGGCATGATATATAGAAAATCCTAAATACTCTACAAAAAGCTACTCGAACTGATAAATGAATTCAGTAAAGTCCCAGGATGAAAATCAATGTGCAGAAATCTCTTGCCTTTCTATACAGTAATAATGAAGCAGCAGAAAGAGAAATTAAGAAAATGATCCCATTTTACAATTGCATGAAATATAACAAAATACCTAAGAATATACTTAACCAAAAGATGAAAGACCTATACCCTGAAAACTATAAAACATTGATGAAAGAAATCGAAGATGACACAAAGAAATAGACATTCCGTGCTCATTTGGAAGAACAAATACTGCTAGAATTTCTATACACCCCAAAGCAATCTACATATTTAATATGATCTATGTCAAAATACCAACAGCATTTTTCACAGAACTAGAAGAAGTAATTCTAAAATTTTATGGAACCACAAAAGATCCCCAATAGTCAAAGCAATCTTGAAAAAGCAGAAGCTTGGGGCGCCTGGGTGGCTCAGTGGGTTAAAGCCTCTGCCTTCGGCCCAGGTCATGATCCCAGGGTCCTGGGATCGAGTCCCACATCGGGCTCTCTGCTCGGCGGGGAGCCTGCTTCCTCCTCTCTCTCTGCCTGCCTCTCTGCCTACTTGTGATCTCTGTCAAATAAATAAATAAAAAAAAAATAAAAAATAAAAAAAAAAGAAAAAGCAGAAGCTAGAAGCATCACAATTGCAGTCTTTACATTATATGACAAAGCTGTAGTAGTCAAAACAGTATGGAACTGGCAAAGTAACAAACTTCTGCTCGGTGAAGGAGACCATCAACAAAACTAAAAGGCAGCCTGTCGTCGTCATCACTCATCAGGAAAACGCAGATCAAAGCCACAATGAGATATCACCTCACACCTGTCAGAATGGCTAAAATCAACAACACAAGAAACAGCTGTTAGTGAGGATGTGGAGAAAAAGAAACACTTGTTCACTGTTGGCAGGAATGCAGACTGGTACAGCCACTCTGGAAAACAGCATGGAGGTTCCTCAAAAAGTTAAAACTAGAACTACCCTATGATCCAGTAATCGTGCTACTAGATATTTTCCCCAAAAAGACTAATTCGAAGAGATAAATGCATGTTTATTGCAGCTTTTTTTTACAATAGCCAAGATATGGAAGCAGTCCAAGTGTCTATCTATAGAGGAGCGGACAAAGAAGATGTGGCAAGTACACACACACACACACACACAAAATGAAATAGTTCTCAGCCATAAAAAGAATGAAAATCTTGCCATTTACATTGACATGGATGGATCCAGAGACTATAATGTTAAGTGAGATAAGTCAGAGAAAAACAAATAGATATATGGAATTTAAGAAACAAAACAAACGAGCAAAGGAAAAATTTTAAAGTGAGAGAAAGACAAACCGAGAAACAGACTCTGAACTAGAGAATACGCTAATGATCACCAGAGGGGAGGGGGATGGGTAAAATGGGTGATGGGGATGAAGGAAGGCACTTGCTGCGACGAGCACTGGGTGTTGAGTGAAATTGTTGACTCTAATACTTGAAACTGATATCACACTGTATGTATGTTAACCATATTGTAATTAAAATAAAAATAAAATAATTGCATATATAATGTATATTCTGATATGTATGAAGTAGCTTTTATATACATCAGGACTAACCACAATGCATTGTACTTCATGGCTAACCTGTTGGGCTCCCCGGCTATAATCTTTTATCAAACTCTGAGATCAGAGACTGTGTGTATGTGTACATCCTTCTCTGTATCGGATACCTGGCTGGCTGCCTGCTCAGCTTAGGTAGATACTGTTCGTCAGTGAGTAGACATTCTGTGTCAAAATGTTGTGTATGCCACATGATTCCGTGTTGCCCATCTTTACTCATTCTTGAAGAACTCTCTCTTGTGGCACCAAAGGTGTACATTTTGTGGAGTTGTTTCTATAAGCTGTTGACCCTGCATGAGTGGATCTGTTTTATAGATTTTAAATAGATGTCTGTGTTTCTATACCCAATGGGAGGGTTGTTTGAAAAATGCCCTGTGGACTCCCAACCCATCTTTATATTAGATGGATATAGTAAGTATAAAGCATACTAAAAATTTAAGATAAAGAATGAGTAATTAGCATGTACCATTTATTGAGTAAATTTACTTCTAAATTCTGGGAAAGTGACCAAGAACCTTGAGATATATTGTGCCTCTGTATTCAATTAGAGCATGCACATAAAATCCTTCTGTTGTTTCTTTTTATGTTGATTTATTTTAAGGTAATTTAATTCCCATGGATACTTTACTGTGATCTTTTTAAATATCCTACATTTTCAGAATATTGTAAAGTTCCTCCATAGCCAGTGCATATATTGCCTCATTTTAAACAAATTGAGACCCTATGCATTATCAGACTGATTTTCCAGATGAGGAATGATGTGCACCCAGAAAGGGGAAGGGTCTGTCTAAGACCAGCAGAGCTAGGAGGTGTTAAGATGATCTAAATTGACTTTAAGATTAGTTGTACTTCTATTAAACAATAATCAGCTTCTGAGCAGTTGAAAGTCTATATGGCAAACATAATTTTGGTGATAAAAACTTCAGTTCTGAATACTTTTGTGTGTTACATGCGTTAGTGTTGTTTATTATAAACCTCTGACAACCTTAGCTAAAACTCCCAAAGCTGAATTTGTAATAACCAGAATGTCTTTCTCTCATGGCAGCTACTAGTCACATGAGTACTTCTGTTCTAACTAGACAAACACACCTGGGATCACAGCCAATGCCTTCTGTAATTTGTTTTCTATTTCTGCTCTAACAGATTACCACAAATTTAGTGGCTTAAAAAGCAAAACCTCATTTTCTTACAATTCCAGAAATCAGAAATCTGGTAGGCATCTCACTGGGCTAACAATGAATTGTCAGGAGGGCTTCATCCCCTTCTGGAAGCTGTAGGGGAGATTCCTTTCCCTGCCTTCTCCAGCTTTCAGAGGCCATCTGCATTCCTTAGCCTGTGGTCCTGGTTTCCATCTTCAAAGATACCAACAGTGCATTTCTTGTGCCTTTCTTTCATAGGTCTATGTCCCTCCCTGACCACAGCTGGTAAAGAATCCTTGTTTTTATGCATTTGTGTGATTAGATAAGTCCACCTGGAATAATGCAGGGTAATCTCCCGTCCCAAAGTCTTCAACATTGTCGTTTGTGCAAGGCCATTTTTGTGCTCTAAGATAACATTATCACAGTTTCCAGGAATCAAAATACAAAGATGTTTGTGAAACTGTTTTTCTGCCTACCATGATGCCTCTTACCAAAACAGAAGTGGCTTGGAGAAGGATGAGGAGTCATTAAAAACAACATATACAAGAGACAGTGAGCAGAGTTTTCTTTGTTTTTTGTTTGTTTGTTTAGTTTTGGTTTTTTACTTTGATAATAGACCAAATGGCTTCAGAAAAAGAATTTAAATAATTTTGGGCTTAATTGTATAGTCACTGTCATTTTAGGGGAAGAAAAGGTAGACAAGATCATTGTAAAATCACCTACTTTTAAGGAAATATCTATTAATGTTAGTAAAGTTCTATTCCATTATTACAGTTGATCTTTAGGGTCTCAGGTAAAACTGTACATCTCCAGACTCCACGTCCCCTGGGTGCTGACTCAGGAGGCTTCTGTGTGAGCTTGGATTTCTGCTTTTTAACAAACATACCGGGTGATTCTGATGACTGTGTCCATTTGCTGCCACCCTCCAAGAAATGCTGCTGTAATGTTTATTTCTTTACCACTAGAGCTAGAATGGCTGACTCACTCTCACTGGAATTTGAAGCTCTTCCTTTGGACAACATATATTATTCAAAAGTGACATTTAGTATGAGATAGCACAAACTCGAATTTCAAGCTAATGTAAATAGAGTGATTGGAGCTTATGAAAAATACAATTTTTCAAATCCTTTACTACACTTTTTTTGGTCATTTAAGCTTTGTATGCAATTAAATTGAGTTGTATAATCATAATTTTTGCCCTTATTCAAAATACAGTCTTTGATTCTCCAGTCTACACATAAAACAAGGTGAAATGCTATGGGAGGATCACAAGAGGATTCTCAGTAGCCTTATCTTTAGAAAGCATATTTGATCTCATCCATTCTGCTTCAAAGCTAAGCAGGAAGGCAGTTCTCGATGTTAATAGAAAAACAAAGCTAGTACAGCTCATAAGTTACTAAACAAAATATGTTTTAATGTTACTATATTTAGTTTACTATAAATAGAATATAAATTGAAGGACACTTTTTTTAAAGATTTTATTTATTTGACAGATAGAAAGCACAAGAAGGGGGGTGGAGAGGGAGAAGCCCCATGCAGGGCTTGATCCAAGGACCCTAAGGTCATGACCTGAGGTGAGGGCAGATGCTTAACTGACTGAGCCACCCAGGCACCCCTGAAGGACACTTTCTAATGCTAAGGCCCCACTATGAAACTCCTGCCGGTAGACAAGTCCAGTGGTTCAGCAGAAACAGTTTGACTTCTTTTTTTTTTTAATTAAAGATTTTATTTATTTATTTGACAGAGAGAGATCACAAGCAGGCAGAGAGGCAGACAGAGAGGAGGAAGCAGGCTCCCTGCTGAGCAGAGAGCCCGATGCAGGACTCGATCCCAGGACCCTGAGATCATGACCTGAGCCGAAAGCAGAGGTTTAACCCACTGAGTCACCCAGGCGCCCAACAGTTTGACTTCTTAACATAGAATTCAGAACTCTCCAATGCAAAGCTCAATATTGATCTGTAATGGCGATGCTAATGGTATCCTCAAAGTCAGACACTTGGTTATAACTTTATTTTACTGAATTATCACCTGGTATTTTAACTCAGAGTTGCAGCCATCCCCATGAGTTAGTTCACCTACAAGTACTGTAAGAAACAATACATAAATTAACTAAAGGACTAATTACTAGGAAAATGAAATTACTTTTTTCCCATTTTTGATTACTTTCAATGCTGTAAAATTTGTGTTTTCTACTCCTGTATCTTACCAATTTTTATAACACACAGTACAAATTTGTCATTTATTAAATACCAGAATTTATTCAACAATTTATTTTTAGAATGTGTCATTTCCTTATAGCCAAACTGAACTCTCCTAATTGTAAATGAATTGGATCCTTCACTTGAGTTCCCTGTATTCTAATACACCCCTTCACTCTCAACTTGAACGTGGCTGAGAAAATCTACACCATCAGCCTCCTCACCTTTCCAGCCTTGCTGCATTCCACTTCCCTGTGCCCACCTAAGTTCTAACTGCTGTGATTCAGTGGGTGAAACCATGTTCTCTGTACCTCCTCTGCACCTGTGCACATGCTTTCTGTGCCAAAACACTCCGCTCTTTCTCCACATCTTGCCTGGACACCTACGGGTCTTCAGCTCTCACTGTTTCCTGCAGGAAGCCCTCTGTTTCACACCACACCCAGATTAGGGCCTCACCTACATTTTCCTGTGGCCTTATCGTCTTACCTGTCTCACTCTACTGTATCTGCCTACCTTGTCCCTCCACCAGAAGCTTGTGGAAGTTAGCACCCAAAAGTAACTGGAGAAGAGCTGTCCTATGTGCTGAAACCACACGGGCAGACGCGGACGCCTGACTCCAAGGAGCTGACAAACTCAGGTACAGAAATAATGTGTAAACACAGACTGAAGGTCCTAAGGTCAGTAGCATGAGTAGAGAACTATACATACGCAAGTCAGCGTGCACAGAGACACGTGCCCTGCCCTTTACATTGAAGTCGGAAAATATAAAACCAGAAGGAACCCCTGTTTAAAATGATTTGAAAAAGGGGAATGTCTTCTTCTATATGAAAAAGTAGCAGTTTTACTCTTCACTCCTCCTTTTGCGAATTTTATGAATCGTAACAAGATAGCAGCTCCTAATTTTCCACTTTTGGTTTTTTTCCACATTCATCTCACATGAAATGACTCTGTTTATTTTGAAGTTCCCAGTTCTACTTAAAAATAAATTTGGACACATTTGTTTAATTAATTAAAGATAAAAAAATATTGAAAACACATGAATTAAATATCGTTGTATTCAGAATTTTTGTCACTGATGAGACTGTTCATTAAAGTTATGCACATCAAATTACCAGATAAAATAAATATAGTTTTAAAGGCTTGACCTTTTATTTTGTTTACTTATTTATTTTTAAAGATTTTTTATTTATTTGCCAGAGACACAGAGAGAGAGAATATAAGCAGGAGGGAGGGGCAGAGGGAGAGGGAGAAGCAGATTCCCAGCTGACCAGGGAGTCCGATGCGGGGCTCAATCCCAGGACCCTGGGATCATGACCTGAGCTGAAGGCAGATGCTTAACCCACTGAGTCACCCAGGCACCACTAAACATTTTAAATAGGAGATTTATATCTAACATTTAAAAATTTAAGTGCATTTTTATGTGTTTTTGGATTTTTTTTTCATGTACTGAGATTCAAAGACAAACTTAACAGTCATCTGCATATGCAACCAATTATATGTTACATTGCATATTTGAAGTATAATATGTTACTTACCTGAAATATGTGTAAAGCATGGAGAAAGTGAGAGTATATGTAGAAATGGAGAATTAACATTTTAAATATTTATCTCCTCTAATAGTGAAATATTCTACCAATGTGTTGCAATCATGTTTATGGAATATGGGTAGATGGATGGATGGATGGGTAGATAGATAACCTATATATTCCAGCATGTATTAATGTTTTACCATGAATTCAATCAATTTTACCATTGATTTTAGCAATGTTCGACTAGGATGGGATTAGGAAAGCAGAGGATATGTGTGTATGAGTGTGTGGAAAGGGAGAGTGCGGCTTTCAAATTTATTTAAAGTAGTGAAGCTCACAGCTCTGTAGCTTTATGGCTACTAGATGATTTAGAAACCCGTCTGCTCAGGATGGTTTCTGTGTTGGCTTAATTCAAAGGAAGAGGATGGAGCCGATAACCTCTGAAGATAGTCGTAACCCTTTGGCCAAATATAAGCTATAATTCATTCATGGACAGAAATTATGAATTTCTGTGCAGTTGGACCACATGGCTCTGGTATGCCAGCAAATTTGAAATTCTCTGCATAAGCAGTGAACCCAATTATTCTAGTATTTCCATTAAGTTACACATTATACCTGAGATGCCTATATACATTATTAATATGGTTGTGGATTAAAAAGGTGCATCAGAAGGAAAAGCTACTTTCCAGGTTTACGAAAGGGACATTGGGAGAAGAAAAGGAAAGTTTAGTATCGCTACCAGGCAATATAAAACAAATCTTTTACTCCATGAAAAGTAAAACAAATGCTGATTCAGGCAGAAGCTCAGTTGTGAAATCGAAACCTCATCTTACAGATGAAAGTATTAGCATTCTCTTCCTAATCCTCAGAGACTTGTAAAGAATTGAAGATATAAGTGCCTATGTGGAAAAGGAAATCCCTGTATGGAGACCATTTTTAAAGTACGAAAAGAACTCCTCGGGGGATATGTTCCTACAGTGGCTGACAGGCAGAGGGTTCATGTTCAAGATTTTCATTATAGCTGAAACTCGGAAATTGAGTCAATTAATGGCACAGGCTTTGGGTTGGTTCCTACTTTCAAGTAATTAGATATGAATTGATGGCAACACAGGGCAAATTCCCATGAATAATTGCTTCCCCCTTGTGCTGTTGCCGTCTTCGTAAAAAGCTGCTGCCATTTATTTATATGAAAAAACAGAAAATGTTGTGCAATTTTTGTGACCCATTCTTCTTTTAAAAAAATATTTATTTATTTGACAGAGAGCGAGAGATCACAAGTAGGCAGAACAGCAGGCAGAGAGAAAGGGGGAAGCAGGCTCCCTGCCAAGCAGAGAGCCGGATGCAGGGCTTGATCCCAGGACCCTGAGATCATGACCTGAGCTGAAGGCAGAGGCTTAACCCACTGAGCCACCCAAGCGCCCCTTCATAACCCATTCTTAACAGAAATCTGCACATTTTGAATTCCACAAAAAGGTACTTACTGGAGTCATCTGTTTATTGACATGGTCAAAGAACAGTGGTTCCAATATTTAGGATTCAAAGCACAGTCTCTTGACGAATAAGTAGATTTAACTAATCTCTACAGTTTCTCTGTTGCTTAATTTTTAATAGAAGACTTTGAGGTAACATAACGTGACACTTAAAAATTCTATCCTAAGGGTCGTACTCTTCCCCATTTGGAATTCAATTTTTATCTTTGACCTGTTTCCTTACAAACAAGGATCATCAAACAGTAGATTCCATACCCAGTTAGCTTCAGTGTTTCCTGGGAACTTGAACTCAGAAAACCCATCTCTGTAATGTTTGATTGCCTATAATAGTTGGTAGGAATGGCTTACCATGTACTGTCTTTTATTCTTTCTGAACCTAAAAAACCTTTTTTTTTTTAATTTGGGGAATCACAGTTTTGGGGGAATGTGGGCATTTACATACCCTGACATTAATAGCATTTCAGTTATCCAAATTTTAAAATGTAGATATATTCCAGATATTCCACATATTTTCATGTGTTCCTAGGCTGATGTAGTAAGCCTAATGGTAGAATTACAGCATCTGTGCAAAACCATATCAGTGCACTCCAGTCCTCTCACATCAGTCTTTTCACATGTATAAATGGTTTAATTTATGCAACAAGTATTGAACAAACACCAGTGAACCAAGTAAATATGTTAGGCATAATGAATGTATTCATAAATAGAGAATATCCTTTTAAAATCTTTTAAAATTTAAAATCTTAGGGCACCTGGGTGGCTCAGTGGGTTAAGCCTCTGCCTTCTGCTCAGGTCCTGATCCCAGGGTCCTGGGATCGACCCCCACGTTGGGCTCTCTGCTCAGCAGGGAGCCTGCTTCCCCCTCTCTCTCTGCCTGCCTCTCTGCCTACTTGCAATCTCTGTGTTTCAAATAAATAAATAAAATCTTCTAAAAAAATTTAAAATCTTTAAAATTCTTTTAAAATTATTATAAAATATATGATAACATTAAATATTGGAAAGAATAAAAGGAAATAGTTGAGTGCTTACACTGCTGATGGATATAAAAATCATTCGACTCCGTGTATAAGAACACTTTGTAGTGAATGATATAGTTAAAAATCTACGCACTGTTTCCTCAGAACCAGCTCTTTGGGTCTACTCCAGAAAAATAACTATACAAGTACACGGAAGGCAGTTTCAATATTTTACTGCAGACTTATTTGTAAAGAAAACAGAGGAGCAAACCAAATGTCCTTCCATCAATAATGGCTGAATAAACCATTCCATACTCATACATTGCAGTACTTTGCAACAATATGAGAGTAGAATAAGTTTCTGTTGGTTTATTGACTATGTTCATTAGTTAGCTCCTAGGTTAAAAGAATCTATAAAAGATAAATCAAGGTATCTACCAGATCTATGGATGGATACATACATGCTCAGAAAGAAGTCAGATAATGTATCCAAGAACTGCTCAGCACAGTTACTTGTGAAGAAAGAATGGGTCATGTGGGTATGGGAAAAGTGGACCTTAGCACTCTCTCTCTCATATGATACCATAATATTTGTGAAATTGAAAACAAATATAAAAATAAAATTTAATGTGATGGACATAATTATGGGATCATGCATATTTAATGTCAGTGAAAACCAGGAAATGACTAATTTAGGCTAGCTCTAGAGCAAAGAAACAGTTCACATTACTGGGGTCAACAGATACTCATGAAGTTCTTATACATCCTTGTGTGCATTACCTTCCAAAATACGTTACCACGTTTTATCTTCATTAACGTTTTCATGGAGACATGATAGAGGGTTTGTGAGTTTTTCCCACAGCAGAATTTCCAACATTGCCATTTAGATACTGTTTATCCCAAGGTCTCCCAGTGAGCAGCTGCAGGAAACCTCTTCCACTCCCCTCTCCAGAGAGCCCTGACAGCCCATGCTCCTTTGTCTTTGGCATCCACCTTTCTGGTCCTATGAATCTCATGCAGCCCTCTCTTGTCCAAAGCTTCTGCACGTCACACACGGTCTTCCTAGTGCAGTGTCATTTGGGAGTTCACGTAACCTAGCCCCTAGTCTGCTCGTCCCGTGAAGAAAAGCTCTACCTGGAATTCTGGCCACTGAAACTCTTGACGTCGTTATGCACTGTATCTGCAAAACATTGTACTAGGTGCTGTGGGGACCAGATGAGTCAGACACACTCCCATCTTCAGAGGCTTCATTTCTAAGAGAGGGGAATAGACAGACCAAAAGTGTGCTAATGTGTAAATGTAGAAATAGAAGTATGTGAAGAAGACATTGCTCTCACGGGGATATGGTTACGGCAAGATGGGAAAAGATTGATGGCAACATTAATTTGTTTTGTTTGATTCTGGTTGACACACAATGTTACATTAATTTCAGGTATACAACATAGTGGTTCAACTTCTATACCTGACTTTACTCACTCTAAGTGTATCTACAATGTCACCATGCAATGCTATTAAAATATCATTGACTATATTTCCTATGTTATGCCTTTTATTTCTGTGACTGACTTACTGCATAACAGAAAGCCTGTGTCTCCACTGCCCTTTACCCGTTTTGCCCATCTTCCTCACCTCTTCCATCTGGCAACCACCAGTCTGTTCTCTTTATAGGTCTGATTCTGGTTTTTGTTTGTTTATTCAGTTGCCTTTTTTAGACTCCACATGAGTAAAATCATGTGGTGTTTGTCTTTCTCAGTCTGACTTATTTCACTTAGCATAATGCTCTCTAGGCCCATCCACGTTATCACAAAACACAATCTCACTGTTTTTTAAGGCTGCTCATATTCTGTTGTATATAGAATACACCTTCCTAATCCACTTTTCTACTGGTGGACCCTTGGGTTGCCAGCATATCTTGGCTATTGCTACAGTAAACATAGGGGTACATATATCTTTTTGAATTAGTGTTTTCATTTTGTTTGGCTTAATACCCAGTAGTAAAATTACTGGATCATCTGGTATTTCTATTTTTAATTTTTTGAAGACTCTTGATACTGTTCTGCACAGTGGCTGCACCAGTTTACATTCCACCAACAGTGCAGGAAGTTCCCCTTTCTCCACATGCTCACCAACACTTGGTATTTCTTCTCTTTTTTATTTTAGCCATTCTGACAGTGTAAGGTGGTATCTCATTGTGGTTTTGATTTGCAGTCCCCTGATGATGAATGATGTTGAGCATCTTTTTATGTGTCTGTTGGCCATCTATAAGTCTTCTTTGGAAAAATGGTTCTTCAGGTCCTCTGCCCATTTTTTAATCTGGTGGTTCGTTTTTTTTGTTTTGGTTTTTTTTGTTTTTTTTTTTTGATGTTGAGTTTGTAAGTTCTTTATACATTCTGGATATTAACCCTTTATCAGATATATCATTTGCAAGTATCTTTTCCCATTTAGTGGGTTGACCTTTTGTTGATGATTTCCTTCACTGTGCAAAAGCTTTTTATTTTGATGTAGTCCCAATAGTTTGCTTTTCCTTTTGTTTCCCTTGCCTCAGGAGACATATCTAGAGAAATGTTGCTACAGCTGATGTCAGAGAAATTACTGCCTATGCTGCTCTGTTCTAGGATTTTTATCATTTCAGGTTTCACATTTAGGTCTTTCATTCATTTTGAGCTTATTTTTTTGTATGATGTTAGGAAGCGATCCAGTTTCATTCTTTCGCATGTGGCTCTCCAGTTTTCCCAACACCATTTTTTTAAATATTTTATTTATTTATTTGACAGAGAGATCACAAGTAGGCAGAGAGGCAGGCAGAGAGAGAGAGAGGGAAGCAGGCTCCCCGCTGAGCAGAGAGCCCGATGCGGGGCTCGATCCCAGGACCCGGGGATCACGACCTGAGCCGAAGGCAGAGGCTTTAACCCACTGAGCCACCCAGGCGCCCCCCAGCACCATTTGTTAAAGAGACTGTCTTTTCCCCCTTTATATTCTCTTGCCTCATTTGTCATACAGTAATTGACCGTATAGGCATAGGTTTATTTTTGGGCTGTCTGTCCTGTTCCATGAATCAATGTGTCTGTTTTTGTGCCAATACCGTACTGGTTTTTTATTTGATTTTTAGTACCATACAGTTTAGATTACTGTGGCTTTGTAATGTATCTTGAAATCCAGACTACTTGTTTTCCTTTCTCAAGATTGCTTTGGATACTTGGGTTCTTTTTTTGTACTATACAAATTTTAGGATTATTTGTTCTAGTTCTGTGAGAAGTATTATTGGTATTTTGGTAAGGATTGCATTGAATCTTGCTCTGGGTAGACATTTTAATAATATTTGTCCTTCCAATCCATGAGCATGGAATATCTTTCCATTTGTTTGTGTCATCTTCAATTTCTTTGATCAGTGTTTCATAATTTTCAGAGCGCATGTCTTTTACCTCCTTCGTTAAGTTTATTTCTAAGTATTTTTATTCTTTGGTGCAATTGTAAATGGAATCGTTTTCTAAATTTCTCTTTCTGCTTTTATATTATATTGGTGTATAGAAACACTATTAATTTCTGGGTATTAATTTTCGTATCCTGTGGCTTTACTGAGTTCATTTATAAGTTCTAGTGGTTTTTTGGTGGAAAATTTAGGATTTTCTAAATACAGTATCATATAATCTGGAAATAGTGACAGTTTAACTTCTTTATGGATGCCTTTTATTTTTTTTTGTTGTTGTTGTTGTCTGACTGCTCTGGCTGTGACAGCCAGTACTATGTTGAATAAAAGTAATGAGAGTGGGCATCTTGTCTTGTTTCTGAGCTTAGAGGAAAAGTTCCTGGTTTTTCACCATTGAGTACGATGTTAGCGGGGGTTTTGATATATGGTCCTCATTGTGTTTAGGTATATTCCAAGTCCCCTTTGTTGAGAGTTTTTATCATGAACAGATGTTGAATTTTGCTGGGTGCTTTTTCTGTATCTATTGAGATGATGATATGATTTTTTATCAGAGAAGATGATATTTTAAGTACTCATTTTAAAAGAGCAAGTAATGCTTTTTCTAGGTCCTGAAGGAGGAGCTAAGTAGTTTAGCTCAAGAGAATACATTTTAAAAACCAGAGAAATGTTGAATACTTCAGTATTGCTAGATACTTGGGGAGTAGAAGGAAGTGAACTTTTCCCTTTGCCTATCTGTTGTTGATATTTGGCTGTTCATATGAATATAAATAAATTACTCAGGTCACATGTTTTTGAAGAAAAACATGAATTCAGTTTTTAAATTCAGTTATTCTAACCACAGAATTCATAAAGCACAAAAGTAGCTCTATGTTACTGAAAAATAAATACATGTGAAAAATCATTGGGTTAAGATAAAATTATTGCTTTCACTATCTGCAGATGAGTGGCAACTGAGTGAGCCAATCTTTCTAATTTTTATTTATCTTTAAAATAGTTGCTAAGTTAATAATCAAGCTCTAAAACCTTAAAGACAAAGTGCTTCTCATCAATCAGCTTAACTCTCTGGTGTGTGCTCTGGTCAGTGATGGAGAAGGGCAAAGTGGTAACCACAGTCCTTCCGTGTACTCTTGATACTTCTCTCATTAACCTAGCGACTGGTTAACTGGGCAACAGTACCGTGAGATGGCATTCTCCTAATTTTCCTGTAGCAGGAAACTTTCCTAATGACCTTCGTGACCAGTTCATAAAATACCATCAAATTAAGAAGATACTGAAAATAGGAAGTAATTAACACAATAGAACTAGCAGGTTTTTTTTTCAAAAGGTGTTTGCAAATTCAAACAAAGAAGCAGTTTATCCAGGTAATCCATCCTGAAACGAAAATGAAGCAAACTTCAATTCAGAACCTGGAGAACATGCTGGGTGTTTAACTGTCTTTTAAAATATATTTTAATATATAATCTATTTTATATTTTAAATGTAATCTAGTTCACCACACACAGAGTCCTTTTCTTTCATACCTAGTTTTCCCTTTGAACTTAAAAAAATAACACAGCCATGCGAGGATTTAAAGAGGACAACATTTGAGCTAAACCTGAGCGAGAGGAAGGAACTAGCATGCAAAGATGTTCAGCAAGAATTCTGGGTTCAGGAACCGGCCACTGTGGCCGGTGTGCATGGACACCGGGGATACTCCTAAATGGTCAGGTCACAGGGGCAGGTAGACAGTGAAAGTAGTTGCACATCATGGGCAGAAATCTGGATGTGTTACAGTGCCGTCCCCTGTTTGTGCCTCCCACCGGCCTGTCTTTATGGTCAGTGAGTGCAGAGACCTCTGCTCCGTCTATCATGGATGCTTCACACTGTGCCTGGCACAAACGAGACACTAAATAAATGTTTGTTGGATCAGATGATAGATGAGCAACCTGTTTTATTTAACTTGGCACTTCCATATGTAATTCCTATTCAGTGTGCTCTGAAAACTACGGTAGCGTATATATTTCATAGCCTAGGATCAAGCTCATGTTAAGCAGGATTTGGGTCACTAACACTAATAAGAAAGCCCTTAATGAATAAATGTAAAATTCAGGTGGGGGCCCAATTATGCGCCCGCTTTTAGATAAATCTATCTCAGCATTGATTATGATGTTTCTCTTCTCACTTAGAACTGTAATGGGCTTTGCCCGTTATCCTGATCATTAGCAAGCAAGCATTTCATAAGATGAAAGAGAGTGGTAATAGTTGAAAATTGTTCTTGCCTGTTTTATTCGCTCTAATTCTGTACTTAATTGGGGAAGCTAATGCTTGCTTTCAGTTTTCTATTCATAATTGTTGCCTCGTGAAAGCAGTGTGGTTTTGACACTTCTCGTAAGCAGCACTGACTTTATACTCAGCATTCGTTTAAGCAACTCTCACAGCCTGTTGCTGTGTGAATAGGTTCTACGTGTTGTCTCCAAAATTTACCTCTGAACTCCAGCTTTTGAGATTAATTTCCAAGTGTTTTTCCACAGAAGATCTTGTTGAAATTACCATTCAGACTGATGTCAGTGAAACACATTGAGAGATTATGGCTGGACGAGACTCTGAATAAGCCATTCCCGGATAATTTCCTCAAATATCTTCAGGCTAAAAGCATTTTATTTGTAGAAATAAATAAAAGGGAGCTAATATTTAATCATGAAGGGTAAGATGGAAGGTTTTGGAAGAATGGAAGGGTCATAAGTGAGCAGAAAATTGTAGTTAATTTTCCCACTTGAAGAGATTCCAACCCTGAATCATCAGAATGCCTTGGAGAATATTTTTTTAAAAGGAGAGAGTGAGAGAGATTTGGAGACTCCACGAAGGAAATTCTGATTTAGCTGATGTATTAGTCACAGCTCTCCAAAAAAACAACCAAATGAATGTGTGTTATATATAGAGGAAGAGATTTATTTTAAGGAATTGTCTCACATGATTATGGAGCCCAGCAAAGCCAAAGTGTGCTGGCTGGACAAGCGGGCTGAAGACCCCGGGAGAGACATGTTGCAGTTCATTTTCAGAAGGTGTCTGCTCCCAGAAGTCCCTCTTCACTGATGGGGGTCAGTCTTTGTTCTACTAAGGCCTTCAACTGATTGGACAAGGCCCACTCACGTACAACAGAAATAGGCTGCTTTATTCAAAGTCCATTGATTTAAATGTTAATCTTATTTAAAAAACACCCTCACAGAAACAGCCAGAAGAATTTTTTTTTAAATTTTATTTATTTATTTGACAGAGAGAGAGAGATCACAAGTAGACAGAGAGTCAGGCAGAGAGAAGGGAGAAGCAGGCCCCCCGCCGAGCAGAGAGCCCGACGCGGGGCTCGATCCCAGGACCCCGAGATCACGACCCGAGCTGAAGGCAGAGGCTTAACCCACTGAGCCACCCAGGCGCCCCTGCCAGCCAGAAGAATTTTTGATGAATTATCTGGCAGCCGTGGCCCAGCCAAGCTCACACATAAGAGGAACCATCACGAATCCGCCCCATGTCCACTTGGCATCTACATGCATCCCTAAGTCATACTTAAACTTTGACTAAAGATAAAAACAAGCTCATACTTGTGCCTAACATGACACAGCTATCCTGCACACCCCTGCAAACAGCGAACACTTTCCCAAGAAATAATGCTAAGTCCTTGAGTGATATCTGCTCTTCTCCTTGTTGCCCTGTGGTTGAGACACTATGGTGTAAAGTGAGTAATACTGAAATGCTGTGATAAGAAATCTGTATATTTTATGTGACAGGATAGGATAGGAGAGGACAGAAAATAAAGATTTTCTATATAAATATAGACACAGACACAAATATATTCATAACAAAATAAGGAAAGTGCTCCTGACAGCTCTTTGTTTCTCTAACTGGTCACGTGGTCATAGCTAGTATCTTTCCTCTACCTACACCTCCGCTGGTGCTGGTTCTTTACCTGGGGCAGTGAGGGCAGTGACCCAGACCTCCGTTCCTGAGACATAGATATGTGGGTATTGTGTGATACACCCATGCACGTTTTATAGGAGCTTCTAACTAAAGCCAGATTTCTTCTTGACTTAAATGCTGCTTTCAATATGTTAAGAAGGAAGTACCATTAAAGGCAGAAAACAGTAAATGGATTGGATTATTCCATTTTTCATCACTTTCCAGGATGGAATCCCTCAGTGGCCAGAACAGAACATTTCTTTGAAATCTCTAATTTCAGCAACAAATGCATGCAAAACCTCCATAAAATTTTATTTGCTTTAAATAATAGTGGTTTTTAATTACTTTCTATAGAGTAAAATGAACACTTCAAGGATCATATGCTGCTCTTTTCATCTCATGCTCTAAGTAATTCTGGTCTCACTGGAAACTCCTGTATAAACAATGTGCTCAGAAGGCTATAGTTAAAATCTAACTACTTAGCAGTGGGATTTAAGCAGATAGCAACCAGCTCACTTCTTGGATAGAGTTGTGATCAGTCCTGCTCCCACTTAAAATTCCAGCCTTGAACGTTACCTAATCCTGTGCTCAAAAAGCAGTTATGCTCACATTATTTTCTGTCTCACACTTTTATTTTAACTCCGTGCTGTTGTTGGCTCAGATGATTAATTAACCAACACTCCAACTTAGAGAAGAACAGAGCTTGGTACCCTAACACTAATCTCTAGGAAATGAATGTCATCTTCTCAGTAATGAATGACTTGGACCAGTGATGTAGTTGTCTTTGGCAAAAACTGTATGCTTCAACTGATGATGCATGCTCCTGGTGTGAGGAATGACAAAACCCTCACCCCTCACATAAAAATATCCCGGAAGCCATCCATTATTTCTGATAGGTCAAACACATCCTATTCAGAGGTGGGGAAAATCTATCATCTAATATTAATTGTACCCCTGAAATCCATGAGCCATTCATAATAATGGTAGGTCTTAGGTTTTTCTGGTCTTAGAATTCTAAGGAAGTGACTTAACAAGCTAAAATTAAAACATTTAAGGTGGAGTATAAGAAATAAGAAAAGCCCTATTTTTCTCTGGGTCCATTAAAATGTGTATTAATTTTTTAGGCCTTTCATTTAACGACATTTAATACAAATTTAATACATAAATGTTATTAATTTTGCAAATGAATCACGTGACTCCTAAAATAATAAGACCTTAGTTAATATTAATAATTGTTTTCTCTCCTCCTGCTCATAATTGATGTGAAACAGCAAATAACTAGCTTAATTTGCACTTTAAAAATGTATATTTCAAATGAAAAATGTGTGATAACAGAGAAAATGTACTCAAACTTGGAAATGAGTTTAAACCTAAGGCTTCTGAAGGCCAAATGAACGTTCTTTATAAAATAATATATAGTCCTCTTTCTAGAAACTTTGTAAGTTTAATTTGTGAATCAGTTATGAAATATCTTCATCAGTTTATAAGTATAAAGTACATTATTCATTGGAATATAAAAGAAAAACCTTTGCTTGATTACCATCATCTTTATCACATAATATATAATATTTTGATTTGACATTTTGAGCACAATTTTGGAAGATACATGGTTGTTCAGTACAATATTCTTTGAAAACAAGGTGGAGAAAAATTAGAGCCTTCAGGACCTAAAGAGTGAAAAAAGGGGAAAGCAGATGATACTGGGGAAAAAGGGGTGGGGGAATACATGCATATTCTTGGAATGGGGGTTTGCCACACAGAATGTTTCAAGGAAAGCCCAGTGTCAGAGTATGATACATTTTATGTCCTCACAATAGTCTTGGCTGAAGAATTGTACCGATGGTATTTTACAGATAGGGAGCATTGGCGTTGTGTAATTTGTCCACCATGGCTCAGTCACAACTGTACACAGTCCTGGTGTTCTATGTCTCAGTCATTTATTTGGATGAAGGAGTTTGCTTTCAGTTCAGTTGCCTAAACAAAATTATACGAAGATTATGTCATCTTAGAGTGACCACACTGATAGAGAAAATAAAACAAAAGCAGAAGACCCTTAGATGATTCCTTTCCTGAGTAAAATAAGGTAAATAATGTAACATAGAAACAGAAGTCTATATTTCTCCATCTGATTTTAAGGACAAAGGAAAAAAATGAGGCTCACTAAACCCTGTCTATTCTGAAGGTGGGCACTTTGGAAATAGCATGAATGTGTTTTAGAATTGTTAATATTGTTTAAATTGATGTATCACTGTTTTTTTTTTTAATATATTTTATTTATTTGTCAGAGAGAGAGCACAGGCAGGGGCAGCGCAGAGGGAGGAAGAAGCAGGCTCCCCTCTGAGCAGGGAGCCCGATGCAGGGCTCGATCCCAGGACCCTGAGATCATGACCTGAGCAGAAGGCAGACACTTAACCAGCTGAGCCCCCCAGGTGCCCTGATGTGTCACACTTTTTAATGCACCAGAAAACAATGCATTCACAGATGTTCTCATAAGGAAAGTTTTTTTTTTTTTAAAGTCTCTATCTTAGTAAGTTTCCTTAGAAGGATTTTTTGATATTTGGTATATGCTTTTTTTTTCCTATTAGTCATTTAAAGATTTGGAACTTTCAATAAATGTATTGGTTCTTCTTGTGACTATATATATATATATATATATATATATATATATGATATATATATCATATATATATGTTATTACTATTATTATATATAACAGTAATAATATGAATGATCTCCTAGCTTAAAAAAGGACAATATTCTGGTATATCTGTGTGGTGGCATTTATGATGTCTGTATTGATTACTTGCCACAGATTCTTTGAGTCTGTGGTTTTTTCACCAAAATGCTGGCTACAACAAAAGAGAGAAAAGAAGGAGGGAAGGAAAGGAAAGAGGAAGGGATGGAGGGAGGGGGGAAAAAAGAGAAGAAGAAAGAAAGAAAAAAATTAAAGAGGGTTCCTCTTCATCACTCAGCCAGAATGTTGAGTATGCTACAGTCTGTCTATACTCAGAAATGTGATGACACTTCATTAAAGTGAGGTTCGCAGCCAAAGCTCTGATTTTCAAAATAAAATATAAACTTGAAATGAATCTGTGATCCAGCTCACCAGACTTGGCCCTGGCTTGAGTCCCCACCAAACTGGCTCTCTGATAGCAGCACGTACGACGGCAAACCGGATGGACTTGCCATTTTGAGGGTCCACACTGTCTAGTATGAGCTGATCCAAGTAGCTGCACCCGTACCACCTGTCATCCCAGCCAGTGGAAGAGTCTAGTAACGGGAGAGTGTGCAGAGACAAGTTGTACGTTTGTCTGCTAATATTTCTTACTTACATAAGAGAGAGAAGCCACGTATGGAAAATTCTGACTTAACGTGTGATCAGAAAAGTCTCGAAGTGGATGAGATTGGACTGAGAGTGGGAGGATGACGGCAGAGAAGGGCTAACCACTGTGGGGAGGCGGGGAGGCGGGAAGGCAGCGTGTGCGTCCGGAGAGCCGGAATGAAGATGAAGCTGGCTGCCAGTTACCGGAGGGCCTGGTCTGCGGGCAGCGGGGGCCAGACTGAAGATTCTTGAGAGCTAAAGGAATGCAAACCTAGCACAATAGAAAATGAAGGGTTTTCATTAGAAAAGTCACATAAGTTGAATGTTTTTTTTAAAAAGTGAACAAGGCAATAGTAGGAATCTTAGGCAGAAAGCAGTTAAGAAAAGGCACTCCAAGCTGAGAAATAAAATTGAAGCTGTAGGAGAGAAATGCTGGAAAGCCAGAGCCAAGTGGTGGCAGAAGAAATGGGGAGGAAAATTTAAAAAATAAAAAAAAAAAAAAAAAAGGAAACGGGGATTTGAGAAGCCCTGTGAGGCATCCGTGTACAAGAATCAGCGTGTTTGGGGGCGCCTGGGTGGCTCAGTGGGTTAAGACTCTGCCTTCGGCTCGGGTCGTGATCCCAGAGTCCTAGGATCCAGCCCCGCATCGGGCTCTCTGCTCAGCGGGGAGCCTGCTTCCCCCTCTCTCTCTGCCTGCAGCTCTGCCTACTTGTGATCTCTCTCTCTGTCAAATAAATAAATAAAATCTTAAAAAAAAAAAAAAAATCAGTGTGTTTGTTGCTGTCCTTTAGGGACAAGGCACCACTAAGTGCTGGGAAATCAGTATTCAAATAAGATGTAGACGAGGGCCCTGTGGACTGTGGAGTGTGGTGGAGAAGGCAGCCCGTGTGTGTTAGTAGTGGTCCTAACGTGCCCAGCCCTTCCACGTGTCCACAAGTCAGGGCGCTCCAGGCGGAAGGCACAGAGCGGCGCACGGACGCCCCTTATTCCCTTGTGTTTTGCTCAATTGCTGTTCATCCACAGTGAAGTTTGTTTGTTTTTTTCCTTTACAAATTAACGGTTGGTGGCAACTCTACAATCAGCAAGCTTATTAGCTCTTTTTCCAGCAGCATGTGCTCACTTTATATCTATGCATTAGATTTTGGTAATTCGTGCAATACTTCAGACTTTTTTGTTTTACCGTATTTATTATGGATCTGTGATCAGTGACTTTTGGTGTTACTCTAGGAATTGTTTTGGGGTGCCACAAACCACGCCCATATAAGACTCCAGACGAATCTGTAAACCCTGTGTTCCAGCTGCTCCACCAACCCACTCTTAGCCCTTTTCTCTCCCTTTCATTGGGCCTCCCTAGTCCCTGAGACACAACAGTATTGAACGTGGGCCGGTTAACAACCCTACAATGGCCTCTAAGTGTTCAAGTGAAAGGAAGAATGGCACATCTCTCACTTTCAACATAAGCTAGAAATGATTGAGCTCAGTGAGGAAGGCATGTTGATAGTGGAGAGTGTCGAAAAGTGAGGCCTCTTGTGCCAAATAGTTAGCCAAGTTGTGAACGCAAAGAGAAGGTTCTTGAAAGAAATTGAAAGTGCCACTCCAGCGAATGCACGGATGATAAGAGAATGAAACAACAGCCTTAGGGAGCCTGGGTGGCTCAGTCAGTTGAGCGTCCGACTCTTGATTTTGACTCACATCATGATGTCACGGTCGGGAGATTGAGCCCTCTGTCGGGCTCTGCGCTCAGCCTGGCGTCTGCTTCAGATTCTCTCTCTCCTTCTGCCCCTCCCTACACCCACTTTCTCTCTCTCTAAAAGAAAAAAAGGAAGGGAGGGAGGAAGAAAGGAAGGAAGCAAGTCAAACAGCCTTATTGCAGTCCAGAGAAAGTTCTAGTGGTCTGGATAGAAGATCATACCAGCCACAGTGTTCCCTTAAACCAAACCCTAATCCAGAGCAAGACTCTACCTCTCTTCAGTTTTGTGAAGGCTGAGAGAGAAGAAGCTGCAGAAGGAAAGTGTGAAGTGAGCAGAGATTGTGCATGAGGTTTAAGGAAAGAAGCCGTCTTCATGACATGAAAATGCAAGACGAAGCAGCAAGTGCTGATGTAGAAGCTGCAGGGAGTTCTCCAGAAGGTCTCGTTCAGAGAATTGATGAAGGCGGTTACACCAGACGAGAAAGAGATTTTTGATGTAGATGGAGGAGCCTTCTATGGGGAGAAGCTGCCATCTAGAACTCTCCTAGCTAGAGAGGAGAAGTCTATGCCTTGCTTCAAAGGACAGGGTGACCGTCCTGTGAGGGGCTCCTGCAGCCGGTGACTTTAAGTTGAGCCAGTGCTCACGTACCGTTCTGAACACCCTGCGGCCATTAAGAATTATGCTCAGTCTCGGCCTGTATTCCACAAACGCCACCTCAAGGTCTGGATGACAGCACATCTGTTTATAACATCATTTCCAGCATATTTTAAGTCCACTGTTTAGACCTACTACTCAAAAAAAAAAAAAAAAAGATCCCTTTCAAAATGTTATTGTTCACGGACCATGCACCCAGTCATCCCAGAGCTCCGGTGGGGACGAATGTTCTCGTGGCTGCTGATGCATGTGTTCCACCGTCCGTGATCGAGGAGCTGTTTCAGTTCCGGAGTCTTCCTGTTGAAGAGACACACGTCAGAAGGCTGTAGCTGGCGTAGACCGCGATTGCTCCGATGTGTCTGGGCAACGTAAAGAGAAAACCTTCTGGAAAGGATTCACCTGTCCGGATGACAGTAAAAGCATTCATGATTTCTGCAGGTGGTCACAACATCAACATTAAAAAGGGTCTCACAGCAGAGGATTCCCACCCTCGGGAAGACTCGGAGGGGTCAGGAGCTCGGGGCGGGAGGCGGCTGCAGACGGGGTGGGCACAGCGAGGGCGCTCGAGTCAGACGCGGGGCCTGGACACGGGCCGGGCGGCGGCCGTCTCGCGAGCAAACTCGGAGGAGGAGGAGGTGCTGCTCGGGGCTGGGCAGAGACGGTGGTTTCTCCGGCTGGAACCTCCCGGGGAAGGCGCCGCGAAGATGGTTGAAACGGCAGCAGGGGGCTCAGTGTCACGTCGGCTCTGCTGATGGAGCCGCGCCGGGTCTGAGCGGGGGGACCCCCGTCTGGAAAGAAGTTCTGCGGCAGAAGGCGCTCGGCCGGCCTCCGGGGCTGCAGGAAGGAACTCGATCCTGACGGGAGAGCGGATCCGCGCAGCCACTGCCTGGTTGTCTTGGGAGCCCGCCGCGGCCGCCCGGCCTTCTGCAGCCCGCAGCCCGGCCCAGAGGCGCCCTCAGCACTGCGGGGGGACCCCCGCCCGCCCAGAGCGCAGGACCCACAGCCAGCGCAGATGATGGGTAGTATTTATTAGCAAGGAATGTACATTGTAGGTTTTTTTTAAGGTAATACTGTTGCACACTTATTAGGTTACAGTAGAGGGTAGACATAATGTATAGCTCTGGAAACCAGAACATTCATTTGACTTGCTCTCTTGCAATATCCCCTTTATTGTGGTGGCCTGGAACCAAGCCTGCTCCATGTCCAATCCTGCTATGCCTGGATTCCTGGAGAGCCAGGGCCGGGGAGCTGCTCCTGGGCAGGAAAGAGAAAGGCTGTGTGAAGAAGGGGAAACAGTACCCAGGTCTTCGAATAATTTTCGATCTTGGCTTATAAGGATGACTTGCGATTCATTCATTATGGGAGACTTGGCGACTGAAGAAGAATCAATGATAACTAAGTTTCCAAACTTGGAGAATGACTGTGATCTCAGGAAATAAACACCTCTTAGAGGGTGCTATAGTTCTCAGGGATGATGGTGACTTCTGCGGCAGCCGTGTGGCGGGGGGAGATGCCAACCCAAAAGCATGGTTGTGGGGATAGGGAGGGCTCAGAATCAGACAGAGACTTACTAAGACATTCCCAGACACTCTCATGCCCACGTTTCCCCTTAAAACTGCAGTTCAGCACAGCTGATCCGTAATGTTTCTAACCGTGGTTTTAAAATGATCTTTATCAATTTTGTAGTTCTCTTTGCTTCCTCCTCGTTTTTGTCAGCAGCACCAATGGAAGCATTTGTTTATAAATAAGTGAAGTTTTAAGTCACCATCCAAGAGTGATTTCATGTGCAGCACTAAGTAGAGAATAAGCCTCATGAAGAATTCAGGTAGTTCCCTTAGTTTATTTCCACCTCAGACCTCTTTGTCTCTCTCTCTCTCTCCCATTAAAAAAAAAAAAAAAAAAAAAAATATATATATATATATATATATATATATAGTGTGTGTGTGTGCATATATGTATATACACATACATATACCATCTACGTTTGTGTGTGTGTACATGTATATGCATAAATATTTCATGATATAGTAGCTGGCACATTTTATACATCTTCAGGGTCCAGAGAAATGAGAAAAATATGATGAAAATAAAGTGGAAGAGGAGATCCCTGCATTCAGCAATATGCATCCATGAACACGCAACGGGATTGTGCCCTGTGCCGGGGACACAGTGGTTACTGGAGTAGAGAGTTGTGTTCTCATGGTGCTTACCTTTCATTCATTACTCCTTCAACAGAGGTGCGTTCTGTGTGTCTGCTGTGAGCAGGGCATTCTGCGAGCAGAAAGGCAGATGGTAAACACGTCACACAGACAATGTGTCATTAGCAGAGACAGCGGAGCTAGGAAGAAGAAGGCTCAGGTGCTGTTTCTGTTGGGGAATCCGACCTACTCTGGGTGATCATGGAAGGTTTCTCCAGGGAAGGGTCATGCAAGCTGACACCCAGACAGTGACTTACCCAGGAGATTAATTGTGGCAAGAGTATTTGAGGCAGATGAACAGCAGTGCTGGAGAGAGAGAGAGAGTGCGTTAGGTAAGGAGATGGAGAACAGATGTTTAGATTCTCCCCTTTAAGTTACATTTAACGAGATTATTTGCCATTTTAAGTTGAGAAATGTATTTTATGGTGAGGGTATTGAGTGTGTCGGCCATTACTCATGACCCTGGTTATTTGAGTGAGGGCACAAAGAGAGGTGGGATTTCGTTAAATTGGAGACATCTTCTTTGAGCAAACGGAAGGAGTCTATGAAACACTTCCACCTCATTTAAGAGACAACAGAAATGCTTCGGTGGCTTTCTCTAAGTCCCCGCCATCCTCTACCTCTTTCCTGATGCAAAAAATCAAGGCTCTAGCAGCTACCAAAAACCAAATGACCAGGAAAGTGCTTGAGTTCTGTGCTCCCTTCCTGACGCGACTTATGACATAGTAGTTGGTGTCTCGGTTCTCCTGTAAAACCACACGATTATGAATTAAACTAAATTTTGTTTTGTAAATAAACCTCTAAAATTTTGTATCAAATTATTTTCTTAAGCATGTTTACTTTACCAAAGTAAATCATAATAGATACCAAAAGAATATCACTTTCAAGAGTGAGGTTTTTGTTTTTTTGTTCTTCAAATACATTGTCTCTCCTTCTCCTGAGTGTCAGCCAGTCCTATGATATAACCCCTTCACGCAGCCAGCCCCGAACTTTGTGCTTCCAAGTCCAGCCTCTCTAGCAACTACCTTTTGCAGAGTCTGACCCCTCCAGATTGTGACCACGGTAGCTTCTCCAGGAAGCAAGATTATTGCTTAACTTCGAAACTTAGTCCTCACTGAAGAGCCATCGCGTTTCTGCGGGCAGCTCCTGGGCTACAAGACTGTAATCAGTGCTTATCCTTACACCGTGGCTAACCCCTTATCTAGAGCCGCCTTCTGCCATCCCTGGCAGAAGAATCAACTTATTGGCATTTCCCCTCATGCCTATCATTGTATCTTTTTTTTTTTTAAAGATTTTATTTATTTATTTGAGAGAGAGACCGTGAGAGAGAGCATGAGCGAGGAGAAGGTCAGAGAGAGAAGCGGACTCCCCGTGTAGCCGGGAGCCCGATGCGGGACTCGATCCCGGGACTCCAGGATCATGACCTGAGCCGAAGGCAGTCGTCCAACCAACTGAGCCACCCAGGCGTCCCTCATTGTATCTTTTTTCTTCAAAGTCAGAGAGAGGGAGTGGAAGACTGAGAGAGATTGAAGAAATGCATTGTCTCCATGCCCCTTGATCCCATGGGTTTTCCGCCCTGTCAGCGGGAGAGTTTACTCTGATTTCCCTGGCAACCCCGTGACTCCTGCCCTTGGCAAGTTTACACTTAGCTTCCCCCTAGATTTAGTAGTGTTGACCTTATTTTTCCTAACTCAGCTTACGTTCACTTGCTGAGAAGCTACTCTTCCCTCCCCACTCCCCCTTTTGAAGGATATGACAGTTTTTGGAAAGCTTTAATATTTGACTAGTCTGCAGTACTTGTGTGGTAAAATTTGCTCTGTGTGGGTTAATATATTAAGTAGCAGTCTGTCACTTACATCCTCTTGGAAATTAACAGATGATGACGGGGCTACTCTTAATAGAGTTAGGGGACGAGGAGCTGAGTAGAACTGCTGGCATAGAAACGGTTTTCCTGAAACAGTATTCTCACAACTGCTGTGATCAAGATGCTTAAAATCACAGAAATATGTAAGTCTCAGAGAAAAAGATATGTGAATGCCGTATCCCAGAACTTTGAGAGTATCCCCCGCCTACCATGGGTGTCAGTTTCCTGGCAGTGCCAGGGATCGATCCAGGTGACCTTTTCCAGAGCTGGAAAAAAATTCACATCCCAGACCCCAGTCATTTTTAATAAAGGCAGAGTTATTAAAGAATCATAATCAACTTCAAGATTAAATATTTAAACTATGTGGGTTAATTAATTTTCCCATCAGTCTTCTCTTTCTCTCTGCGAACTTGTGTGTTTTATTTTCAGTTTTTATTTCCTCATCTTTGAAATGAGAATGTTGAACTTGCCTTTGAATCCTGAGGTTTAAATGGAGATAAGTTAGTCAGAACTGGGCTCTCTTAGGATGCCGTGTGGATGTGTGTAGGTGTGGGTGTGTGCGTCTACGTCAGGAAGGAATCCTTGTTACCGTATTCTTATACACAAATAACTGATGGTATCAGTTCTCTTCAGTGTTAAGGACTTTTTAAAATCATCCTTAAAATATAAATTGATACCTTTCCTGGGGTCAGTGTCACGTATGTTACACCGTATGTTACTATTGTCCTTGGACAGCCAAGGGCAGGCAGTGGGAGGTCAGGAAGCTGAGTGGTAGGACCCTGAGGGAAATAAGCAAAATTGGTTGCTTCCTGGACAGTTTGTACTGACTTGGGAGTAAACAGTTTGGGGGCTAAGACAAAGATGACAGGAAAATCGTCTAGTCCCTGTCTGTTGAGAGTTTTTATTTCTCTAGTTAATTAGTTCACTAGTTAGTTAGCTCTTTAGTGTAAGCCTAGCCTGCTAAGTACAGACGGAAGAGATCGGGGTACAGACCTTTGTAAGTTACATTGGCCCAGTTAGAGAGACCGTCAGTGTGCCTGCTGAGGGTGACAAAATTGAGCAATCAAAAATCAATAAGTAAACTTCCCAGTAGTGATGTTTAAGTATGGAGAACAAAAGCAATACAGAAAAAGAGATTTCCTGCAAAGAAGTAAGAAATACAGTCATTTCTTTTGTTTATGTTAGCCAGAAGGAGAAGTTAAATTTCCATATGAAAACCAAACTTGAATTCCACAAAGATGTCTGGATAGTAAACACTATGCTTGATTTAATTGAAAGTTAGCTCTAAAACACTGTGCCTCAATGTCGTCATCTGTAAAATGAAGAAAATAATACTATTATGTCATAGGACTATGTAGATGATTAAATGAATTATTCTTTTTTTATTGAAATGTATTTCAAAATTCCAGCACATAATGTTAAATAATAGATATATAAATACATTATCACTAGCTTATAAAACCACGCATTAAAGAGAATATCTAAAATCGACACAGAGTTACCAGGCAACTTGGTGCTGACCTAACTGAAAGGAACTCATCTCTAAGATGTAACAGAGTCACGTTGGTGATACTGATGATGATGAGAACTAGAATGTCAGTCATCATTTATTGAGCACCTCTTGTGGGCTCGATCTGTGCCCAGAATCCTTATATATGTAATCACTTGTTCTAAAAAAAAAAAAACCAAAAAACAGATAAAGAACCCCGCTGCACATGGCATTTGTTGAGTGACGTCTCGGTCTAAAGCACCACTGTAAACATTCTTATTATTGGAAACACTTCACGTCCAGTGAAGCCTGTGCCCCCAAGGCACCCAGTACTATTGGAGAGATATAACACGGACTGGGAGAGGCTAAATATTCAGGGAAACATTTGCAGCAGCTCTAAACTTTAGAGGCCCCCCCTTGACTGTTTTCAAATATAAATAACATGTAAGATCAACCCAGGGGAAAAACCTGTCTTAACTTGCCCCTTTGAAATCTAAATCAAAAGGATAGAATCTCGCCCGCATTTAACTGCTTAACTCAGAAGAGTCATTTGTCTAAGGGTTTTCATAACATTTTGGTAACTCATTATTTCAGCTTTAAATTTTTACCCCAAGAGATACGGAATTCTGAAACTGGAGGCTTTGCATTCTGTAGGTCAGTCAGTGCACAAGGCCATCATCCAAAATGCAGTGATCTCATCTGTAACGTATCAAGAGTAATTTCTCATTTCTAAAATAATGCAAATAATATAAGTCACTAAGCTAATTTATAGTATTTTTCTTTCAGCTAAATAATGTAGTCTTGAGGACTGCTGAAATATAGAAATATACATGAAACATGCAAAAGAAGATTATAGCCTTTTTAGTGTATATCGTGCTTCTTGGAAAAAAAATAAAACATAACCCAGATTCTAGACTTATAGTATTCTGCTATTAAATAAGTTGGACATTGTCTGCCTCCCACTTCACTGAAAGCATGAATTTCAAAGCTTTAGCTATTTCTATACCATTTTATGTTATTAATATTAATACATTGGGTTTTTAAAATATTTTCCATCAGCCAATGATTAAGTCATAACCAAATAAAATAAAGGACCAGAATCAAGTCATCATTTGAAAAGAGCAAAAATATAGTGATGAAGTTTGCTACTTACTCTGCTGCAAACTGAACTACTTGTGTATGTTATGAAAACATTATTTATGACTGCATTCTTGATCTGATCAATATGCAGTTTATCCAAAGAAGTGGCAGGTGACATCTGGCTAAGGGAAAAGAAGAACATTTCTTGGTGTTTAGAATTTCTAAAAATAGCTATTAAAAAAAAATTCAATCACTGGTTTTGATTTAAAAGAGCAAAATTTTTAGAATTTTTTGGGGGGGGTGTTGTTTCAAGTTTTTATTTAAAATCTAGTTAGTTAACATTGGTCTCAGGAACAGAATTTAGTGATGCAGTGTAACACCCAGTGCTCATCACAAGTGCCCTCCTTAAATGTCTGATTGTAGAGCAGTCTGTGTCTTAAGCTCCAGAACATAAGAAACAGAGCATGTCCGCGTGTCAGTATTCCTAGACCTGATTTCCTCGATGGCCAGAGAATCTGGCATTTCTTCCTGTGTGTCCATGCTTCCTACTCAGAAAACTCTGACGGTGTTCTTCTCGGTGTGGCGTTCACGCTGGCTTACCTGTTTGTTCATTGTAAACCCTGACACAGTACCTTGTATTTACTTCCTTCCTCCCTCCCTTCTTTCCTTCCATCCCTCCTTCCTTCATTCCTCCCTCCCTCCTTCCCTCCCACCAGAAGCATGTTCTTGGAGACCGCTAACCCAGACCCCTACCTTGTTCCTGACTGCTGTATCATACTCTGTCGGGATTCACTTCTTTTTGCCCATCCCTTCTTCCACTTGCTAACTCTGGGCTGATCCTATGTCTGAATATAGTGTCCTATAATCTAAGAATCTAAAAGTTAACTGCCTGTAGAAAATGACTTTTCTTAGAAAACATTTACTGAGAGCCAGCTCGGTGCCAAGTCGTCTTCCAGGTACTGAAGATACATCCGAGACAAGGCAGATAGAAATCCTGTCTCCAGGAGTTTATATTTTATTCAGTTGCTTAAAGGAGTCAAACTTGGAGCCAACTCTTATTTGTATTGTCCATGGTGTTTGTTTCTGAGTTCAATTTAGAGCACTTTTAAAAATTCTAAGGCAGGGGCGCCTGGGTGGCTCAGTGGGTTAAGCCTCTGCCTTCGGCTCCCGTCATGATCCCAGGGTCCTGGGATCGAGCCCTGCATCGGGCTCTCTGCTCAGCAGGGAGCCTGCTTCCTCCTCTCTTTCTCTGCCTGCCTCTCTGCCTACTTGTGATCTCTGTCAGATAAATAAATAAAATCTTTTAAAAAAATTCTAAAGCATTTTTAAGTTGTAGCTTCCGTTCACTTTGGAAACTATTTTTATCTATATGCTCTGTCCATTAAATTAATAAAACGGAGGAATTATGTTAACCATGTCTTAAATAGAATGTTGTAATCTCAGAATTAAATAAGATACTCTCTCTGTGTATATGTGTATGTTTATGTATTAAAAACAATTTTTTAGGAAGTTTTTTTACTTCTATGTGTGTAACCTTGGGTATATTAACTTTTACTAAATTTAATTTTCTTATCTGAAAATGTGGATGATAGGCTCTATTTAACAGTTCTATTGCAATGATTGGAAATAGGAAAAATGCCCAGTAACCAGCCACTTAGTACTCCCAAACATCTACACAGACGCGGAATCTAGGGACTAAGGTTAACACGGGAAGGCGCCTGGCTGGTGAGCGGCAGTCCTGAACTCAGCATCTTGCTTTATCTCCAGCTATCAAACTCTGATGACTGCTAACTTGTACACACGAAAATGCCGTCTATTCATTTAATTTAGACTGAAAAATCGTTTTAAAAATTGTATACATTTCCCTCTTATGTATGTCCTCGCAAAATGCTGTGTTGGCATCTTAGGTTTTTCAGTTTGGTTTTGTTCTGTTTTGGTTTTTGTTGTTGTTGTTGTTGTTGTTGTTTATTTGACAGACAGAGATCACAAGGAGGCAGAGAGGCAGGCAGAGAGAGAGAGAGAGGAGGAAGCAGGCTCCCCGCCAAGCAGAGAGCCCAATGTGGGGCTCGATCCTAGGACCCTGGGATCATGACCTGAGCCGAAAGCAGAGGCTTTAACCCACTGAGCCACCCAGGTGCCCCTGTTCTGTTTTGTTTTTAAAAAGTCCACTTAGTGGGGTGCCCGGGTGGCTCAGTGAGTAAAGCGTCTGCCTCCATCTCAGGTCATGTTCTCAGGGCCCTGGGATCGAGTTCTGCATTGGGCTCCTGCTTCTCGCTCTCCCTCTGCCTGCCGCTCCCCCTGCTTGTGCTCTCTCTGTCAAATAAATAAAATCTTAAAAAATTTAAAAAAGAGCCCAGTTTCAGACCTTGTATGTCTGCCGTGTATTTCCAGCCATTCTCATCTCTGCTCTGACAGCATCTACCACTCTGTTCTGAGAATCATCCTCAGTTCACAGAGTGGCTGTGTGGCCACCGTCTCTGCTCTCCTCTACCTTGCTTTCTTCCCTCTTCTTGTTGGGTTCCTTATGTTTTTATCCTCACCGAGAAGTGTGTGTGTGTTGGGGGCGGGTATCTTTTCTTGTCTTGCTTCTCCCACTTTCCTTACCTTAATTTGAAAGGACTGGTCTTTCCCAAACAGTGCCACTCAGTCAGGGTTTCTCTACTAACCTTTAGCAGACTAGTCCATGACTGAGTTCAGAGCACAGTCGTAAAGTCCTCTCCTCTTTTTTTTTTTTTAAGATTTTATTTATTTATTTGACAGACAGAGATCACAGGTAGGCAGAGAGACAGGCAGAGAGAGAGGAGGAAGCAAGTTCCCTGCTGAGCAGAGAGCCCGATGCGGGGCTCGATCCCAGGACCCTGGGATCATGACCTGAGCCAAAGGCAGAGGCTTTAACCCACTGAGCCACCCAGGCGCCCCTAAGTCCTCTCCTCTTTATAGTTACATTTATTTGTTTTAATTTCCTGACAAAGAACAGCCATTCCTTTGACAGGAAATGAGAATTTAGATTTTTTTTTTTTAATTATTTTTTGCCTAGGTGCCATCCCTTAAACTTGAGGATTTTGGAAACCAGATTCTAGGGGTCTGAAGTATTCAAACTAATTTCACTCAGCTGTTGACGTGTGAACACTTTGAACATCAGATAGCGCTGGTTTCTGGTCCGGAGTGTTGCATCTTCTGGTTTGAAGTCTTTAGTCCATGCCGTTGCCCTCTGGATGAGGGCAAACAAACTCTTTTTAGAAATGACCGGAAAGACTGACCCCTTTGGTATTTCAGTTCTCCTGATGAAATGTCTAGCTCCCCAAAGAAGCCAGTCTTCCTGACATGTCTGGATGTTTACATTGGCCGCCCCTGCCGGCTGGTGTGCTGAGTTTTCACTGTCTCTTTCCTCTCCCAACTCTCGGTTTACTCACACCTGCTACTCAGGAGTTCCTTTGTCTGTGAAACTGCTTCCAAGCCCCAAAGACTTGTTAGGCACTTGGCCTCGGTTCATCCAGAACCCCCGTACGCCTTCCTAGTAAGACTTTTCACTTCCATTTCTAATGCCTTTCTCCACCTGGCTGGACTACGACCCTATGGGCAAGGTCACGTCTAATTCTCACTAGTTCTCACGTCTAATTCCACAGAGCTTAACAATGAGGGAGGACTGCAGAAAATACAGATTGAGTCAGTTAAACCGTTTGTCTCTAATGTGCAAATAGTTCTGTTGTATATGGTCACTATACCAGACTTGTGTGCTTCCTAGGTGCACCCAGAATGTGTATTAAAGGTGCTTAAAATTTGATAATGTAAGCATTCCGTAGTTTGTGAGATACTACTTCTTATTAAAATTTAATTTATTGAAATGCTCAGAGCTGATAAGGACTTTCAAAGTCTATTTTATTCTGCATAGAAGGCAGTATCTGAGAGACAAAAGAATAGCATTTTCCTGCTAACATAGTTTATGTTCCAAAATAACTATTGTTTATGGTTTCTAGCATACTTAGTAGTTTATTATTTTCTGGAAAAAAAATTAAAAACAAGCCCTGAGAACACAGTGAGGGACTTTTTGGTGATGTGTGAAAAGGCACCTGAAGGTAGTTATTAACCTGCATTGGAAGACAGCATCCCTTTGAAAAGCTGATAAAAGCTTTGGGCTCTCTCTCTTTGCTCCGGAAAAATGCCCAAATGCACATATACTCACCAATTTTGCCTACCATTTTAGGACTCTTGCGTTTCACTCAAGAAAAGTAGGTTAAGAAACCCTAAGCTAAGATCAGCCTGAAAAAAGTATGGACTCAGCCAGCCGAGAGGCAGGACAAGGGTGGAAGGACCGTGTATTCAAGATGGTCAGGGAGCGTGAGCCTCAGAAAAGCAGAATGCACGCGCTTTCTGGACCTCGGGGAGCTCCTCCCTAACTCAAATGCTCGCTGACACGATGACTGGAATTGTTTGGAACTCAGACACTTGTGCTCCTTCATTCATCTGCTCATCCAGCTGGGGGCTTGGCTAGGGCCTGAGGGTGGGGGGAGGGGCAGCTGTAGAGGCTTGTTATTATTGTAGACAGGGCAGTGCCTTGCGTTCCCCAAGTTCCAGAAATAAGGAAATACCATTCTACAAATAATGAAAATGAATCCATCTGTGTAGAAGTTTCTGCTAACGTGGCACCGATTTTAACCCAGCAGCCATTTTTCATCTATCATCCCTGGTGCTATTATGTGCAAATAAATGAAGTCTTTAATGAATTTTAGAACCATAAAATATAATTTAATTATTTGAAAATTATTAATGCAACGTATAAACAGTGCAATAATAGTGTAAGGGTATGGTTTAAAGCATCTTAACAGTGCCCAAGATAGAATGAATATTTTTATAGAAATTTAATGAAAACTGTGGCATCTCTTCATTCCCCTGAAATTCTGTTTATATGCACATAGGGAAGCCTCAAATTAAGATAACAGTCTCGCGTGAGCTCCAGGAGAGCTCAGGTGGGGCTGGAGGGAATTTTCACCCTCCATGCCATTTACTGAGACTCAGACTTGAGTCTGTTTCCCTAGTAACGTGGAACTGCTTCCCAATGAGACACCAAGGGAGACTCTGATCAAATCAATGTGGACAGAATTGCAGCCTCGAGGAAACTGCAGTGAGAACCCAGGAAAACTTCTTGCATGTCGTCTGTCAGAAAACCAGAGCGAATGTGCATAGACCAAACGGCCACCTTGGGAATGAGGGTATAGCGCTGTGTGCGTAGAGTGCTGGTAGCAGTCGTCCTTGGTGATGACACTGGACGCTAATTCTGGCGCACGTGCAGGTGTGACTGAAAGTCTGATTTGTGAACAACGGGCCCTTTCAGTCTGCACATCCATGCTATGCTTCGCCTTTGCAGCTGCAACTGCTACTTGCAGAACATGCTGCTGATCAGAGGATGTTCATTTTGATGTGAAGTCAGGCCCGAATCTTTGCCCAGAAGAGCACCCCGTTCCTGCATTTCTCGCATCCACTGGGTCTGTCTGTGCGGGTCGTCCCAACTTCCTCTCAGCTGCATCGTACTGTTTGCCCGTGTACACGGAGCTCCCCCCCACCCTGAGTCCACCTGTCTTCCTTCCTACCCTTTATTAATGCCAAAACAGTCAAGAGTTGTGTTTTCAGGAATAGCACTTAAACTCTGGGCATTTGTTTTCTCTTCTGTGATCCGTTCATTCAGAAAATCTTTACTGGAGAGCCTCTCTTTTCCCACGTGCTGCGTGTGAAGGATGGAGCAGGAAGAAGGCAAACGGCTCCCCTGCAGCCTGTTCCTGGGTGCTCCAAACTTGCTCTCTGATTTTATTATTTTTTAAAGGTTTTTAAACTATTCATTAGAGAGAGAGATAGAGCAGGGGAGGAACAGAGGGAGAGGGACAAGCAGACTTGATGCTAGCAGCTCAATGCAGGGCTCAATCCCACAACCCTGAGATCATGACCTGAGCCAAAACCAACACTGTGCCACGCAGGTGCCCCCTGCTATTTGATTTTAAAGGTAACCTACAAGGCCTGTTGATAGAGTCACTCAGGAAATGAGCAGTGCTCTCTGGGACAAGATCATATTGCGTGATAATCTCACCATTTGAGTGTGACCCTCACTTCGGGTATCATAGGCCGTCCGGGTCATTTGGGTATGGATACAACATTGACCTTTCACTGCTCCGGTTCTTAAGCCGTGCTCTGTTTCCCAGTCTGTTCTGCCAGAAGTGATACCGTAAGTTTTTCTTTATATTGACACCTCAGCTTTCTATCTCTTTCATCTCCTGTATTAAAGTGTACATGTTGTGAAGGCAGGGGCTGCGTTTATGTCTCTCTGTTTTCCTTGATAAACCTTGCACAGACCCTAGCGTACATACAGTAGGTGCTGTTCCATGGGGACAGGAGTGTGTTCCTGCATTGATCCTGCAGGGTCTCTGCACTAGCTCCTCCTGCCTGAGACACTTGTCCCATGGGTATCCACGTGGCTCACTCCCTCACCCCTTCCCTCAGTTGGAAGAGCATCTCATCAGAGAAGCTCGTCCTAACCACCCTTTTTGCATTAGAAATTGCACAGCTGGCCACTGCTGCCCACACTTCCCGTTCTTCTTACCCTGAGTTTTCATTCTTCCGAACATGGTTCACCCTCTGGCATATTTGTCTATCATCGGTCTTCAACCACCAATGAAGGGGAAGGTGGGAACTTTGTTCAGTCACTGTTTTATTCCCAGAGTCTGGAGCAGTTCCTAGGACCTAGCGGGACACTCAGTAAATGTTTGCTGAGTGAACAAATGGAAAACTGTTACAAATGCGTGCATATCGTGTGCTGCCTCACAAAGCATAGAGATGCGACGGTCTGTCACAGGACGCAGGCAGAACGGGAGGAGGGCAGCCAGGGCCGCTCCTAGAAGTATCCCTCTGAGAGGATGACACAGATCACGGTGGCAAAAACATTTTTGACAACCACTGACCTGATGTGATGTACTAATTATATAACTGCAGAAAGAGAGAGGGATGAATCAGCTCATTTCGGGTAAAACACTTGAACCTTTGGTAGGTTCCAGAATTTTACCATATTGTCTTCATCTTCTTTACTAAGACTGTTGCTTTGGCAATCATGGGCCTATGTGGGGCACGTCCTACTAGGCCAGAGTAAATCACTCTTATTACTAGTTTCCCTCTCAGGTGACCTAATTACTTCCCTCCATATTGGAGCCTCACTGCCAACAAAGGCGTGTAAATCCCATGTGACACTAAGGTGCTAGCAGATCTTCAGTGAATACATTTATGCACAAGGTCGAGCTAGGGGGCCATCCTCAACTCTTCTCTCCTCCTCACCACAAAATATAAGCATTCAAAATGGTAAGTCAGCTCTGTCCAGAAAACCATCCTCTTCTTTTGGTTCCCACTGATATTAATGAGCTGAGGCCACCATCGCCTCTTGAGACCCACGCGTGACTTCCTCTCTGGTTTTCCTGCCTCTGGTCTGGCTCCTGTCCAGTGCATTCTCCTAACAACACAAATATAAATGCAGATGTGTATCGGTTTCTCCTTATCTTCAGAGCAAAGTCAGAGTCTTCAGCACGGCACGAGACAACCATCATGCGTGGACACCTGCTCGTTTCCAACTTCCCAGCTACTCCCAGTCCCTTTGAGTTGCAGTGATTTTTGAATTACCTAGAAAATCCCTGAAGATATGTTCTTCCCTGACTCTGAACTTTGCACACGTTATTCTTATACTTTGTAAAACTTCTCTCCCACTTTTAGTGGGGTTTATTCCCATTTCTGGTTTCATTCTGAAGACTGTCATAGCCAGAGTTTTCCTGGTCCCCTGACTGAATTAGGCATCTTTTATCTGTGCATATTTGTCGAAATGTGGTCATCCCTCTCTTAGGGTTTAAAACGCAGAGTGCTGAAATGCTTTTCTTCCTTCGCTCTTTCCCCACTGGCCTACAAGTATGCCTCTGTGCTCAGCATGGTGCTTGGTACACAACAGATGTTCAGCTTTGTTTGTGGAATGGGTTCGTTCTTAACTGCAACGCCAGTGTGTTTGTATGCACGGGAGTGGTGCAGGATGAGGATCCATATTATATCTACTTAGAAATCACTTTTGGAAGTTTACAGATCCTTCAAGACGGCTAGAGGCTTCAGAATATGTACCTGTGTGATTTTAAAGTAAAGCATTACTTTATCTCAAAGCAGAGTGTATCCATTACATGTTGATCAAGAATTCCATTCCATCGTAAAAAAGAGAGTTGTGTGTGTTCATATGAATGTGAAATGAGGTCTCTTTAAGATAGTGGCTGGTACTTTCAGCAGGTGTGAAGCAAACATAATTTTTAACCTCCTTGAATGCAATTAAATAGTGTGGGGTGAGTCATTAAGATCGCACCTTCACTTAGCCTCTTCCACCCAGAAACTGTTAATTGTTAGATGTGTGACAGCACCGGAAAATGAAGAAATTAATAAGTATAATTCACATTCAGACCTGATACTATGGAATTTTAAGACAACTTCCCCTAAAGTTAGTGTGTGACTTAAAACTGGTAATTCTTCTGTTTATATTTTTACTGAAAAGTAAATATTTGATAACAGAAATATACTAATTTTTATCTAGCCACTTACATTCTTATATGAATACTTTTTCTAGTCATTGAAGACAAGTTACCTTATCACTGTCTACACCTTGAAGATAAACCACAAGTTCCAATTCATTATATATAAAATAAGACAATCGAAAATAGAATTTAATATCCAAGTATTGAGATGATTCTGGAGCAAAATAAGAAAATACAAAGATACAGGGATAAATATAATTATAAGACATTTTAAATGCACATTTATATATAATCAGAAAACAAAGCATATAATAATAATAAAGATAATAAGAAAACCAAAGAATGAGAAACACACACAACTAATGGCTAATGGAAAAGGGAACGGAAATAAACTCACACGATAAAATATTTTTTAATGTAATAACAAATCACAGTAATAATAAAAAAATACAGTGGTTTTTAAAATGTTATTGAGATGTAATTGACATATCGTACTGTGTAAGTGTGAGGGGTTCTTTCTGTTGATCTGAGACACGTGTATTGCAGTATGATGACCAACATAGCTCTCATTAACACCTGTGCCACGTCCCATCATCATCATTCCTTCTCTATGACAGGAAAAACTAAGTAAAATCTCTTAGTGACTTTGAAATGTACAATACTGAATTGTTGTCTATAATCTCGATTCTGTGTGTTGTATCTCTAGGAATTATGTATCTGCTGGTTGCAACTTTGTGTCCTTAAATAGCATCACCCCAGTTTTTCCATCCTTCACCTCTGGTAACCACCGTTGTATTCTGTTTTTATGAGTTTGCGTTTTTGGTTTGTTTTTTTTTTTTTAATTGCACATATATGTGATATCATACAGCATTTGTCTTTCTCTGACTACTCTAATTTAGCATAACGCTTTCAAAGTCCATCCAGTTGTTCCAGTGGTAGGATTTCTCTTTTTCATGGCTGAGCATTACTTTACTGTGTGTGTGTGTGTGTGTGTGTGTGTGTGTGTGTGTGTGTGCGTGCGCACATGCACGCACACGCAAGATATACATAGATAGCTGTAGATACAGATATCTCACCTCTTCTTTATCCATTTATCTGCTGATAGATACTTAGGTTGTTGCCGTATCTTAGGTATTATGAATAATGCTGCAAAAATACAGAAATGCAGATATCTCTTCTCTGTCCTAGTTTTATTTCCCCTCCATATATAGGCATGCCTCAGCAGTATTGAGGGTTCTTTTCCGGACCACTACTATAAAGCAAGTCAGATTACTCTTTTGGTTTCCCAGTGCATATGGAAGTTATGTTTCTGCTGTACTGTAGTCTATTAAATATGCAATAGCATTATGTCTGAAAATCAACATTCATATCTCAATTTTAAAAGACGTTTATTGCTGAAAAATGCTAAACATCACCTGAGCTTTCAGTGAGTTGATGTCTTTTTGCTGGTGGAGGATTTTACCTGATGTTGATGTCTGCTGGCTGGTCAGGTGGTGGCTGCCGAAGGCCGGGGTGGCCATGGCAATTTCCTTAAATAACACAACAGTGAAGCTTGCCCCACTGATTGTTCCATTTATGAACATTTCTCTATAGAATGCAAGTCTGGTTGATATCATTTTACCCACAACAGAACCTCTTTCGAGAATTAGAGTCTTCGTAACTCTGCCTCTGCCTTATCAACTTAGTTTATGTTGTATTCCACAGGCTTCGTTGTATTCAACAAATCTCGTAGTATTTTTACAAGTAGATTCCATCTGGAGAAACCACATTTTTTGCTCATCCCTAAGAAGCAACTCCTCATCTGTTCAGGTTTGATCACAAGATTGCAGCATTTCTGTCCCATCTTCAGGCTCCCTTTCTGATTCTAGCTCTTTTTGCTGTTTTCATTGCATCTGTAGCTACTTCACTGAAGTCTTGAACCCCTTAAATTCACTGCTGAGGGTTGGAATCAACTTCTTCCAAACTCGCGTTAATGTTGATATGTTGACCATGAATCTTGAATTTTTTTACTGACATCCAGACAGGTGAATTCTTTCCAGAAGGTTTTCATTTTCCCTTGCCCAAACACATCAGAGCAATTGCAGTCTATGCCAGCTATAGCCTTATGACATGTATCTCTTAAACAGACTCGAAGTTGAAACTTCTCCATCCATGGACTACAGAAGGGATGTTGTGCTGGCAGGCACAAGAACAACACTGATCTCATCAGACGTCCCCACCGGAGCTCTGGGGCAACCGGGTGCCTTGTCCACAAACACGAACGTTTTGAAAGGGATCTTTTTTCCGAGCAATTGATCTCAGTAATGGGCTTAAAATATTCAGTAATATTCATGTTACAAACAAAGGTGCTGTCATCCAGGCCTTGCGGCGGCATTTGTGGAATACAGGCCGAGACTGAGCGTAATTCTTAATGGCCCCAGGGTGTTCAGAACGGTACGTGAGCACTGGCTCAACTTAAAGTCACCGGCTGCAGGAGCCCCTCACAGGACGGTCACCCTGTCCTTTGAAGCAAGGCATAGACTTCTCCTCTCTAGCTAGGAGAGTTCTAGATGGCAGCTTCTCCCCATAGAAGGCTCCTCCATCTACATCAAAAATCTCTTTCTCGTCTGGTGTAACCGCCTTCATCAATTCTCTGAACGAGACCTTCTGGAGAACTCCCTGCAGCTTCTACATCAGCACTTGCTGCTTCGTCTTGCATTTTCATGTCATGAAGACGGCTTCTTTCCTTAAACCTCCTGCGCAATCTCTGCTCACTTCACACTTTCCTTCTGCAGCTGCTTCTCTCTCAGCCTTCACAAAACTGAAGAGAGGTAGAGTCTTGCTCTGGATTAGGTTTTGGTTTAAGGGAACACTGTGGCTGGTTTGATCTTCTATCCAGATCACTAGAACTTTCTCTGTACTGCAATAAGGCTGCTATATATATATTTTTTTATCATTTGTATTATTTCATTGGACTAGCTAGCACTTTAAATTTCCTTCAAGAACTTTCTCTTAGCGTTCACAACTTAGCTAACTATTTGGCACAAGAGGCCTGGCTTTTGGCTTATCTCAGCTTTCAAAATGCCCTCATCACTGAGCTTCATCATTTCTAGCTTTTGGTTGTAAATGAAAGATGTGCAACTCTTCCTTTCACTTGAACACTTAGAGGCCATTGTGGTGTTATTAATTGACCTAATTCCAATATTGTTGTGTCTCAGGGAAGAGGGAGGCCTGAGGAGAAGGAGAAAAATGGGGGAAGGGCCAATTGGTAGAGCAATCAACACCAATGTCAAGGAACCAAGACCAGTGTCAAAGATCTTCTTTCCTGTGTTTTCTTCTAGGAGTTTTATACTATCAGATCTTATCTTTTCGTCTTTAATCCATTTTGAGTAAGTTTTTCAATCTAATGTGACATCAGGGTTCAGTTTCAAAGTTCTGCATGTGGTTATGAGTTTTCCCAATACCATGTCTTAAAGAGATTATCCTTTCCCTATTGAGTGTTTCTGCCCCCCCCTTGTCAACTATTAGCTGACCATAAATGTGAGAGTTTGTTTCTGGGCTCTCGATTCTGTTCCTTTGGTCTCTATGTCTAATGTATGGCAGCACCATACTCTCGAAATTACTTTAGCTCTTTAGTATTATAGTATGAAATCAGGAGGTGTGATGCCGCCATCTTTGTTCTTTCTCATGATTGTTTTGAAGATTTGGGATCTTTTGTGGTTCATTCAAATTTTAGGATAGTTTTATTTCTACGCTTATGGAAAATGCCATTGGAATTTTGATAGGAATTGCATGGAATCTATAGATGCCTTTGAGTAGTACATGCCTTTTAACCATATTATTTTTTTGTGATCCATAAACACAGAATCTCCTTCCATTTTTTTTGTGTCTTCTTCAATTTCTTTCTTCCAAGTCTTGTCATCTTCATTGTATGGCTCTTGCCCTTCCTTGGTTAAATTTATTCCTAAATTTTATTTTTTTAAAGATTTATTTATTTATTTGACAGAGATCACAAGTAGGCAGAGAGGCAGGCAGAGAAAGAGGGGAAGCAGGCCCCCCGCTGAGCAGAGAGCCCAATGCAGGGCTCTGTCCCAGGACCCTGAGATCATGACCTGAGCCGAAGACAGAGGCTTAACCCACTGAGCCACCCAGGAGCCCCTATTTTATTGTTTTTGATGCTATTATGAATGTCATTTTTTTCTTTAAGAGAGAGAGAGAGAGAGGAGGTGGGTGGGGGAGAGGCAGAGGGGGAGAGGGAATTTTAATCAGACTCCCCCCCCCCCACCAGCCTGATGTGGAGCTCAGTCTCATGACCCTGAGATCATGATGTGAGCCAAAATCAAGAGTTGGACGCTCAACTGACTGTGTCCCCTAGACGCCCCATGAATGTCGCAGGTTTTAAATTTTTTTTGCAGACGTTTTGTTGTTAGTATTTACTTGTTAGTGCTACTAATTTCTCTATGTTTATTTTATAGAGATGATACTGATACCTTTATATTGATAGTTTAATAGGAGTTCTTTTGTAGGTTATAATCTTTTAATCTCTGGTTGCTTTTAGAACTCTATCTTTGATTTTTAGCAGTTTTGTTATCATGTGTCTTAGAGGAGGTTTTTTTTGTATTGAGATAATTGTTAGCTTCCTGAAGTTGGATGTCCAGTTCTGCCTCTAGGTTTGGGAAGTTGTCAAATAAACTTTCTGCCCCCTTTATTGTCTCTTGTTCTGGATCCCTGATTAGTCTAATATTTGTTCTTCTGATGGAATCCCATAGATCACATAGATATTCTCTTTTCTCCACTTTTTCCCTCTGTTCTTCTCTAAATGGGTTATTTCAAAATCCCTATCCTCGAAATCACCTATTCTGTCTTCCATTTGCTCTGCTCACTGCGGATGTGCTCTGTTGGATTTTTCATTTCATTCATTGAAATCTTCAGCTCCAGAATTTGTGTGTGTGTGTTTTTTAATGATTTTTTTCAGTTGTCTTTTTCAGTTTTCTTGTAGTTCATTGAGTTTTTCAAAGAATTCTTCATCAGCTAGCTCATAAAATTTCACTGCTTTGAGCTTAGTTATTGGAGAATGATTATCATTAGTGATAATATGTTTCCTTGATGTTTCATGTTCCTTGTATTTTTAACACCGCTGCCTCTGCATTTGAAATAACAAAAGTCTCTACTAGTTGCCTTAAGGTATGGGTATTCTGTTCATTGGTGCTGTTTTGATCTGGGGTTTTCTGTCTTTGTATGAGTACATGCCTCTCTTCTCGCTCCCTATTGTGGCAGAACTCCTCAGTTTTTATGTCTTCTCTGGGCCTTACAACTTAGAGTCAGGCCACTAGAAACCTCTCTTTTATTTTCCAGAAGGTGGCGCTATAGCTCAAATCCGTGGTTTCTCCGCAGCCCACAGACCCTGGCCTGCTTCTGCGTGCTCTCCCTGCCTCTCACTAGCCGCACAGGAGTGCACCCAGGGGCCCACTCAGTGTGTGTTTAGCAGTTGGGCATTGAGGGTGCCTGCAGAACAGGTGGGGAGATCCTCAAGTGAGGGACTCCCAAGGGCTCATGGGAGGATTTCTTGCAGAAGTCCTGAGTGCAAACAGCGGGGACCTCATCCCTATAATGCTCTTTGATATTCTTATCTGCCTCTTGGCCCATCTCCTTCCTGTTCCCAATCATGGAGGTCCTGCCCCAGTACTCCGGGTGTTGCTGGAGAGAAAGGGCAATCACTTACCACTCTCCTTTTCCTTGACGGAATTGGTCACCATCACCTGATAGTTCAGCTCTGTGTGTTGTTGCAGTGGAAGTGATCAACACTAGGAAGGTTATTCCTACCATCTCCACTGCTTCCACATGTATGTGTATATACATGGTTTTCTCCAATGGCATGTGAGGACCTCCCCTTGAGAAGCTGGACTTCTGAGATGTCTTTCTCACCCATGGCTGCCCAGGTCAGTGCTCCCCGGGTCTTTTCCTGATGTTGGCTAAAGGGGTTGTGCTGTTCCACCAGCTCTAGGGCCTGAGCGGGGAAGGGTCCCCCTAGACAGAAAAGTGGCCAGTGTGCTTAAAACCCACAAAGTGCCCCGAAGATGGGGGACTTGAGAAGCCTAATTAGGAACTCAGTCTTCATCTTAATAAATGTAGAAGCTTTTCAAGCACTTGGAAAGAAAATGAGCACATTTACATTTTTAAAAGATCACTCTGGATTGAATGTAGAGAAAGGACTGGAGGAGGACATGGATGTTCGCTCAGAGTTTCTTAAGTTGCCTAAGAAAGAAAGATGTGGACGAGAGGGGCAAAGCCTCTTTAGCAACTACAACAAACAAGACGACAAGACGGAGGATGTAAAGAGAAATGTGTGATGAAGAACTTTATAAAGAAAACTAAAACATACCAGAAAGACACAGAAGGGGACCTGAACAAGAGGAAAGACATGTCTTTCTTTTGTATTAGATTACATGATATTATAAAAATGTCAGTTCTCCCTAAATTAATTTATAAACTTAATACAATCTTATCAAAATACCAGCAGGGTTGGTTTTTTTTTTTTTTTTTTATGTAAGACAAACTGATAATCAAGTTCATATGGAAAAACAAACATCTAAGAAGAAGCAGGAAAACACTGAAAAAAAAATCTTATGAAGCGATATCAGCTATCCCCCTAGATAAAAGGGGATAAAGATGTACTTCAAAATATCCATAATTAAATTAATGTGGTGCTGGCATGGGAGAACACAGTGAGACCAGGAAACAGAATGGAAAACCCAGAAATAGATCGAAGTATGTAAGGAAGTTTACTCTGTGAGATAGGTGACATCTTTGGGGTATTACTAGGGCAAAGCTGAACGTCTAAAGTAATGATTGTAGAGCATCTGGGTAACCATTTGGAAAAAAATAAAATTTGGTACATTTCTCATACCTTTTACCAGAGTAAACTCCAAACAGATCAGGAATTTAAGCAGAAAAAAAATGAAAACATATAAGAACTAAGAGAATAGAGAGATAAATTTCTCTTTATTCTTAGTTTGGGAAAATACTTTCCAGAGGAAATAATAAAATATTTCCAGAGGAAATAAAAGAAGACATTGACAAATTGGACTACATGAAAATTTAAAAAAAAACAAAAACAACACAATATCATAGACAATTGACAAACTAGAGGAAAATATTTGCAACATGTGACACAAAGGGCTAATATTGGTTTTTTGGGTTTTTTTTTAAAGATTTTATTTATCTTACAGAGAGAGATCACAGGTAGGCAGAGAGGCAGGCAGAGAGAGAGGGAAGCAGGCTCCCTGCCAAGCAGAGAGCCTGATGCGGGACTCGACCCCAGGACCCTGATATCATGACCTGAGCTAAAGGCAGAGGCTTAACCCACTGAGCCACCCAGGTGCCCCAGGGCTAATATTCTTAATATATAAATAACTCTTAAAACCAAAGAGAAAGAGATCAAAACCCAATGGTAAAATATGAAATAGACTTGAGTAGAAGAAGCTCACATATATTTTTTTAAAAGATAAAAGTGATTCTTTATACATTTTTTGAAAGTTCAAACATAAATAGAGAAATACAAATTAAAATAATGTCATTTCTCAGCCATGATATGGATAAAAACTAAAAAGTATGACAACATATCCTCTTGGTAAGCCTGTGGTTAAACAGGGACTCTCCTGGATTGTTAGTGAGAATAAGAACTGGCACAGTCCTTCTGGTGGGAGAGTTAACAATATATAACAAGACTGTACATGTGCTTGTCGTTTGATCCAGCAGTCCCACTTCTGGGAATCTGTTCTGAAAGATACACCTCCAACAGTAGGTTTGCACAAGTTTCTTCCCTACAGCGTTATTTGATTTGTACAATATTGGAAACAACTTAAATGCTTGTACACAGGAGAGTGTTTGATTAAAATATGGTGCATCTCCCCAGCAGAGTACTAAGAAACTGTGGAAAAGAATGAGGAAGACCTCAATCAAATAATATAGGGTAATTTCCAAGACATATTATTAACGTTAAAAAAGTGTGGTATACAGACTGCCAGGTATGACCACTGGGAGAGGATGGAGGCTGCTGTGTCACACGAACAGTGCCCACGCAGAGGGAGCGATGCAGAGAGGGGACACAGGGTTATTGCTGGGTGTGCCCTTACTTTCTCCTGTGCCTGTCCAGGTTCACGCCCATAGTCCCCTTGCAGAAATGCTTGAGGACCTACTGTCTTTCACCAGATGAGTCCACTGTCCAGGGGACTGGTTCCTCATCTCACTCAGGCTTATGCCAAGATGTAAAATTTGGTGCAGATGTCTGAGCCTTAATGCTTCAAAGTATAGTAGACCTTTCAGTAGATGCTGGGGTGATTACTAGTGATTATTAGTGATTGAGAAGTCCCAGAATATGGTGGGACCATTGCAAAGTCAGTTGACCTAAGGGTAAATGTAACAATATGTGAATTATGCTTGTTCAACACATTGCCAGTAACACAAGTGAAAAGGCCAAAGATCCAAGACCACTGTTACCAGATCAGTATCCTGTCCGGCCAAGTAAGGCTTGGAGAAGGTTAACAGAGGTGCTAATCCCGTGGAAATTGGAATAGGTGTGATGTTAGCTGTAGATGCTGTGATTGCTGAATTTAAGAAACAGTCCAAAACTGTGTTGACCCCCAAACAAATTGCTTAGGTTGCTGTGATTTCTGCAAACAAAGAAATTGGCAATATCATTTCTGATACGGTAGAAAAGATTGAAAGGAAGGATGTAATCCCAAATAAAGAAGGAAAACACTGAATGATGAATCATAAATTATTAAGTCGAGGTTTCTCCATACTTTGTATACATCAAAAGCTCAGAAATGTGAACGCCTATGTTATATTGAGTGAAAAGAAGATGTCTAGTGTCTGGTCCATTACACCTGCCCTTGAAATTGCCAGTGCTCCTTGTAAGCCCTTGGTCATAAAAGCTAAAGATGTTAATGAACAAGCTCTAAATTCATGCATTTTGAATAGGCCAAAAGGTGGTCTTCAGATTAGAGTAGTCAGATCTCCAGGTTTTGGTGACAGTAGAAAAACCTACTTAAACACATGGCTATTGATGCTGGCAGTTCGATGTTCAGAGATCTTGATGATCTTGATGATGTTCAGCTTTATGACTTAGGAAAAGTTGGAAATGTCACTATGACCAAAGATGAACCCATGTGCTAGAAAGGAAAAGATAATGGGCTCAAATTGAAAGACCTATGCAGGAAATCCCTGAGCAGTGGCATGCCATAACCAACAATCATAAAAAGGAAACACTGAATGAAGATCTTGAAACACTTGCAGATGGAGTCACTCTGCTGAAGATTGGTGGGACAAGCAATGTGGAAGTGAATGGAAAGAATGAGCTGCGGGTGCCCTCAAAGCTGCAGCGGGGTGCTGTGGAAGAAGGCATTGTTCTGCGAGGGGGTCTGAGACTCACTAATTCCAGCAAATGAAGATTTTTTTTTTAGATTTTTTTTCAATTCATTTGAGAGAGATACAGAGACAGAGACAGCACAGGCAGGGGAAGAGGCAGAGGGAGAGGGAGAAGCAGACTCCCCGCTGAGCAGAGAGCTCACCATGGGGCTCTATCCGAAGACCTAGAGATCATGTCCTGATCCGAAGGCAGATGCTTAACCATCTGAGCCACCCAGGTGCCCCAGTATTTTTTAATAATACAGAAATGTTTAAAAGAACACTCAAATTTTTACAAAGATTATTGCTAGGAATGTAGATGTTGAAGGATGATCAATAGTTGAGACAGCTATGCTAAGTTCCTCCAAAGTAGTTTGTGATGCTCTGCTTGGAGATTCTGCGAATGTGGTGGAGAAAGGAATCATCGATCCAGCGAAGGTTATAGGAGCTGTTTTATTGGTAAGTGGAATGGTCAGGGAGGAATATGTTCTGCTCCCTACAATGGTGCTACAGCAATGCTAATAAACTCTGACAGGATGCTCGGGGCAATGTTTCACACCAATAATTTCAGAGAAGTCAGTTAAAGAAAATGAAAAGGCTGGCTGATGTTAAGAAGTTCACTATAATCATCAGTTTCTAGTTTCCATTGACAGTATATCATGATTTACCACTGTCATTGTCCATGCCTACAGATAATTTAATTTGTTTTGTATTTTTTAATACGAGTTTATTTACACATTCACCAAAAAACATGCTGGGAAAGTGTCTACATCTGCTAGTCTTTAGGTTCAGAGAAAGGGGGTGTGAAAATGCACGCTTACCCCTAACCTCTACAAAGGAAATAGAGAAAAACCGTAAACTAATGAGACTGGTCGGCAATGTAAGCTGGTTAGGAGCGGCGATTACAGAATGTGAAAGGAGTGAAACTTCTCTTAGTTTTCTGAGTAACACTGCCTTTTAGGACATACGCCAAAGCATAAAGAAATAAAACCAACCAGGATTTGGGGAGCCCAAAATAGAATACGAAAAAATACAAATGTACCTAACTATGTTATAAATGAACGACACACCTTATGGAAGGAGGTAGAGAAGAAAAGAATTAACTTGAATAATGGGGGAAAACGATATTTTGATTGCATACCATATGCAAATATATACTCCACATCAGCCCTGTACTGTATTTTCTAAATTTGTTTTTAACAAATATATTAACTAGAGACTCTGAAGTCCTTTCTGTGCAGACTAAGATTTAGCGGAGAGGTAAATATATCGTAAGTAATGAGAGACAGGTTACAAATAAGAAAAGGGGAAAAGCTGGAAGGAGCCCTCTGGTATTGGACTGAAACTGGAGGAGTAAGTATGGACCCATGGCTTTAATGTATGGACAGAGTCTTAGGTACAGAAAGAAATACAAACGTGAGTGTGTGTGTGTGTGTGTGTGTGTGTGTGTCCATACATGTATTTCCTGAGAGCACCTACAGGCGAGAACATTTCAATAGCTATGAACGCTCCTGGCATCCAGATCTTAATTTCTGGATACCATTCTACAATTAAAGGAAAATGACTTTTAGAAAAAAGGCAGATTACAGGATAATACAGAGAAAATTTAGGATGAGACAGCATCATCTTGTGGTGTCAGAAAGCAAAGGAGTACTTATGGAGTGACAGGCTGAGACATGCGAGAAGGATTCAGGGGCCAACTTGAAGAAGCTGTTGATGGGAAAATCTGGGATGATGTGAGCAAAACAACAAATAATGGTCATAATATAAAACAACCATTGAATACAATAAATATCCCTGAGTCCCAACTGGTATCAGTAAATAATTGAATAAATAAATAAATGGGGGAGAAGAGATAGCTCTTCTTCACAATTCAGCCACAATGAATAATGGAGAAGGAAGGATGCAAACAGAAAATCACCGTTAGGCAAACGACAGTAATAATTGTTGCAGGAAAGAATTATTATTATTACTTTTTAAATAGCTCCCTCTTTCACGAGAAATGCAGGTGCCATCTACTTCTTTTTTTTTTTTTAAGATTTTTATTTATTTACTTGACAGAGATCACAAGTAGGCAGAGAGGCAGGCAGAGAGAGAAGGGGAAGCAGGCTCCCTGCTGAGCAGAGAGACCGATGCGGGGCTTGATCTCACGACCCTGGGATCATGACCTGAGCCGAAGGCAGAGGCCTTAACCCACTGAGCCACCCAGGCGCCCCGCAGAAAGAATTATTGATGATGCTAAAATTAATAGGTGAAATTGTGATGAGAAACAGGATATTTGAATCATCTCTGGGTACTTCTCCACAAAATACTTCTTAATTATTAAGGGAAAAATTATAACTTGCCCACGGAGAAACCTGGCAGACACCATCCTGACCGAGTGACTGAAGTTGACACCCCCAGGTCACACGGCCTGCCAGCATCGCACACCTGCACACGGAGACATGTCTGTCGTATTTCTGCTGTGTGCAAAGATGTCAGACCCCTAAGTTAGGAGACACTGCAGAATAGAGAAGGGGGAAGAGAAAGGATAGCTTTGGAGTGTGGTTTGGGTTAAGAGGTCAACATTGCAGACAGAAGTGGAAGAAGTAAACGGAAGAAAAACAGTAAATCAATGCAAGCTGTAAAGGGTATGTTCTAGAGAGAGCAGAAGGCGCTTTAGAGAAAGACACTCATTGTGATGCTTGGTAATCCTGTTAGGCATGGCTGTATAACTTCCTGAGGGTCTTAAAACCTTCCCCGAGATTTCCATTGTAAATGAAGTCTTTTTGACTAATTAGTCCTTTTTATTTGGCATGTTAAGTTACTTGGGGAGGGCTGTCAAACAAATGGTGGTAACCCTTAGGTTATGTTGCTTGGGTAGATGCTCTGTTCTAGAAATCCTGTGAAATTCCTAAAGTTTTAATATGTTCTGGTATAAGGTCATCACTTGACATTCTAATTATTAAAGTATTATGTGTCATGAGAAAAAGAAAAGAAAGACAGCCAGACAGGTGGATAGTCCTGCCATTTATTAACCAGAGCAGGAGACCGAGTTTTAATAAGAATTATCCTCTAACTTGGAAAGACTATCATTTATTAATACCGTCATCCCAAACAGGTGGCATATCTTTACTGATGTTGTCTTATTTTTTGTTTTGTTCTGTTTTGTTTATTTTATCAAATGCATCCATGAGGAAGCTAGTTTTTGACTGACAAAATTTCACAGTTGGCAGGCCAGTTCACCTTGGAACACTTTGTCTTCATGAGACCTGGGGCCAATGGGTGAGGAGTCCTGTTCCCCCTGGTTTATTCTCTGTAGTAAAAAATGAGACCTGGGTGAGGAGTCCTGTTCCCCCTGGTTTATTCTTTTTTTTTTTTTTAAGATTTTATTCACTTATCTGACAGAGAGAGATCACAAGTAGACAGAGAGGCAGGCAGAGAGAGAGAGAGAGAGAGAGAGGGAAGCAGGCTCCCCACTGAGCAGAGAGCCCGATGCGGGACTCGATCCCAGGACCCTGAGATCATGACCTGAGCCGAAGGCAGCGGCTTAACCCACTGAGCCACCCAGGCGCCCCCCCCCCCCGGTTTATTCTTTGAAGTAAAAAGAAGTTTATTCTTTGTAGTACTTCACTGGCTTGCTCTTTGCAGCTTGTGTTTTCTGTAGGAAGCAATGGTAGCCTCATGCGAGGCCTCTAAAAGGAGTTTTGGTCCTCACAGTATTAATATCAAAAAAATCTCTGACCCCTGAACCCACTATCTCAGGAAGTTTTCTATTTGAAACATGTAAAAGGGAAGTGGTACAAGATAAAAAATAATCCAGAATCCAAAGTCTTTCATGGTTTGTCCCATTCTCTGATCCCGACCCCCCCTTCAGTTTTCCCTCCCTTCCCCTGTGGTTCTCCACACTATTCTTTATGTTCCACATATGAGTGAAACCATATGATAATTGTCTTTCTCTGCTTGACTTATTTCATTCAGCATAATCTCTTCCAGTCCCGTCCATGTCCATGCAAATGGTAGGTTACAGAAGGGAGGAGAGCGGGAGATGGGGTAACGGGGTGATGGGATTAAGAAGGCCATGTGTGGTGATGAGCTCTGGGTGTTATATGCAACTAATGAATCATCGAACACTACATCAAGAACTAATGATGTTGGGCCCCTGGGTGGCTCAGTGGGTTAAGCCTCTGCTTTCTGCTCAGGTCATGATCCCAGGGTCCTGGGATCAAGGCCCGCATGGGGCTCTCCACTCAGCAGGGAGGCTGCTTCCTCATTTCTCTCTGCCTGCCTCTCTGCCTGCTTATGATCTCTCTCTTTCTCTCTGTCAAATAAATAAATAAAATCTTTTTTAAAAAACCTAATATGTTAACTATGTTGGCTAACAGAACATAAAAAAATAATAATAAATAATCTAAAAACAACAACAACACCCAGCACAGAATTTAAGAAGAAAGAAAAAATAATAATACTGTCAAAAAAATGAAGACTGACTTCAAAACTTTCAATAGCTTCTAATTGCTCTTGGGATAAAGACCAAAATTCTAACCAAAAAACAACACAAAAAACTACAAGAGCAATATTTTGAAATTCTGAAAATAGTCAGGAATGATTCAGCTGTTTAAATCAGAAAATGTATTATGGGTTTAAAAGAAATCTTTTCTAATCACGGTTCTTATTGCTTTTATTTTCTGTAATAAAAAAGGTATAATCATGGCAAAGATAACCAGTGCAGAAGATAAAACAAGTAGATTTTTATTCCAGTTAGAATGCTTTTGCTAAAGCCCGGTTCTTTAGTATTTGGGTCCATGAAATAATGGGCTAAATTATGAAGAGGTCCATCTACATCTTATTTAGAAAAGGTTACATTTAATTATAACATCCTTGTGCAAGATAATGAAAATTAAACTCATGATGTCAACTAATCAAAAGTTGGATTTTTCTTTTATGCACAACAGGAAATATTTGCAGGTACCTTTCTATGCTGAAGTGTCTGGAGGGAAGAAATAGGACTTAGACCCATTAAACGTTGGTTCAAATTCCAGGGTGACCAGTTAGCCAGTAACAGGTCTGTAAGCCTTGAACATGGGTACAAATATAAGCCTCATTTTCCTAGGGAAAAAAAAAATGGGGTAAAGGACTCACCTCACAGGATTCGTGGAGAATTAGTTGGAAGAGTTGCAGTACTGAGTACTGTATACTGTATACAGTGTACATGTTTTTTTTTTTAAAGCAAATGAATTAAGTTTAGCTGATAGTGAACACATAAGTGGGCTATCTTTTCATTTTTCTTTACTATTGTTTCTAGGGAAATAAAAACTAAAGTCATCAGTCCTGAGGTCTCAGAATTATTTGTCATAGAACGTCTTTTTCTTGGCCACACTATTAAGCAAATATCAGTTAATCTATTTATTTGAAGATCATAAATCCCAATATAGGGAATCAATGCTGAAGCAGACAGAATCATCCTAAAAGCTACACAACGTATTTCATTTGTGTGACTCGAATGTATTCGCCTCATTTGGTTCAAAGATCTGTTCCACAGATAAAATTATGAAGAGAAGAAAGTGTTCCTTCCTGTGATGTAGCATATGTGTGTTTTAGTTTGTCCAGACTTTTGCTCATGTTATAGAACTTAATTTATATGAAGTTTATCTATATATTCCTCTTGGGAAATAATATGAAAGTGAACAAAATAACAGCCACTCTTTGAACATAAAATACTCTTCTTTCAGTCTTAGCAGTATCGCGTGGATGATGATACAGGGAAGTGAAGAGAGGTTATTTCAGAAGAGTAAACATTGCTTGAGCATGTTCTGTGATTTCAACGTTATAGGCGATCTTGTTGCTACATTTTTAAGATGTGACACCTGTCCTTAGGATTTGGAACCAGGAAGGTCTGGCAAGGCAATTTACCAAAACATGGGATATTGGGCAAATTAGGAAGATCTCTGTAAATGGCCAATTCGCCATCTGAAAATGGAGACACCGTGATGTTTACTTTGCAAAGTTGTGAAAATTAAATGTAAAACATTGTGAAAATAATTGTCAGAAAATGTCAGTGCTTCTTTCCATCACAGCATTTTTAATGTAATATCTTTTATTTTATCACTTTTTAATTATTTATTTGCATGTGGTTGACCCACAATGTTACATTAGTTCTGGGTGGACAATAGAGTGATTCCACTTTTGTGTCTGTTACGCTGTGCTCACAAGTGTAGCTGCTATCTGTCCCAGCAATGTTTGAGAAGATTCCATTTTAAAATACATCAGTGTTTGAGGTTATATATAATAACGTAGATATAAATGGCTATTATGATGAATAATTAGAAAAATGGGTTCAGTTTGTTCTCATTTATCAAGAAATCCAACCTCACTAAATAAATACATATTTTGCTCTATGTACCCCCTTGGCCAACATCCTCTAAGACATTGGAAAGCAGGGTGGAATTTTCCTGCCATGGTAAAGAACTGGCTTATCTAATTCATGTTAAACTGTGCAAAGTAGATTTTCCAGATACAAAAGGGAACACCTTCAGATAGTGAAGATAAACTCAAGGGAAGTGAAAAGATCTACAGCTGTATTCTTATACATGTGTTGTCAGCTCTTTAATTTACTGGTATTTTAATCTTATTTAGAATGAGAAGGTATCATAGAAATGGAAAAGGGATAAATAATGCAGAAGTTCCACCGACATGCATGCAAATTACAAAGTCAGCTCATATTTACTTCCCAGTGAGAAGATTATCCCAACACTTTAGCTAATCCTGGTTGTTGGGCATAATTTTAAAAAGTCGTATTACTTGTACCTTTTACCATACGTAATGAATCTTTTTAATATGGACTTCTTTTTTCCTTTTTTTCCAAGGGGTTATGATTTTTTTTTAAGTCTAGCTGACATACGTTATATTAGTTTCAGATGTATAACATAGTGATTCAGCATTTTATACATTACAAAGTGCTCGCCACAGTAATCCATCTGGCACAATACAAAGTTATTACAGTCTTATTGACGGCATTCCCTATGCTGTACTTAACTTCTCACTGTCTCATTTATTTTATAACTGGAAGTTCGTACCTCTTAATTCCCTACACCTCTTTCCCCTTTTCCCCCACCCAGCTCCCCTCTCGCAACCACTAGTTTGCTTTCTGTATTTATGAGTCTGTTTCTATGTTGTTTTGTTTGTTGTGTTTTTTAGATTCCACATAAGTGAAATTATATGGTATTTATCTTTCTTTGTCTGACTTATTTCACTTAGCATAGTAACCTCTAGCTCCATCCACAAATGACAAGATCTCATTTCTTTTTTAGAGTTGAGTAATATTCCATTGTTTATGTACACCACATCATTTTATCGATTCATCTATCGATGAACACGGGTTGCTTCCATATCTTGGCTAGTTTAAATAATACTGCAATGAACATAGGATGCATGTGTCTTTAAGAATTAGCATTTTTTAGGGGCACCTGGGTGGCTCAGGGGGTTAAGCCTCTGCTTTCAGCTCAGGTCATGATCTCAGGGTGCTGGGATTGAGCCCCACATTGGGCTCTCTGCTCGGCAGAGAGCCTGCTTACCCCCTTCTCTCTGCCTGCCTCTCTGCCTACTTGTGATCTCTCTCTTTGTGTCAAATAAGTAAATAAAATCTTAAAAAAAAAAAGAATTAGCATTTTTTAGGTTTTTTGGATAAATACCCAGAAGTGGAAGGAACCTCCATGCTCTTTTCCATAGCATCTGCCTCAGTTGACATTTCCACCCACAGAGCACAAGGATTCCCTTCCTCCAACTCCTTGCTGACACTCGTTTCCTGTCTTCTTGATGCTAGCCATCCTGAAAGATGTGAGGCAATATTTCATTGTGGTTTTGATTTGCATTTCCTTCAAGATTACTCATGTGTCTGTGGCCATCTGTAGGTCTTCTTTGGAAGAATCTCTATTCAGATGCTCTGCCCATTTTTTAATCTGATTGTTTTTATGGTGTTGAGTTGTATGGGTTTTTAATATATTTTGGATATTAACCCCTTGTCAGACATATCATTTGCAAATATTTTTTCCCATTCAGTAGGTTTCTTTTCATTTTGTTGATGGCTTCCTTCACTGTACAAAAGCTTTTTAATTTGATATAGTCCCAATTGTTGGTTTATTTTTGTTGCCCTTGCTTGAAGAAACAGATCTAAGAAAGTATTACAAAGACCAATGTCCAAGAGTTTATTGCCTGTATTTCCTTTTAGGTGAGTTTTTTTTTTTTCTTTCCTTTTTTTAACATAGAGAAAGCTTTGAGTGCATTATCTATAAATATATCATCGTAGTCCAGATTTAAAAGTATGTTTGGCCTCAGGCCATTCCGCATAACTAGCAAGTGCTCAGAAAGTGTGAGCATAGTGTAAAGAAAAAAGAAATAAAATTTTTTTTGAAAGAGGAGCACTGGAAAAAATGACTTCATAAAGAGAAACCATACATCAAATTTAAAAATATTTTAGAAAGGTAAATATTACTGTCTTTTTCAACATATAATGAGCTGTTGAGTTTCCTGATGGGGATATAAAAATAAGTATTAATCTTTAGAAATCTAAGTAGAGCTCTTCTACTAAGTACCAGGTTGCTACTGCACTATAACATGGAAGAAATATTCTGAACACATTGACTCGTGTGCATATGGACACACCTGCAAAGGAAATTTACAAAATGAAATCATTTGTCAAAATGATAGGATTATGGGATCGTCTTCAAATTTTCCTCTAATGCTTTTATAAATAAGAGTCATGCTTAGTTTACAAAAACACCATCAAGTATTATACATTCCAATTTTGCTGCAAGTGTTCGTTCTCTCCTGCATGATCTGCAGGGGATAGAATCTTTCAATAAATTTTCAACGACCTGCTTCTCTGCCTCATACGAGCTTTTTAATTTAAGGTTGTTGTTAAATTACTCAGAGAAAATAGTTCAGGAATTATTAATTAATTTATGCTAATTAAGAGCATAAAATATTTTAAAGATGCACAAACAGAACCAGAATAAAATTAAAAGTGGCTTGAGGCCATTGAAGTAACAAAAGGACAACTTAAAAATTATTAGAACTGACCCAGAGGACGGGTGGTGAGTAAGCTGTGGGAAAGAATTACGTGGGCGCTGGCAGGCTTCGCATGAGCGTTGTCCTTCACTGCACCATGTGCTGAACTCACTGTCTTTGTTACCATCACAGTATAGAAACCGCCAGCCTCAGAAAGGCCTGGAGACTACAAGATTTAGGATTTACAAAATATTATTAGAGCCTCTTGTGTGTGAGAATTGTAGAAATTAAGTCTCAACTTCCAAAGTGAAATTTACAGAAACATACTTATTTAGAGGTAACATTTGAAAAAACTAAAATTAATTTTTATTATTATTTTGGGGGTTGAATAAGTCTCTTAAGGGATTTTATTTTACTTTTTAAAATTTTTTATTTGAGCATAGTTGACACATAATGTGATGTTAGTTTTAGGTGTACAACATAGTGACTCAACATCTCTATATATTATGCTGTACTGACGACAAGTGTAGCTACCATCCGTCACCATACACTGACTGTATTCCCTCTGCTGTATCTTTTATTCCCACGACTTACTCCTTCCATAACCCGAAGCCTGTACCTGCCACAACCCTTCCCCCATTTTGCCCACTCCCCCCTGCCTCTCCACTGCCCATTCCCTCTGTCAACCAGCAGTCTGTTCTGGGTATTTTACAGGTCTGATTCTGCTCTTTGTTTTTGCTTTTTAGTAATTAACTATCTCAAGCTTATTTTAGTAATTTTTAAACTAAGAATTACAAAAAGTAATCAGCAAATGCTTTAAACTTTGAAGAGCAAATAGAAAGAAAATTAACATATAATTGAGACTTGAAGTTATTGGTGCAATTTTTATATTAAAAAAATTGTAGTAGGGGTGCCTGGCTGGTTCAGTCGGTGGAGCATGTGACTCTTGATCTCAGGGTTGTGAGTTCGAGTCCCATGTTGTATGTAGAAATTTCTTAAAAATAAAATCTTTAAAAAATAAAATATACTAGAGAATATGTGTCATAAAATTAGACTGAATTCAGTTTCTTAGTATCTTAATCTGATACCACTTTTTTTTTTTTTTTTTTTTTTTTTTTTTTAGAGAGAGAGAGAGATAGGGAGGGGGAGAGACAGGGGGAGAGAGAGAATCGTAAGCAGACTCCACGCTTAGCACAGAGCCTGATGCAGGACTCACTCTCACAACACTGAGGTCATGACTAAGCTGAAATCAAGTCAACTGCTCAACCATCTGAGCCACCCAGATGTCTGTGATACCATTTCTATATGATCTAGTTGACTGCTTTTCTTACAGTCAATAGGAGGAAAGGTCCCCATAGAAAAACAACGATAGAATCTTCTGACACAAATTCGAAATAATCACCTCAGCAGTTGATCCTTGTGTCTAGATATTATCAGACATTAGATTGGTATAATTATAAAATAAAATTAATTGTCATACAAATATAGATGGTTCATATGCAATAAACCCATGTTAGGAGATGTATTTCCAAGAAAATATTTTATTTAAATTCATCAGGAGTCTATTTTGTTCAAACCAGACAGACCAATGCAGATATTTATTGAAATGCATTATCATCTGCCTTAGAAATGTAAAACAGTTCTATGCTACAGAAGAGTTCTGCACCCCTAAGCAAGTTTCAGGCTTTAAGTTGGAACAGACCCAGGTGTGTGTGTGTGTGTATGTGTGTGTGTCGGCGGTGGGGGGGAGGTGGCTGTATTCTGACATGGTCAGCAGGTGTTTCTGAGAGCCTTCTATTAGGGAAGAGTCCAGATTAGGTTCCCTACTGCACACAAAAGGTTAACAGTCGAACCATCTGCGTTTTTGCTTTCTCGTGTAATGCATTCGCCATCAGCCAGCTCAGACTTGAGAACGGCAATCAAGGGCAGACTTGATGACAATCACGATCACAATCGATGGCTGTACAACTCTTATTTTAAAAAAAAAAGTCTGATACACAGATACTGTATTTCACAGAGAATTTCTGAAGAGTGCTCTGTCAAACAAGTCTGATCTTTGGATTGAGGCCAAACGAAGTATGGCAGTTACATATTAACTAAACCTTGGCACCCTAGAGAGCTTCCAGCCACGACAATGGTTATAATTAAACCAGTAGATCTGTTCATTACACTCGCTTTAGGCATGCTGTTGAGGATATTTATTTTATTTATTCATTTTAAAGATTTTATTTATTTATTTGTCAGAGAGATAGAGCACAAGTAGGGAGAGGGGCAGGCAGAAGGAGAAGCAGACTCCCACTGAGCTGGGAGCCCAATGCGGGGCTCGATCCCAGGATCCTGAGATCATGATCTGAGCCGAAGGCCAATGCTTAACCCACTAAACCACCCAGGCGTCCCGAGTGTATTTCTTTTATATCACTGCCTTCCCTGCATGACGTCTGATGTTTTCAACATCTTTTTTTAAGAACTTAACATTAGAGAAAACGTTTCTTCCACCCATGAAATGGTACGTTTTGTCCCTACTGGAAGTAAGACTGTGTAACTATCCATGTTCCCTTTTTGTTTTGATGGCCAGCAAGCCTACAGATAGATGTTTTACTTCCATTAATAGTCAATGGATTAGCAGGAGAAATCCAGTCAGGAAGAGATCATTCACTTCAAGATGAGAGAATCAAGGAGAGCTGCACAGAAGGTACTGGATTCGAGCCAGGCCTTAGAATATGGAACATATTGGGACATTAGACAGGCATAAGGGATTCAATATAATCCTATTCTAGTTAGAAGAGGGTAAGCTGTAGGGACAAAAACACTCAAACATTTAAGGACTGATAAAAGAGAAGTCATCTCCCCAGTGGGGAATGGGCTTTCCTCAGCTTGGTCTTTGATGACCCAGGATCCTTTCCTCTCGTTATGAAGCATCCCCATCATCTGCTGTTAGCTGGCAGGAAAGAAGTGCAAGCTACACCTGAGAGGTGCAGCGGGTCAAGCCTGCAAGTGACTCACATCGGACTTGCTCACTCGGTCCCCAAGTAGCCTAGTGAGGCCCCGAGGCATAGCACACCTCGGTTTCCGGAGGAAGAGGAGGACTGCACCACAGATATTAAAAATAACGAATTAAACTTAAAATGCAAGTAGTCTTGCACATAGTAAAAAAAAATTATTTTTCTATTAGACAGGGATGGAAATTTCTTATAAATTTTTTATCCATTACAACAATCTCTTTTTCCATTTATGCAAGAACTTCAGCTGTATTCTCAAGGGTTTCAGAATCCATTGAAAGATAAATTGGCCGGGCACCATTCAGTACTGTGGAACATATTCTAGCTATGATTAAATGTCAATTTCAGGGGCACCTGGGTGGCTCAGTCAGTTGAGCGTCTGCCTCTTGGCCTAGGTTCAGGTCATGGTCTCGGGATGGTGAGATGAAGCCCTGTGTCGGGCTCTGCACTGGCGGGGAGTCTACAGGAGATTCTCTCTGCCCCTGCCCCACTCCCACCCTGCCATCATCACTTGAGCTCCACCTCTCTCTCAAAACCCAAACAAAACACCCAGCATGGAAAATTTAGTTTCCTAAATTTAAATTGATTACAGTCACTGAAAACCTAAAACGTCTGTACTGTACTAGAATGTGATGTCCAGGGACTCCGGTCATGATAGAATGGGTGGGCAGTTTCCCAGAGACCTCTGGAATGGATAGATGTGTGTATTCCGGCTGTACGTGCTACCAGCATATCAGTCACCCCAGTGTCCTCCCCTGGAGAAGAATCCTTGTATTTGACATCAATACCACTTTCTCTATACATGTCATATCATGAGGCTTCATAACTCAGCGGGGATATCTGTGTGAAGCAGAGAGCAAAAATTATGTAAAAATGGGGGATGGTTGAAAAATTCACACTCAGATGGACTGTAATTCAGTACTGAACTAGAGAAGATACTGCATTATAATGTAAATTACCTTGATGCATTGCTTTCAAAAAAGTAAATTGTTCTCACTTTTTACCACTTGATAGGCAGTTGCTCTAATCCATAAAATAAGAAACTGAATCTTTGCCTTTTCCTGCTCTCTGTAATCCTTATTATTCAGTTTTACATAGATATTTATTTTAGCAAAATTCTCCATGATAATTTATTCACTAATCTGTGGAATATCCAAGACGAGTGAATATTTTCCCCCTTATTTTGAAAATGAGGTTGGCATTATCTTTTGCCCCATAGAATGAGGCCGTGCAGTCCCCTGAGCCACCTTTTTAAAATTAATTTTTCCATGCCAGATCGTGGCAAGCTTGATGACAGGTAATTTTCTGTGTGACCAAAAATACAGCGTATTTACTTAACAAAAGGTAAAAAGAAAAGAAATGTAAGTGGGAATCTTGCTTTTAGCTACGATACTTTAGTAGTTACCCTCTTAACTCTTCATTACAAATCCTTAAAGAATATGAAATAAAACTAGCCTTCACTATCTTCTAAGGTAAGAATCTACCCAAGACAGATTCTATCTAATTAACCCAATAACATGTTTCTGAATTCCTAAAAAGACATCATCGTGAATTAGTTTATTTTCTTGCAAAAGTATAGTAGTCATTCTGGAGAAAAGAAATACAAATGCCAGTGATTTTCCCTACTTGCAGATCATCCTGGTAAGACAAACAATACCAACTAAAATATGCAAATGCAGGCATTGTTCTCCTGAAAAGAGATGGGTTATTGCTTTCGTGTGTACTAAAGTGAAAACTGAAGTTACATGCTGTGGTTCATCTCAGATGTATACCCTATATGTGAACACAGTAAATGTAGCCTTACAATATTTTGAATATTGATACCAATGTACATAATTCACTATCATCACACAAGTATGTAGAATACATGTGTGGCACCAACTGAGGGAGAAATCAGTTGAGCTTTGCCAAGATTTCAAGAGTGTAATTATTTAAATGGGCACGATTAGATCAGTGGTGTAATTTGCAGGTGACCAATACCAGTGTGAGACTCCGTGTGGAAGTCCAACCACGAGTACCATGAATAACAGTCCCTCCCACCTCAGTGAAGATGCTTTGCATAAAGCCCGAGTCCGCAGATTGGTTGGTTGGATGGATGGATGCATGGATGGATGGCCTGGCAAATGGATGTTTGTGGCAGGTTAGGAAGATGTCAAAGATTTTGAAGCCAATGTAAATAATAAGGGGAAAAAAACTATCATTGAACCATGGTAACACACGTAGAAAAAAATGAGGAAACTGTATTTGGCCCAGTGCAGATGGAGCAGTCAGCTCACACACAAACATGCTCTTAAAGTCACATGATGCAGTGAAAATATTAACTATCGGTGTCACTGTTCTTTTAAAAACATGGAAAGGGCGCCTGCGTGGTTCAGTCAGTTAAGCCTCTGCCTTTGGCTCAGGTCATGATCTCAGGGTCCTGGAATCGAGCCCCGCATCGGGCTTTCTGCTCAGCAGGGAGCCTGCTCCCCCCTCTCCCTCTGCCTGCCCCTCTGCCTACTTGTGATCTCTCTCTCTCTGTCAAAATAAATAAATAAATAAATAAATAAATAAATAAAATTTTAAAAGAACGTATGGAAGATGTCACAGGTTGTGATATAACAGAATGCCATTATTCATAAAGACTTAGAGATTAGATCTTCAGAGATAACATATGTATCTTTTGGGGGATTATTAATATTAAAATGGGTAGGCAAGTCTCTCTGCCTCTGTGCCTCTCTCTGTCTCTCTCTGTCTCTCTCTGTCTCTCTCTCTATATATATGTATATGTACCTTTTGCATACTCTCCACTGCAGTGAGAGAGCAATTCATTGAAAGAAATTTGAAAAGCAAAGAGTTAAAAAGACCACACACCTAAAATAGCGTTGATTATTTTCTTACCAAATCATATGCATATTCAGGGTCCTAAGTATGGTCTTCTTTAGTTTTGGTGGTAGTGGCTGTATTATGAACTCACACCTCTCAAAAGGAGCTAACACGAAGGGCTGACTTCACTGTCCACACGGACCCGGCGGAAGGAGGGAACGCATACTTGCCTTTCTGCCCCGTTGCTCCGTTGGCCCCTCATTCCTTTGAGCTACGAGGGTGTTGAAATGGAAAGATTCGTGTTTGCTGCGGCTCCTCGAGCAGAATTCTTGTCCGTTTCAATCAGCCGCCTACTGAGGAGTTTGGAACCAGCGCGGGGACACACGGTGAGGAGTTACACATGAATGAGCTTATATCACGGGATGTCACTGAGCTCCATGTCTGAGGCATTAACAGTGTTGCAGCCCTAATTCTTGAACAGGTAATCTCTCCTCTTTCTTTTTCCTCCTTCCCTCTCTGTCTCTTTCTGTCTTATTTTTTTCAAGTCTTTATTTAAATTCCAGTTAGTTAACATACAGTGTAATACTGGTTTCAGGTATAGGATTTAGTGATTCATCACTTACATACAACACCCAGGGCTCCCCACAGTAAGATCTGAGGAATTCTTTTTGAGTCATTTTTAGGCAGTTGGCTAATGACAATTCAATGGTATTGATTTCTAGAACAGGCAAGCTGAACCTCTTCAGGCATAGGTACCTGACCTTGGTACTCACTTATTACACTATAAGTTTAAGAAGTGCTGCAAAGAGTGCAGTTTTAACCCAAAGGGTAACAATGACTATGTGTCATTCTCTATCTTCCCTGACACTCACCACGTCCGCTGTAGAGAACTGTGAGCAGCGTTAGGAATTACCAGACCAACCAGGTAACTAGAAAGCTTTCCCAAGAGTGGCGATGTTTCGGGAGTTTAGGGTTCCTGTGCGCACACCCCTCAGCAAACCAGCAATTCTCTCTCTTGTGTGTGTGTGTGCTCCTGAGTTTTGCAAAGATCAGCAGCAGTTTGTCAGAGAATTCTGAGCAGGCAGAAAGGCACGTGTCGTTGTGAACCATTTAGAGGGGTCAGCGAGCCAATGTAGTTCTCAGGGTGTGGCACAGTGGGCAGCAGGCACAGAACCAGCGCTCGAGAAGGACTTTCCTTGTAAATAAGCACGCATGATCAGTTCGTCCTGAAAACTAATGAGGAAGCCCTCATCACGCGTGGCAGTTTTTTCCCTGAGGGGCTTGAGTAAAGGGAGGTAACTGCATGCCGTAAGGCATTTCTTTTCCTTCACCAGCGAGTCAGATGAGCTGTGGCTAAGTGGGAGGGAGAAAATTGTTGATGGACAAAAAAAAAAATTGTTGATGGACTTGGCCGGGATAATGTTCCAGACAATGACTGTTGAAACTACAAATGTGGAGGGTTTCTTGTTTTGTACAGTATTATTCACGGCAACTAGCGTCCTTTAAAACAGCATTTGCTCACATCACTATAAAAATCTGACGATCAGTCTTTCGCTCAGCTTCTTTCATTTTAAGATTGCTCGTAAGCAGAACTGACGATTTAATGTGTTGCAAAATATATTCGCTCGCCATCTGTGAAAAGAGCCTCTTCCGATTTCCTACACCAACAGTGCAAAATTGTGTCACTGGGCCACATTGGGCCTCAGACAAGCTTTTTCTTCTGCCAATGGTCATTATTTCATTTTAATTATGGGCTAATACTTTTAAGTTGTGAGCTTCATAAAATGCCAGGCTTCTGGCTGTTCCCAGAACTCTCTGAGATGCCACACTGCCAGGCTTCCATGTCCACACAGCAGTCTTTGGTGAGAGCAGAGTCCCGGCAAGCTGCTGGCCTCACTTGGCCAGGAAATTCCCAGCTTTCCCAGAGCCTCGTGCTACCCCGCACAATGCTTGAGCTGTGTTTTCATGAAGTAGACTTGAAAGGAAAGCGAAGTGTTGCTTGTGTCCATGATTATATCCACAGGAAAAAAGAAAATATTAAGCCTAGCAAATTTGGGATTTTTCAAAAAACATAAAAAGGTGTGTGTCTTGGTGAAAATGGTGGAGGTGTGAACAACAGAAGGCTGTGTCTCGAGAGCACACTGCATGCTGTCAGTAAGGACCAAGTAGAATAAGAAGTGGCTGGGCTTGACTGAAAACCAAGTTGTTTGACTCGCATTTTACCAGGGTGGTCCTTAAGGCCTTTATGTTTTGAGCCAACGTTAGTGCACCTCTTGGTTCCTCTACTGTCATGTGACTTCAGGTCTCTGAGAAGCATGCAGAAAGGTTGGGTAGATAAACCTCCAACCTGTGTACTGTCGGACGGGCCACATCACAGATGCTGGGCTGCAGGACACTGGCCGCTCCTCTGGAATGTTGTTCTAATCCCTCTAGGACTATCAGGAACCAAGTATATTTGAGGATTGCCTGGATAGGAGCTAGCCACTGACTCACTAGCCTCTGGTCTTTATCTGTAGTTTCAAACAGAAGGAGAGGCTGGTTTCTGGAGGTCAAGTGGGGTTGGGGCAGTCTGACTTGAAGAACACGTTTCCACAGGCGGTACTGCCTGGTTTAGGTCCTTCTTGACATTGGACAATTGTTTCTGGAATGGGGACCCACTCCCAGTTTTTCCTCAACTGATTGTAGTGAGATTTGGGCTCTATGTTTAGGGGCTCTTTACACTTAGGTAATGCCTTGCTAATTAAGGGACCCCTTGAAGTTCACTGGGAAAGTAACCTTTGTAGGGACAGATCACTACAGAAGGTAGAATGATTTAAAGACTGAGAAAATTCCATTTCTTCTGTTAGTGCATTAGACTTATTTCTGAGCACCGTTAACAAGCAGGAACTCTCCATCCCCTCTTCTTCCTCTCTGCCTGAATTTTCATTTTTCTCTTCCATGCTCACATATGGGCGGAGGAAATCAACAGATTCAAAGACTCTCAGAGTTTAATTTCTGTTCTCAGCATAACATCCGGGAACATGTGTTGTGTTGTTTATAAAAATAATCTATGAACCTTGACTCAAACAGGCACATTAAGGAATATTCTATAATTGGATTTCTTTCATTGATTCTAAAATATTTATTAATGGTGAAAAGCGCTGTGCAAAGTGCTACAGACAGATCCCTGCAGAAAGCCCCACCCTAGTGGGGTTTACAACCAAACAGAAAATAAAAACTTAATTAAACAAGTAATTGCACAAATTACTTGTGCAATTATTGATCCTGAACTTTATATTTTTCACTCTCCTGCCTGGAATACTCTGCCTCAGCTATTAGACAGTGAGCTAACTCCCAGCCTCCCCATCACCAGTGTTGGACATGAAGAGCTTCCCTCGTGCAGGATATGCTGCAGCTGAGATGTTGGGGAGCCTTTGCTCTTGAGCTGAGAGACCGCGTCACTCTGTGGAAGAGCCAGCTGTTCCCTTTGTGCATTCAAAATAAAGCCTTTTCTCCTAATTGTCAAGATAACAAATGTCAGTACTAGTCAACTTGCTATAAGCTTGAAATTACGAAAGAATACATAAGAATTTCCTCTACCCATTGCTCAAAGACAACTCGTCTTGATGTCTTGGCACATATTCTCCCACTGCCTTTCTTAATTTGAAATAGTACTGTGAAATCTTTCAATATTGTGATGTTTGGAAGTTTCTAATTGCTTTCCACTACTGTATTTTTGAGATGAGACACCTCTGTGTACTCGTCTTTGCAGATCGCTTCCTAGAAGCTACTTACTAGAAGCTACCTGGTGTAAAAGATTTTAAGATTGCTCATAGGTATTTATGTCCTGTGTTCCTTTTTTTTTTTTTTTAAGATTTATTTATTTTTTTTGAGGGAGAGATGGAGTGAGCACGAGCAGGGGCAGGAGCAGAGGGAAAGAGACAGGCAGACTCCCCGCTGAGCATGGGTCTGGATCCCAGCACCCTGGGATCATGACCCGAGCCAAGGTCAGACACTTAACCGACTGAGCTTCCCAGGCACTCCAAAATATCTTGTGTTCCTTACAGGTTACACCAATTTGTGTTTCCATCAGCAGTAAACATAAGTTCCTTACCTCATGCCTTTACCATTATTGACTGTTCTTTCTTTAAAATCTTCTCTAATTTCAAAAGTTAAAATAGTATCATTTAATTTGCATTTTCCTTGCAATTGTATGTCAATTTGGTTATAGCTGTGTACAGTCTATGTGTTTTATGAGGATATCCTATGTATACTATGTGTCTATTGAATGACACACATGGAAAACTAAACATTTAAGTAAATATTTAAAAATTTAAACTTTTCAACCAAATTTGCATGCTTTTTTTAACCTCCTTTAATAATGAAATCATATCACCACCAAACATACTATAGTCACACAGTTAGATTTGTCACTTCTATAAATCAACTTATTTAAATGAATATTTTAAAAGATTTTTCACTTAAACATTAAAACTTTTAGAGCTATAAAAGCTCAGTTATGGTGATTCTGCAATTCAATTTCAGGAAAAAAAAAATGGACCCTGAAATCTGTCAATGAATAAGGTTGAACAGATAGAAGGATGAAAAAAGAAAGAGGGGGAGAAAATCTTTCTAATTACTCACAAACGTCTCAGCAGTGAGCAATCATGAGAAAGGAAATGCTGGAAAGTACTTGACATTTAAATGTCAATTTAATCAAATTATGCAATTTTTAAAATGTGGCTGAGTGTAATGGTCTCTTTAAATTGTTTAAACCATGCCTTTTTCTAAAATGGTCCAGAGACTGAGCACTTAGCTTCCTTAAGCTGCCTTTTGAACTAATATCCTTAAAGAATGATGTACTGAATTGTATCATTACACTTTTACAATGAAAACATAAATTTTGCTATTTTTCAAGAATAAAAGATATCAACATATCTAATGAAAACTAGTGATTGGTCAGCATTTGAAGTAAGTTAATAACATGATGTTCAAAGGGCACATGAGAAAGTTAGGATGTATAAATTCTAAGGGAAATTATTCCCTTAATTTTAGTAGAGATTAACCTCAACCCTAACTCCCTCCTCCTCGCTGGTCTGGACAATTCACTGGAAAACTGGACAATTCACTAGAAACTAATAATTATCTCACTCAGACTTCCCAACACTATCAGTTTTTTATAGAACTATGAGAAATAGGTAGGAAATGATCAGAAAAAGATACTCAGGAAAATAATTGACCCAGTTTAGCCCCAAAGCTCAATAAAATTTGAGCTCTGGGTCTGAACACTAATGATACAGAAGTAGACTTTTCTGCCTAGCTTGGTAGTCAAATATAATTAATATGTCACTGGAGAAAGACAGAACTCTGTATTTGATCACACTGTTGTCACAAAAATAACAAAAAGGATGTCTGCAGGTACACTTGAGAGCTCCACATTTGGAGATCAGTGTCTGTATTTGGCTGTCATCTCTCCTACTTATTTCTGCAAACTTGGATAGATCTTTTCTTTCTGATCTATAGTTTCCTCATTTATAATATGTGAATAGTTGATACTTTGTGGGATATGTATGAGGATTAAATGTGATAATACAGAGAGTGATTAGAACAGTGCTTGAACAATTTAAGCGCTCAAATTTTCGCTATTTTTAAGTCTTCTTGGTAGCAAGAAACAGAAACAGAAATTCTAGCTCTTTTAAGTCAAAGAAGAATTCCTTTAAAAGTTACTAAGTTACTTTCCAGAACTGCCAGGAGACCTGATTACCTAGATCTAGGAGACTAAGACATGACCATTGCCCACACGGACCACAAAATGGTCCAGTGAGGACAAACGTGCCATTACACAGCATACAGCCTCTTGCAGCAGACACTTGCTGGGGCTAAAACCTGTCACCATAGTCAGCGTCCTGTGGTTGCTCCTTCTACACATCATTAATGCCTACATGGATTGGCAGAATCCTGATCCTGACCTGTATTAATCGTGAATCCCAAACCACAGTTTGTTTGTAGAGGGGAATTAGTATAAAGAATTTTTGGGAGAAGAAAATTAAGTCCTAAAAGGCATGCAAGAGGACTCTAAGGTATCCTGAATTATCAAGTGCAAAAGAATAGTGACAGTCCCAAGGCTGAGGAAGAGCGATCAATAAGAATTAGAGACTAGGAGAAGGTGCCTTGCCAAGGTTGAAATTGACGTCTTCGAAGCGAGTGTAGCTACCATGGGAAATTGCAGGCTGCAGGTGGCAAAGAAATTTGCCCCAGGTCTCGGGCCAGGGCTGGTTTCCATAAGCGGCCAGAACGCATCTGTGGATGGGGGATGTGAAGCAGCAGAATCGGATCTTGGGAAGCATTCAAAGCTGCCACTGAGTGGAGGGGGTGTGGGTCTATAGCAGTAGCCATGTGTTGCTGGAGGGTTCTGGTGGTATGGAGATGCTTGGAAGCCTCTGGAAGGGACAGTGTGGCCTGGGATGTGGTTGGAGCTTCTCAGGACCCCTGCATAGAAAAATAACAAAGGAGGACCACAGGCCAAAGGAATGTCTGCTCATCATCCCTTGGTAGGTTAATCCATGCCTTCCGTTGATGAAGGCTTGCATCCCACCATCCGGCAAAGGAAAATGTTAACAGCATCCAGCATCACAAAGCAGGATACAGAGCCAATATTACGCAAAAAGAAAAGTAGTTTTGGAGCTGAGGGAGGTGAGTTGATCATTGGCACATGAGTCCACAGCTTAGTTGCCAAGGATGCTGGGAAAACAATATGTGGCATTTTCAGGCTCCAAGACTCATGAGGTGATGAATTCCCAGAACACAGGCAAGCATTTCAGAGATCAGGCAGCCAAAAAGAATGACTAACATCTGCCTCGTTCTCTCTATTAATCACATAGTTACTTTATAATTTATGCACCGTGTTCACCTTTGTTATCTCAGCTGATGTGTCAAAGTGTCCAGATTGTGTATGCCACATTTAAACATCTTCTCTATAGCTTGGGCTTCATATCATCTTCTTTCTTGTGCATAAGTCAATGTCTAAGAGTAAGTTCAGAACACGGGCAAACTATCCTGAAGGTCAGCATTGCTGTATGTTTCAGAGTCCAGCCAGCTTCACACATTTGCATCTCATTGTTACAGAGTTGTCAAAGTCTCAGCAAACAATCATAACCAGTGGTATCTTCAGCACGGCACTATTGGAGGAAATGCTGCTTTAGGTAAGATACCATATTAGTATATGGCACACAGGGATGGAAGTGAGAAGCCCGCATATGTATGTGATGCATGTATGAAACTAGTTTATTTGCAAACAGATGTTAATAGACTCCTCCATAATAAGGAATTGATCTATTCGTTTTATCTTTAAGAATTTTTTCTTCCCATTACTTGGTTTTTCTTTGGTTTCCAATGCCTTGTGTTTTTCTCCGCCTTGATGCCCCTGCAGCATTTGATACTAATGTCGCCCTCTCTGTTTCTGAAGTGCTTTTGTTCTGTTGGATTCCGTGAGATGACGTTATATTTTGTCCTTATTCTCAATGCCTTTCTTGCTAAGGTTACTTTGCTAGCCACTCTCTAAGTGCTTCTCCTAAATGTTTGTGTCTGCTCCTCTGAATTCAGAGGCCATTTATTTTTTATAAATCCAAAATTTCTGTCTCCAGCTTTGAATGTATCTGCCCAGTTGCCTTATTGGGTAAGCACATCCGAAGTTGGAGATAGAAATTTCTGCAAGCATCTCAAATTCAGGCTGTCCAAAGCTGGACTCACTAGCCCTTATAGCTTTAGTCCACCTTGGTGAACACAACAGCCGGCATTCAGCCAGTTGCTTTAGTGAGAGACTGAGACATCAGTTTTGCCTCATATTCAAGTGTAATTAATCACCAAAGTCTGTCACTTCCACTTGCTACATTATGTCTTGAGTCCCTGTATTTCTCTCCCTCCTCATGGATCCAGAATTCTAACCTAGCAGCAGTTTTTCCCTTCCTTACTACGATACTGATCAAGTTCACCAGGATCTCTTCCTAGCCCACACAGCAGCTTGCCTTCTAAAATCACAGATTAGATTATTCTCCCTGTATGCTTCAGAACAGGAAGGTGGTTTCCCATCCGCCTTAGAATGAAGTCCCAAATCCATACTCTCGTTACATTGTTCTCTAAGACCTGGCTCTCTACTTCCTTTTCAGCCTCATCATTCATTCGCCCTGTCTCTGCCCTCTCTAGGCACCAAACAAAGTCATCTTCAGTTTTTTTTATATCTCTTTGTAGTTTCCAGCTATTGTATCTGAAAATGTGTTTCCATACTTGTGAGTGCTGTACTCCTAGTTAACACTCCAACTGAACACATATCCTCAGAGCATCCTTACTCCTCCCCCGCTTTTAAAAGCATTTATTCCACTTGCCATCATTTGTTCAATGTAAGAGTAGAGGTCATATGTGAATTCTTTACTGGGACGCCCCCCCACCACTTAGCACATTGCCCAGCTCAGAGTCAATGCTCAATATTGTTGAAATAAATATTCTAGCCTTGGTGGGGTTAAATGCTATCACATAAAGTTCTAATTGGCATATTCCCTAAGTTGTGGAATATATTTTACTTAGTTTTATTGTCTCAGCTTTTAACAAAGGACCTGAAACACACTACACAAATGAGTAATTAATATGCTGACTTAATACATAGCTACTCAAACACAAAATAGTATTCAAAACAACTAGCTTTTAGATTAAATCCCTAGAAACTTTATCCCACAATGTTTGTGAGTATTATATACAAAAGAAAGAAAAAAAGAAGAGAAAAACCAAGTTGCAAAACAAAAATCTGCCTAAAGTTGCAATACGTAGTGGACAGTGGCTTGTATGTTTATCTGCCTGTAAGTGACTAGATGACATAAACAACTCATTTGTCTTAATCATTAGAGGAAAAAGGAGAACAGTTTATATAGCATGAAAGCACTACTGATTAAATATTTGAGTAATTAAAATGTGCTCAGACCCATAATGAAAGTCTGCAGAAGTATTTGTCATCTCGCTGAGCACAACGATTTCATGAAATACGGTTGAAATGCTACTGGCACACGGGATAACATATTCTTTCCTTGCTCACAGATCACATCCTTGCTCTATAAATTTTAAACCTCTATTAATTTATAGGTAGGATCTTACTGTTGTGTTTTTCCTCTCATTTGAATGGGCTTTTTATCTTTGCTTTCTGTCTAAGCCAAGGATGTCTGCTTTACTTAGTATCTCAATGACTTGGGCAGTGACTATGTACCTTGAGGATTCACTTTCCTCCTCTGTAAAATGAGATATTCTACCTCAATAGACAGCCATGAAATTCCATAATCTAGGAAATCCATGGTGTCTCTGTCCATTGATCTCTGCTGGTTTGCAGACCACCTGGGAGCTTCCTGGCTGTCATCCGCAGCCTGCCCTTGGACATGGAGGGCAGGGAGAGACAGAAAAAAAGGGGCAGACTTCAATAATAAATTTTTTTAAAAGAAACAAAAGAAATAATACAAGGGGGAAAAAAAGAAGAAGAAAGAAAAGAAAAGGGCAGACCATTTCAGATTGGTGGGTGGCAGGGTTAATGAGCAAGGGAACGTATCTTCGAGGCTTGTCTTGGGTGTCCACAGATAAACAGATAGTCCCACCTGCCTTCCAGAATCTTAAAGGTTTCTGTAGCGGGTTCAGTCACGTATACTGTTCAGATGCTCTCAACATCACATCACTGTTTCAAGGTCATGTTCTTGGGGCAGCTTCAGGGAGCAGGGATGGCAAGTGGAACACATATTCCAAGGACAGGGAGGGGGTGAGGAATCTCTGATCTCCCCCAGGACCAGCTCATGGGTCAACCATTGGTCACATCCTCTTGATGACTTCCCCCCCAATGATCTCTTCAACACTTGGCATTAATTACTTTATATGTATAACAAAACTTTATATTGCATAATTGCCTTTCCCTTGGATAGAATGAATAAGCTCTTCATTTTATTTGCTAAGAAACAGATGTACATAAATTTCAATTTTTTTCCAGAAGTCTGTGTTCTAATATAAAATCTGGTTTTTTTGGTCATAAGAGATTTTAACTATTCTAAGAAAAGTTAATAGGAAAAAATGCTATTTTAATGTAAAAGCAGGGAAACATGTACTCAAGTTTTAATGCTTTTAAAAGGACTGTGATTATAGTGCTTATTGTTGCACCAAGTCATATTCTATTATTTCTCCAAACCCAAAAGTGTTTTCTGTTTTCATCTCTCTCTCTCTCTCTCTCTCTCACACACACACACACGCAGTCAGAACAATTATTAATAGTGTTGTTTGAATAGTGAATCATGGTTTAACAGCATAGGGAATGAAATAGTATTTTTATTAGACATCATTCTGTTCTATAATGTCCTAATAATTTAGAAGGATGAAGTAAAGTGATTTATAAACCAGGGTGTATTTAACTATGAAATCTCTGGAAAAAGTTCTGAGCGTTCAAAAAGCTTAAAAATGTAACCTTGACAAAGTAGCCAGAGTGGTTCATTATTTCTATTTTTGTGTTTTCCTTCTTCATGTGTGGCCCCAAGGTCTGACAGTTGTTTTTTGAAATTTGGATATAGACAAAATAACATATCACAACATAAAGGTTTCCCCATTCTAGAATATAAAATTAGAACCAGAAGTCAGGCACTAGTAAAAAATCATAAAACAACTGGTTTAATTATATGTTGTGAGATACATACTATAGATCTATATATCTATATACACTATAGATACTATAAAAATAGTATCTATTTTTATGTACACAGAAACTACACCATGCAGTTGTTCAGTATTTCCATCTAGTCATGATTACCTGTAAATTCTCTCCCAAGATGTTATGCAGTGCATTTTATTTATTTATTTATTTTTATGAACATATATTTTTATCCCCAGGGGTACAGGTCTGTGAATCGCCAGGTTTACACACTTCAAAGCACTCACCATAGCACATACCCTCCCCAATGTCCATAATTCCACCCCCCTTTCCCAAACCCCCACCCCCATCAACCCTCAGTTTGTTTTGGGAGATTAAGAGTCACTTATGGTTTGTCTCCCTCCCAATCCCATCTTGTTTCATTTACTCTTCTCCTACCCCCTTAACCCCCCATGTTGCATCTCCTCTCCCCCATATCAGGGAGATCATATGATAGTTGTCTTTCTCCGATTGACTTATTTCGCTAAGCATGATACCCTCTAGTTCCATCCACGTCGTCACAAATGGCAAGATTTCATTTCTTTTGATGGCTGCATAGTATTCCATTGTGTATATATACCACATCTTCTTTATCCATTCGTCTGTTGATGGACATCTAGGTTCTTTCCATAGTTTGGCTATTGTAGACATTGCTGCTATAAACATTCGGGTGCACGTGCCCCTTCAGATCACTACGTTTGTATCTTTAGGGTAAATACCCAGCAGTGCAATTGCTGGGTCATAGGGTAGTTCTATTTTCAACATTTTGAGGAACCTCCATGCTGTTTTCCAGAGTGGTTGCACCAGCTTGCATTCCCACCAACAGTGTAGAAGGGTTCCCCTTTCTCCGCATCCTCGCCAGCATCTGTCATTTCCTGACTTGTTAATTTTAGCCATTCTGACTGGTGTGAGGTGGTATCACATTGTGGTTTTGATTTGTATTTCCCTGATGCCGAGTGATGTGGAGCACTTTTTCATGTGTCTGTTGGCCATCTGGATGTCTTCTTTGCAGAAATGTCTGTTCATGTCCTCTGCCCATTTCTTGATTGGATTCTTTGTTCTTTGGGTGTTGAGTTTGCTAAGTTCTTTATAGATTTTGGACACTAGCCCTTTATCTGATATGTCATTTGCAAATATCTTCTCCCATTCTGTCAGTTGTCTTTTGGTTTTGTTAGCTGTTTCCTTTGCTGTGCAAAAGCTTTGATCTTGATAAAATCCCAATAGTTCATTTTTGCCCTTGCTTCCCTTGCCTTTGGCGATGTTCCTAGGAAGATGTTGCTGCGGCTGAGGTCGAAGAGGTTGCTGCCTGTGTTCTCCTCAAGGATTTTGATGGATTCCTTTCTCACATTGAGGTCCTTCATCCATTTTGAGTCTATTTTCGTGTGTGGTGTAAGGAAATGATCTAATTTCACTTTTCTGCATGTGGCTGTCCAATTTCCCCAACACCATTTATTGAAGAAGCTGTCTTTTTTCCATTGGACATTCTTTCCTGCTTTGTCGAAGATTACTTGACCCTAGAGTTGAGGGTCTATTTCTGGGCTCTCTATTCTGTTCCATTGATCTATGTGTCTGTTTTTGTGCCAGTACCATGCTGTCTTGATGATGACAGCTTTGTAATAGAGCTTGAAGTCCGGAATTGTGATGCCACCAACTTTGGCTTTCTTTTTCAATATTGCTTTGGCTATTCGAGGTCTTTTCTGGTTCCATATAAATTTTAGGATTATTTGTTCCATTTCTTTGAAAAAAATGGAGGGTACTTTGATAGGAATTGCATTAAATGTGTAGATTGCTTTAGGTAGCATAGACATTTTCACAATATTTATTCTTCCAATCCAGGAGCATGGAACATTTTTCCATTTCTTTGTGTCTTCCTCAGTTTCTTTCATGAGTACTTTATAGATTTCTGAGTATAGATTCTTAGTCTCTTTGGTTAGGTTTATTCCTAGGTATCTTATAGTTTTGGGTGCAATTGTAAATGGGATTGACTCCTTAATTTCTCTTTCTTCTGTCTTGCTGTTGGTGTAGAGAAATGCAACTGATTTCTGTGCATTGATTTTATATCCTGAAACTTTCCTGAATTCCTGGACAAGTTCTAGCAGTTTTGGAGTGGAGTCTTTTGGGTTTTCCACATATAGTATGATATCATCTGCAAAGAGTGATAGTTTGACTTCTTCTTTGCCGATATGGATGCCTTTAATTTCCTTTTGTTGTATGATTGCTGAGGCTAGGACTTCTAGTACTATGTTGAATAGCAGTGGTGATAACGGACATCCCTGCCATGTTCCTGACCTTAGCGGAAAGGCTTTCAGTTTTTCTCCATTGAGAATGATATTTGCGGTGGGTTTTTCATAGATGGCTTTGATAATATTGAGGTATTTGCCCTCTATCCCTACACTTTGAAGAGTTTTGATCAGGAAGGGATGCTGTACTTTGTCAAATGCTTTTTCAGCATCTATTGAGAGTATCATATGGTTCTTGTTCTTTCTTTTATTGATGTGTTGTATCTCATTGATTGATTTGTGGATGTTGAACCAACCTTGCAGCCCTGGAATAAATCCCACTTGGTCGTGATGAATAATCCTTTTAATGTACTGTTGAATCCTATTGGCTAGTATTTTGGCGAGAATTTTTGCATCTGTGTTCATCAAGGATATTGGTCTGTAGTTCTCTTTTTTGATGGGATCCTTGTCTGGTTTTGGGATCAAGGTGATGCTGGCCTCATAAAATGAGTTTGGAAGTTTTCCTTCCATTTCTATTTTTTGGAACAGTTTCAGGAGAATAGGAATTAGTTCTTCTTTAAATGTTTGGTAGAATTCCGCCGGGAAGCCGTCTGGCCCTGGGCTTTTGTTTGTTTGGAGATTTTTGATGACTGTTTCAATCTCCTTACTGGTTACGGGTCTGTTCAGGCTTTCTATTTCTTCCCGGTTCATTTGTGGTAGTTTCTATGTCTCTAGGAATGCATCCATTTCTTCCAGATTGTCAAATTTGCTGGCGTAGAGTTGCTCATAGTATGTTCTTATAATTGTCTGTATTTCTTTGGTGTTAGTTGTGATCTCTCCTCTTTCATTCATGATTTATTTATTTGGGTCCTTTCTCTTTTCTTTTTGATAAGTCTGGCCAGGGGTTTATCAATCTTATTAATTCTTTCAAAGAACCAGCTCCTAGTTTCGTTGATTTATTCTATTGTTTTTTTGCTTTCTATTTCATTGATTTCTGCTCTGATCTTTATGATTTCTCTTCTCCTGCTGGGTTTAGGGTTTCTTTCTTGTTCTTTCTCCAGCTCCTTTAGGTGTAGTGTTAGGTTGTGTACCTGAGACCTTTCTTGTTTCTTGAGAAAGGATTGTACCGCTATATATTTTCCTCTCAGGACTGCCTTTGTTGTGTCCCACAGGTTTTGAACCGTTGTGTTTTCATTATCATTTGTTTCCATGAATTTTTTCAATTCTTCTTTAATTTCCTGGTTGACCCATTCATTCTTTAGAAGGATGCTGTTTAGTCTCCATGTATTTGGGTTCTTTCCAAATTTCCTCTTGTGATTGACTTCTAGCTTCAGAGCATTGTGGTCTGAAAATATGCAGGGAATGATTTCAATCTTTTGATACCGGTTGAGACCTATTTAGGACCGAGAATGTGATCTATTCTGGAGAATGTTCCATGTGCACTAGAGAAGAATGTGTATTCTGTTGCTTTGGGATGAAATGTTCTGAATATATCTGTGATGTCCATCTGGTCCAGTGTGTCATTTAAGGCCTTTATTTCCTTGTTGATCTTTTGCTTGGATGATCTGTCCATTTCAGTGAGGGGAGTGTTAAAGTCCCCTACGATTATTGTATTATTGTTGATGTGTTTCTTTGATTTTGTTATTAATTGGTTTATATAGTTGGCTGCTCCCACGTTAGGGGCATAGATATTTAAAATTGTTAGATCTTCTTGCTGGATAGATCCTTTGAGTATGATATAGTGTCCTTCCTCATCTCTTATTATAGTCTTTGGCTTAAAATCTAATTGATCTGATATAAGGATTGCCACTCCTGCTTTCTTCTGATGTCCATTAGCATGGTAAATTCTTTTCCACCCCCTCACTTTAAATCTGGGGGTGTCTTCGGGTTTAAGATGAGTTTCTTGTAGGCAACATATAGATGGGTTTTGTTTTTTTATCCATTCTGATACCCTGTGTCTTTTGATTGGGGCATTTAGCCCATTAACATTCAGGGTAAGTATTAAGAGATATGAATTTAGTGCCATTGTATTGCCTGTAAGGTGACTGTTATTGTATATTGTCTCTGTTCCTTTCTGATCTACTACTTTTAGGGTCTCTCTTTGCTTAGAGGACCCCTTTCAATATTTCCTGTAGAGCTGGTTTGGTGTTTGCAAATTCTTTCAGTTTTTGTTTGTCCTGGAAGCTTTTAATCTCTCCTTCTATTTTCAATGATAGCCTAGCTGGATATAGTATTCTTGGCTGCATGTTTTTCTCGTTTAGTGCTCTGAATATATCATGCCAGCTCTTTCTGGCCTGCCAGGTCTCTGTGGATAAGTCTGCTGCCAATCTAATATTTTTACCATTGTACGTTACAGACTTCTTTTCCCGGGCTGCTTTCAGGATCTTCTCTTTGTCACTAAGACTTGTAAATTTTACTATAAGGTGATGAGGTGTGGAACTATTCTTATTGATTTTGAGGGGGGGTTCTCTGAACCTCCTGGATTTTGATGCTTGTTCCCTTTGCCATATTGGGGAAATTCTCTCCAATAATTCTCTCCAATATACCTTCTGCTCCCCTCTCTGTTTCCTCTTCTTCTGGAATCCCAATTATTCTAATGTTGTTTCGTCTTATGGTGTCACTTATCTCTCGAATTCTCCCCTCGTGGTCCAGTAGCTGTTTGTCCCTCTTTTGCTCAGCTTCTTTATTCTCTGTCATTTGGTCTTCTATATCGCTAATTCTTTCTTCTGCCTCATTTATCCTAGCAGTGAGAGCCTCCATTTTTGATTGCACCTCATTAATAGCTTTTTTGATTTCAACTTGGTTAGATTTTAGTTCTTTTATTTCTCCAGAAAGGGCTTTTATCTCTCCGGAGAGGGTTTCTCTAATATCTTCCATGCCTTTTTCGAGCCCGGCTAGAACCTTGAGAATCGTCATTCTGAACTCTAGATCTGACATATTACCAATGTCTGTATTGATTAGGTCCCTAGCCTTTGGTACTGCCTCTTGTTCTTTTTTTTGTGGTGAATTTTTCCGCCTTGTCATTTTGTCCAGATAAGAGTATATGAAGGAGCAAGTAAAATACTAAAAGGGTGGCAACAACCCCAGGAAAATATGCTTTAGCCAAATCAGAAGAGATCCCAATTCGTGAGGGGGGAGAAAGGGGATAAAAAGAGGTTCAGAAAGAAAAAAAAAAAAAAAAGAAACAATTAAAAAAAGAAAACCAATAAAGAAAAAGTATAAAAAGCAAAAATATATATATATATATATATTAGATAAACTAGTTAAAAAATGTTTAAAAAGAAAAGGGCAAAAGTTAAAAAAATTTAGCAGAAGAAGAAAAAAAATTGAAAAAGAAAAAAAAATTAAATTAACTGCAAGGCTAAAGAATCATGGGGAGAAAGCCATGAGTTCCGTGCTTTGCTTTCTCCTCCTCTGGAATTCCGCTGCTCTCCTTGGTATTGAAACTGCACTCCTTGGTAGGTGAACTTGGTCCTGGCTGGGTTTCTTGTTGATCTTCTGGGGGAGGGGCCTGTTGTAGTGATTCTCAAGCGTCTTTGCCCCCGGCGGAGCTGCACCGCCCTTACCCGGGGCCGGGCTGAGTAATCCGCTCGGGTTCGCTTTCGGGAGCTTTTGTTCCCTGAGCGCTTTCCGTAGAGTCCGGAGGGCGGGAATGAAGATGGCGGCCTCCCGGTGTCCGGCCCGGAGGAGCCGAGAGCCCGGGGCCCCACTCCTCAGTGCGCCCTCAGAGAACAGCGCCGATTTACTCCCGTCACCCTGCCTCCGGCCGCGCTCCGAGCTGACCGAGCCTGCGACCGGTTCAAGGTAACCCCGAGCGGAGAGTCACTCCTCGGCTCCGTCTCTGTAGCCGGCTTCCCCGTTCTAATACCTGCAAGCTCTGCGACATTCAGACACCCCCATCCTTCTGTGACCCTGCGGGACCTGAGGCCGCGCTGACCCCGCGTGGGCTTCACCCCGGTTAAGCCTCTGGAGCGATGTCCCTCAGCGGAACAGACTTTTAAAAGTCCCGATTTTGTGCTCCGTTGCTCCGCCGCTTGCCGGGAGCCGGCCCCTCCCCCGCGGTCTATCTTCCCGTCGCTTTGGATTCACTTCTCCTCCAGTCCTACCTTGCAGAAAGTGGTTGATTTTCTGTTTCTAGAGTTGCTGTTCTTCGCTCTCCCGTTGGATCTGTAGGTGTTTGCAATCTTTAGATAAGCTATCGAGCTGATCTCCCGCTACCTGAAGTAGTCTCAGCTGCTACTTCTCCGCCATCTTGACTCCTCCTATGCAGTGCATTTTAGAAAGGCACAATTACCCACCCCCCAGAAAAAGGCATAAGAAGCATTGGATACTATAATCTTACTTGTCTGAGTTATATGTGTATTTGTCCTTTTTAAATGACAGCTGAAGTTTGTTTTGCTTTAAGAGGTGGCTTTTTAAGAGAAAGCAATTTTCCATAATCCTTTAGGACCTCCGATTTCCATGAAGTATACGTATTCTTATATTGCCTTTTCCACTAGCAATCAAGGTGTAATGGCCCAAACGTCCTCAGCAGAGCAAGACAGAAGAAATGTCTAACCAGTCATTTTCCTTCAAGGGGTAGAGTAGAATGAACTTTGGAATCAGACCTGGGCTAAAAATTGCCCTTTCCCCACTTAAATGTATAAACTTATACAAGTTGCATAACTTCACCAAATTTCATTTTCAACAATGAAAAAGAAAAATGGGGAGACTAATACCTACCTTATAGGCCTGCCGTGAAGTTTGATTGAGGTCATGCATACAAAATGAATATGGCAGAACCAGACCCACAGTAGATACTCACTAGTTGTAAGGTTTTCTTCCCACGCCCTTGCCCAGGTAGCTCCCTGGATGTTTTCTCCATGCTCTGGATGTGGCACTAGAATGCTGGGTGTGGAGCTTTAGCCTAAAGCACAAAGCAGAGAGTTGGTAATGGGTTACCAGTATATAAGCTGTGACTTCGAAGGACGTTGAATGTCAATTCTCTTTGCTAAATGGTCCCATCTTAAATACAACGGGGCAGTGTTTTCTTTTATCAAAACACAATTTTACACGTTAGATTTGCTTTTGATGGCTGTTCATTGCACTTAAAAGATTAGGCAAATAGCTTCACAGATCTCGAATACCTTTCACACCCAATCCCACTTTGCCTCTGTTCATTCAGCAAATATTTAATGACCACCAACTCTGTGCCAAGCGTTATGCTGAATGCTGGAGATGGAAAAGCAGGATGAGAGAAGCGGTCAGTCCTTGCCATTATGTCCTGGTAGTACAGACAGGCATGAAACACATGTCAAAATTCTGCACCCAGAGCAAGGAATGACACTCCAGTTATTCTACTGGGGAAGCACCATATTCATGAGAACAGTTGTTTGTGAAACCCACTCCCATAGCTGTCAGATATTATTCCATTCCATTTTTAGTTGAGGTTATCCACGTCCATGATGTATTGAAATGATTTTCAGGAAGACAGCTGTGTCTCCTCTGATGAAGAAAAGCTTTCAACATATTATTTAGACCCTTGAAGAAGTTTCTCGAGCATACAAAAAACTCTGCTTCAATTATGCCTTTCAGTTATATAGTATAAAATACAGATGATGAAGCGAATGTTTCCATTAAGGAGCCACTTAGAGGTGAGACTATGTTCCAAATCCTTCAATACCGAACAGTGTATCACTGGGTGTCTTGGCCCTCTGCAGTCTTCTCTATGGCTGGAAGTTGACAACTGAAGAACCAAACACACCTGTTAGGATTTAGTTGCCCTTTGGAATTGGTTTCCTCCTCTCCTCTCGACTTCTTTCCTTCTAAAGACTTACTTGTTGGAGTCCTTATGGTTATATATTAGGAGTATAAAAGAATCATATGATCTTCATAGCACCCAGATTACTGCTAGGACAGCCAGTTTTACACAGAATGGAACCTTGCTTCTTTTGCTGAGTGTTGCAAATAGCCTTCTGCTTATTCCTTTATAGGCCTTGGAAGCAAAATGAGCCATGTGTTTCCACTATGATGGCCTGACTCTGGAAAGAAATGTGCATACAAGCCTGTATATTTTTACTGAGCTCTCAATTAGTTTAATTTAGAATTGAAATATGCTTTCTAGCTGAGATGTCACAAAGCTGAAGGGGGAGCATGTGAGGGCTGTGCAAGTGATTATATCTCATTGTGGTCTTTGACGGCATTGTCCAGAAGCATCTTCAGAGAAGACATCTGAGAAAGTGGAAGTACTTAATTGTGATAGAATTAAAGTGAAATATTTTTGTGGTATTTGCATTTCAACTTGTCATTTATAGTGATTAACTTCAGTAACTTTATGTACTGTAGCTAACCACCACTTACAAGTCTAAGAAAATTAGCTTTTACATATTAATAATCTATGATAATGCCTTAAGGGCATAAATTAATGAATTCTGGGCCCAGCATGCTCTATCCACCATCTGATTGAGCCTTTTCAAATCCAGATATGAGGAGTTCATCGTTTTCATATCAAATAATCAGAGAAAGAGGGAAGATGCTTAACTAGTATGTCCTGACTTTGTAAGGTTTTCCAATACACTGTTGGCATTTTAAGAGACATTATTTTAAAAACCCAGATATGTGACAAGGTGTCTTTTTGAAGAAAGATACATGGCAGGATTTTAAAAAAAAAAAAAAAAAGGTAGAAATTAGGTAGACACAGGGTGATAACAGTACCAGGACAGGCGAGGGCCAGGCGAGGAAGCATTTCACACACAGCTCAGGGTCCGCTGTGCTGGAGGGACTCCCCGCCTCACCATATTCCAGCCAAGTCAGAATTAAATGTATAGAAATGATAATAGAACATCATCATGATGAAAGCATAAAATATAGATGATTTTGTCAACGGTGAGAGAACTGTCTCATTACCCAAGTGTTAAATTGTTTTAAAAAATTAATGTGTAGTTAAGATTATAATTATTTTCCTTATAAGGAATCATGAAATGTCTGTGTCATAATAGTGGGCAGTTTTCAGGAACTAAGCTTTAATTAAAAACAAATGGGGAGGCGTACCTGTGTGGCTCAGTCATTAAGCATCTGCCTTTGGCTCAGGTCGTGATCCCAGGGTCCTGGGATCAAGCTCTGCATCAGGCTCTCTGTTCAGCAGGAGGCTTGCTTCTTCCTCTCCTGCTCCCCCTGCTTGTGTTCCCCCTCTCACTATTTTTTCTCTCTGTGCCAAATAAATAAATAAATAATCTTTTAAACAAAAAACAAATGGTGAGCAGATGTCCAGTCAAAAGAGAAGGGAGGATGCCCCTAGAGACCAAAAGTAAGTTACCTAGACTGTGGGGTGGGGGGACTTAGCCTCCAGAGTCCACTCAGCGACAAGGAAGTAGATTTTTGTGGTTACCAGCCAGTTGTTCCACACTCTCCCAGTCTCTCTTCTGTCCTTACTGCCTTTACCAGAGACCGTGATTACATTCACTCCGCCAGCACTCATGGAGCACTTTCCATATGCCCATTCCGGAGCCTGAGGTTGCCTCAGCGGATGGGCTGTCAGATTCCCTCTTCTTGCAGAACTCCTGACATCCTGAAGAAAAGAGGTAAATAAGCCACCACATAAGTAAGGTAATTTCAAATAGTGGTAAGGGCTAAGCACAATATAAAATAAGGTCACGAGCAAGAGAGTGACTGGAGCTGTGGGAACCTCATTTCTTAGAGGAGTCAGGGAGAGGCTGTTCGGGAGTTGGCGTTTTCACTAGGACGGAAATGCTGGGGGTGCAGCCAAGGCACGGGCAGGCCGGAGAGAGCGGGTGGAGCCGGGGCCCTAAAGTGCATGAGAAGGTGTTTAAGTGACAGGAGAAGGGAGAGTCTGGCTTAGTCTAGTGGGTGAGGGGGCAATGGTGGTTGAGTTTAGGGAAGACAAAATCATTAGAGCTTTTAAGGCCACACAGAATTCGTTAAATCGGATGAAAAGCCATTGGAACTTTAAGTCGGGATGGAGTGCCATCTTACCACACACTCTGCTGAGCGGGCGATGATTAGGAAGGAATAAAATTGGGAACAGGAAGTACAGTCTGGAGACTTTACTAGTAGACTGGGCAGGACAGTGGCAGCATAATAGGGATACAGAGGAGTGAGTGGATTTTGATATATTTTAGGTATTTTAGAGAGGAAACCATCAAGATTTGTCATGATTTCAATGTGGAGTAGAAGGAAGGTCAGAATCATTAATATTTTCACAGATGGTCATGCTTTTTATTTGGTTGGGGGAAAACAGACACAAGATTCTGGAAGAAAAATAAAGGGTCCTGTTTTGGCCCAGCTGGGTCTCAGGTGCCAAAAAGACAACAAAGGAGAGATGCCAAGTATTGATGCTTGGGTCTAAACTCATAAGAAAGAACAAAGCTGGGACGCCTGGGTGGCTCAGTTGGTTGGACGACTGCCTTCGGCTCAGGTCATGATCCCGGAGTCCCGGGATCGAGTCCCGCATCAGGCTCCCAGCTCCATGGGGAGTCTGCTTCTCCCTCTGACCTTCTCCTTGCTCATGCTGTCTCTCACTGTCTCTCTCTCAAATAAATAAATAAAATCTTTAAAAAAAAAAGAAAAAGAACAAAGCTGAAGTTATTAATCAGGGCATTCTTGGCGCATGAATGATATTTGAAGTCCTAGAAATAGATGACATTATCTAAAGCGTATAGAAGAAGTGCTCTCCCATTACTTAAAGATTGGTCAGACAGGGAGATGCAAGCCAGGAAACTGAGAACAAGCGTTCAGATAAGAGGAAATGCAGGAAAGAGTGCTGTTGGGTAAACCAAGAGAAGATTTTGCTTCAAGGAGGAAAGTTGTAAACTCCTCATTATTATTCCCTTTGGTTACTCTTCTCATGCTGTGCCTGAAGGAAATCATGGATTTCTAAATTGTTGCCACCTCTAGTGCATATTTCCATATTTTGCCTTCTGTCAATATTCATTTAATCTTTCACTTTGTTTTGTCATACCACTCAGTAAGGTTTTACAGGGCACCTACCATGGCCCACATGCTGTGTTATGTGTGTTAGGTTGGATATTGTTGTGGCTAAAATAGGAAGGGTTCCTTATTATCAGGCGGTTTGTAAGATATTTTATGTGCTCTTGGTTTCCTCTCCTACCCTCTGCAATTATTTGTAATGTGTGCCACTTTTTGACAGCTTTATGGAATCTCACTGTTGCAACCTTGCCTCTCATATTGATGCAAGTAGGAAGCTATCAACCACACACATCTCAGCTTATCTTTTAATCTGTGAACTCCATGAAATGAAGTACCTTCCCTACACCTGCTCATCTCATTCAAGGACAGCTTTGTATGTGCCCTTGGCCCAATACATTCTGTCTTTTTGGACCTTCTTTAATTATTACCCCTTTCTCTTCTGTATCCTTTCTCCTTCTCTGATGGCTCCATTCCTCAACCAGTAAACATGCTCATATTTGTCCTATCCTCTCTCTCTGTCTCTATCTCTCACTCAGATAGACGATAAATATATGTCACTCTGTAGTCATGTTTCCTTGAAGACAAATTTAGCATTACATCGTTAATGAAGACCACGTCTTATTGGTATCTAATCCAATTGTTACTAGGATCATGAACCTAAAGATTTATTATTGGAAACTTACTCTTACTTATATTCTAGGATTATCTTTTAGAAGTTGGTATGTCCAGGGGCATTTGGGTGGCTCAGACTGTTAAGCGTCTGCCTTTGGCTCAGGTCATGATCTCAGGGTCCTCGGATCGAGTCCTGCATTTGGCTCCTTGCTCAGTGGGGAGTCTGCTTCTCCCTCTCCCTCTGTCCCTCCTCTGGTTCACAAGCTTTCAGGGACTCTTCAAATAAATAAAATATTCTAAAGAAAGAAATTGGTACATCCAATAACAGGATCTCTGTAGTACATGTTTGCACAGGGCATAGCATTTTGATGTTTTGGTGATAGGTTTTTGTTTTTTTTTTCAAAGTACCTAATAACCAAATGCCATATAGCGACTCTGTCCTCCCACTACTATGTTTATATCCAAGCAACTGGCATATATTTGTTTCCCTAACATTTCTAGATATTATTTGACTCTGATGTGGTTTAAATATGATCTTTAATCAGAAATAGAAATATTGGCAACCTACTTGTTGGTTTCTATATCTTTAATCACTATTCAAACCTAACTTGCATAGACAAGTAATATTTCCTTCAATCCATCTGCCCTATGGCCTATGGGCTAAGCTAAGGACTCCTCTGTGCTTCCTCATAACCTCTGCCTATCACTTACTGTGTTCACTATCTTGAAGTATCAATTTGTATCTGGCTACTTAGAATGTGAACCTCTTCTCAGTGGAAAACAGTGTATTAATTGTATTTTGTTAGAAATGCTTAACACAGTGGCTGGAATAAATTAGGCAGCATATAAGCATTTGTTGAATGAAACGATGAGTGGTAGTGTTAAATCTACCTTTTTTTTTTTTTTTTGCAGTACATTCTTTCTACTACAGATTGATTAAACACCAACAAACACTTTTTACACTGCTTTATGCAGTTTACCCAAACCAGGAAACAGTTCTGTTTACGTTGAAAAATGGATAGCTTAATCATGCAAATTCAAATATCTACAAGGCTGGAGATAAATAGATACATAGATATATAGTTTTGGGGTTTTTTTGTAGGCTGCATATCCAACATGGGGCTTGGACTCATGACCCTGAGGTTGAGAGTCCCATGCTCTATGACTGATCTGGCAGGCACCCTCACAGGGCTCGTTTTTTTTTTTTTTTTTTTAATATTTTATTGATTTATTTAACAGAGAGAGACAGAGAGGTCACAAGTAGACAGAGAGGCAGGCGGGGGGTGGGGGGAAACAGGCTGCCCGCTGAGCAGAGAGCCTGATGTGGGGCTCGATCCCAGGACCCTGAGATCATGACCTGAGCTGAAGGCAGAGGTTTAACCCACTGAGCCACCCAGGCGCCCCAGGGCTAGGTTATTAACAGAAGTACCTGGAGTGGCATAGTAGAAATAGGAAGTGGTTGGGTTTGCAGCCCAGCAGACATCTAAAGTTCCAAACCCAGCAGAGAACTCCAGTAAGATGGGAGTTTAAGGATGTTGGATTTAGGATGTAGTTGGTCATTAGCACACTTGATGAGAGTGGTTCTGGTGGCTGGGAAGTAGACGAGCCAAATCAAATGAGTTGGAAAACAGTGTAAGTAGAAAACCTTGTCAACAAAAGTGCCTGGAGAAGGGTAGGAGGGTAAGAAGCGGTAGGTGTAGAAGGTTGTTTGATAAAATGAAGGACAGCTGGGCTTATTTTCAGAAGTCGTATAGGGCGGAGGAAGCCTGCGGAGTCAGGAGAAAGGGAAGAGCATCCGATGGGGCACTGGCCTGTGCTCTTCCTACCCGGGCAGCGGTAGTCGGTGAAATTCAGCATATCACTTGGATTTATGTCCCATGACTTGAGAAACACTGAGCTAAGACCACGTCATTTGATTTACATGTGACGGAGGGCTATAAATCATCACAAATTATATGACAAATTGACTTGGCTTGGCATCTGGAGTGTGGCATTTGGAACAGAATGGGGTGACTACCTGATGAAAAGACAGATCTAATTAATTGACACCATCAGGTAAAAGATGAATGAATTATTACGATGTGTTTATATTATGTGTTTATTTACATAATAACTTGATCTTAGTGATCTCATTAGTGAAGCAGAATATAGAATATGTGCTTAAAATTTTGATTGGATTATTTCCTTGGAAGTCTTATCCTGATTAGTGTTTGTATCCCAAAATATGTATCCATCTAATATCATCACATCTATTTAGTGACTAAGCATTACATGAAAATTCAGCTTGCTCCCCTCTTATGTATGCATTTCTGAACACATTGATACTTACCTTATTTTATTTTCATTAATTCGTGTATGCATACAGATAGTTCAAGAAGTTCCATTGTTTGAATAATTACCTGTATACTAAGCAACAATAGACATCATAAGACATAATCAAGTGAATTTTGATTTGAGTGTTTGCAAAAGCTAGATTCTAATACTAAATCTGGAAATAATTATCTGTTAAAATTGGAATCTATTGATCAAATAAAATACTATCTAAGGGATCATATAGAGATAATATTGAACATTCGATTGACCATCTATCCACATACATAGGAAACCCAATAACCCTCACCTACCAAGCATATAATTCGAGATTCAACAGACCAAAAAAAATAATAATAATCAAATGAGTACTACTAAACCTGGACATTTACAAAGGGAAACTAAAATGTGAATGACAAAATACAGCCAAAAGCAAAGTTATTAGTCTAAGACTTCTTACATTTCTAAATAAGTGTATTAGGAGAATGACAGGTGGCTGTGAAAAAGAGCAGTTAGATAGATATTTATGATGATGCAAATGAAGAAAGCAGACAAGATGATTAAATATCAGAAAATACTGTTTATTGAGGAACAAGTGGAATAAATTAAGTTAAAATGCTATAGCAAGCACCAGAGTAGTGGAAAGTCATAATGATTACATTGAAAAGAACACAGTAGGAAAGAAAAAATAATCAAGGAACTTTGTATAGAGTATATTAGTTGTTTTGGGCCTTCTTAAATAGCATAATACTATTTGCACATAAAATTTGATGTTGGAAGCAGTTCAGTATTTGAAATAGAGGAAATCAGAAGTGCTGTTCGGCTTTTTGGGGGGAAAGGGGTGCCACCCTTTCCTGTCTCATCAAAGGTTCTCCTGCAAAGCTAATGAAGTCCTCTTAGGAAACTTGTGGGGTTCCTCGAAATGGAGTTTGGAAACCAAAACTTGACAAATGTATGGTTTTAAAATGCCATAACAAAGAATTAAGTATTTACATAATTATACTATGTATGTTATATTATAATTATACATGCATATAATATATTATATGTATAACTGTCTTAAAGTACATGACTTGCTTACATTTTCTTTTCTTTTTTAAAGATTTATTTATTTTAAAAAGAGTGGGTGCTCACCCTGGGGGGAGGGACAAAGGGAAAGGGAGAGAGAAACTCCAGCAGACTCCCTGCTAAGCCCGGAGCCCAATAAGGGGCTCAATCCCACGACTGAAGCCTTAAGCCACAGTCAGACACCCAACTAACTGTGCCACCCAGGTGCCCGCTGTTTGCTTAACAGTTTCTTGAACAACCACTAAAATCTGTGTTATGTTCAGCACCAAACTGAAAGCCAGTATCTTAGTTTTGAGTTATAAAGCTCTTCAACTTTTTTCAATAAAGTGAAACAAAAATTATTTGAACCAGATTATTTGCTGACTAAAGATTAAGAGTGGGCCCTCAACTTGCATGAAAATCAAGGGAACGGGACAATATGAAAACTTTATAAGGAAGCCAAGGGACTCCTAGTTATACACTAAATGTACAGCAGTTACATAAATACATCCAAGGCCTTGGTGGAACTTTCGCAAGGTTAACAGCTGATCCAGCAACTTGATTTATCGGAGAAGATCTCTTAAGTTATAGAAATTAATTGAATTGAAACACCAGGTACCCAAATATTACATCATGCTGTTTCTTATACCTTGAAAGAAAATTTTAGCCAGTCACACTGTCAGAACAAGTCTTCCAGTTGGTCAGATTACTTAGGTGATCAAACTGTAGTTCCTGGGCGAGCATAGAATTAGAATTGGATGTTCTTCCTTCATGGAATTTCTTTATAAAATCTACTTACAGGGCACCTGGGTGGCTCAGTCAGTTAAGCATCTGCCTTAGGTTCAGGTCATGATCTCAGGGCCCTGGGATCAAGCCCCGCATTGGGCTCCCTCCTCAGTGGGGAACCTGCTTCTCCATCTACTCCCTGCTTGTGCTCTCTCTTCCTATCTCTGTCTCTCTCTCAAGTGAATAAAATCTTTCAAAAAAAAAAAAAATCTACCACTTACTAATTATCTCCTGTATAGGGTCATGGTTTTGTATGCATTATCTTATTTAATCTTTGGCATATTATGTATTTATAATTGAGACACTTAAGGTAAAATAACTTAGCCAAGGTCCCCTGGCTAACAAGTAAAAGCACTAGGATTTAAACTGTTTAGCTGAGTTTGCAGGCATTCCCTTCTATTTTAAAGTCTAGTCTATCCTAGTATTGTCCATTTGAATATAGATGCTGGTCCCTTAGTTAGGTGTTACTTTTTCCAGAACTTATACAATATCTCTTAGAGCATATTGTCTACAAAAGACCAGAAGCATCTATTTTCTGTTAATTGGTACCTTCTGCTATAGTTATATTGCTCAGACTCTATCCCAAATTTCAGAGGTATAATAAACAAGAACAGAAGAAACACTGCCAGGTTTTATTAATTTATCTTATTTAATTATGTCTCATAATTTCCTAAAACCTGGATATTGTAGAATATAGGTATAAATGTTATTAGGATAATTAATTTTTTCCCAAAAGCCTATTATTGCTTCAACAAAGCAAAACCTTATTTCTTTGTATCACAATGAACTACTCCTAATACCTCTAAACTATCTAATATCCTCGGCTTCTTTATAAACTTAGCAATTAAAAGTAGTAACCAAAATCAGAAAACATCATTTTAGAGATTTAAGGACATTTTAAACTAGCGGTATAAGACAAAGAAAAATGGGACCTTTCACCATATGTGGTAAACTGTAAGAATTTGGAATTCAGTGATGCTTTCCTTCTTAAACAGAAAAAGTATTTTTTTAATGCAAGCCTGTATCCTGTAAAAGGTAAATTAGAAAAAGTTACCCAAGTTTGGACTAGGATTCAGTCATGCTGAAGGAGGGATCAAAATGATGCTAGGAAAGAATCTTGAGCAGAGGTGTTTGTGTGTGTGTGTGTGTTTCTCTTTATGTATTTGTCTCATTGTCCTTGCAACAACTAGGAGCATAGAAAGGAAAGACAGAAGGAGTCTGTGCACCTGTTCACCGCAGGTTCTTACTGCAAGAGGACTTGGTTCTGTTGGGTTTTGAAATTGTCTTGTCTTCGCTTTATAGCCTACCTATAAGCTGCACAGCACGTCACAATTCCGCCAAGTATCCAGAGCACCCCCAGTAGTGATTTTCCAGATAGCTTAACTTGTGTTCAAAGGTGGTTCTGGAGAACTCTAAGGTTATGAGGGGGGAAAAAAAGGACAACTGCCACTGCAAAAAACAAAAAGCCACAAAGTAACGAATTTAGGTAGATTTATCTCCGTTTTATTTTAGTTCTTGTTCTTTCATTTGGAGCATATTCCTCTGTCTTCTCCTTTTGTTCGACTTCGCGTGTTTGTTTCAGTGAGTTAGGCGGACGACTACCTTCCCTAAAGTCGAAGGAGTGATCCCATGTAAGGTCGTCCCCAGTGTAGACTCTGTGTTGGGGGTCCCCGGTGGGATGGCTGCAGGTGAAGTGGGCACTGGCTGCGGTGGTCCCCCGACTCTCTGCACTGAGGGTGCCCGGGGTGGGGGGGTACTGCAGAAGCTGCTGAAGCGGGAGGCCTGCCCCTCCAGGAACTCGGCATAGGGCCGCGTAGGGCGGCGTAGGGCGGCGTAGGGCGTGTCCTGGTGGGGCCGCTGTCTGGAGCCCGAGGAGTGCTGGGCGCCTCTTCCACCTTATCCCGCTGGCTGGGGGCGCCCCGCCGTGCGCCACGCTGGGCCCTCGTCGGTGAGACGCCTGGGAATGGTGTGGGCTGGGGGCGCGGGGCGCGCTGCGGCGGCAGGCCAGCCCGGCGGCCCCGACCCTGCTCCGTGGCATCGAGGTGCAGGGGGAACGGAAAGCGTGGGGCTCGCCGGCCTCTGTGTCAGGGTTGTTCCGGCAGCTTCCCCCGCTGTTCAGTGGAGCTCTAAGGCTGGATCGTTTGTATGCTAGTTGCTCTTTTAAACTGCGGGTTTTTTTCCTGTGCCCGAGGGCATCTGGGGCTAGAGCCAGGGCTCGCGGAGGCAGCAGGCCGGCCGCGGCGCCGGAACCCGGTTCCCGTCAGCACCAGGCGCTCGCCAGGTGGACGCCAGTGTAAACAGTGGCGCTCGCCAGCCTCTGGAGCTGGAGAGGTTCCAGCAGCTCCCCCGCTGCTTGGCAGGGTTCTAGGGCTGAGGCCTTTCTGTGCCGGTTGCTCCTTCACACCCGGCCGTCTGTCCGCGCCCCGCAGGGCACACGGGTCGGCTCCGGGTCCCTCCGTGCTCGCACAGCCGGGGCTTCCCCGTGTCTGCGCCTCCTCTCTGTCCCTTTCTGCCTGGGGTCCCTCTGGCCTCTGGGCAGGAGCGGCTCCCCGGCTCTCGGTTCTCCTCTCGGAGGAGCGGCTGTCCAGGTCGGTGTAGACGCGAGGGCCGGGGCGAGCGCGGGCTCTTCCTGCGGCGCCATGTTGCGCCGGAAGTGCAGATTGGCTCCTTGAGGAAGGACGCATGTGGCCCCGGGTTACCTCACCCGGTGCAGGGCTGTGGGTGCGTGAGGACGCCTTCGTTGAGGACAGAATTCATTATACACTTCAGTTTTACTCTTTCCTGACATTACATTACAGATGTCCGCATGATTCAGACTTCTTTTAGCCTCAAAACGGTTGATGTGGAAGTCAGCAGGTTGAGGGTGTGCTCACAGTTGTGTGGTTTTTTTCTTGTCTTTCAGTCTGTTCCCAGTATTCTAGAGGAGTTTTTGCGATTTTCGGACTCTATGATAAGAGGTCGGTACATACCTTGACCTCATTCTGCAGCGCCTTACACATCTCCCTCATCACGCCCAGTTTCCCCACGGAGGGCGAGAGCCAGTTCGTGCTGCAGCTGCGGCCGTCCTTACGGGGCGCGCTGCTGAGCCTGCTGGACCACTACGAGTGGAATTGCTTCGTCTTCCTGTACGACACGGACCGGGGTAAGTCCGGCGCGGCCGAGCGCGGCTCTGCGGTGCGGCTTGCGGAAGTGTTTTGAGCCGCAGTGCGGCTGGGATCACCAATGGGCGAGGCGTATCACTAGTGAACTTAGCCTGACTGGGCAGCAGGTCGTCATTAAACAAGCGTCAGACGCGCCGGGTTATGGGTGAGCAAACCGTGCTCTGTCACGTAGCCGAAATACAGTGATTCTGTGAAAGTGTCCGTGATGATATTTCAAGTATGATCAGGAAGTAAACAGGTCTTTTACCTCAAGTGCAGATGATTTAAGGTCATCTTAATGATGATCTAAGGTCTTGGAAGATCTTAAGAAAGTTGCAGATTGACGTTTGTGTCTAGTTCTGTGTATCTCAAATTTTATTTAAAAAAAGAGGAAGTAGCAGGTGGAAGCATAGCATTGAGTTTGAAGTGTAGAATTTTTTTTTTTTAATTAAATTCCGTTAGCCAGCATAGAGTACATCATTAGTTTCAGGTGTTGAAATGTACCCTTGAGACTTGAAGCGTCGTGTCCGTGCAGTACAGATTTGGTGGGAAGGCTTGTGCGCTAGCAACCTTTACTTCATCAGGCTGTGGAGATTAGTAAGTGACACTGTACAACTCAGGCATTGGAAAAACGGGGTGAAGAATGTTGGATTATTAGCAGTCCATTCATTTGTGGGCCTGTTGAGATACTTTGACTTTACAGTATGAGACCTAACTTAAGAAGTTCCCATATTCATTCTTTTTTTCTTTTCTTTTCTTTCTTTCTTTTAATTTAGTGACTAGAATGGTAGCAACATATTACATTACAGTTTAAACAGCAAGAAAACCCCTGTGGGGTTTTGTCTTCAATCTTTTTTCCTTAAAGACTTTGATTTTTTATCAGAAGTTGGAATAATTGAACTGGCAACATCTTAAGAATATCCTTGAATAGAATTCTATCTGCAAAGTTTATAAGATAATAAATATAAGACAATAAACAAGCAGGATAAGTCTTGAAAATATGATTACCTTCAAAAGTCCAAACATAATTTCCTATACTCAGAGATGGTATATATCATATAAGATGTCACAGTGGTGGTCTTAGTACATTGCTTTATTAGCATTCTTGGTAAATTTCCCTTTCTGTAACACATTCAGGAAATTTAATATCAGTGTTTTTGGGTGGTTTTTTTTTTTTTTTTTTTTTTTTTTTTGCATGGTTGCAGCATGCAGTAATTCTCATTTGGAAATAAGGGAACCTACCCATATCTCATGATAACATTTTCCAATAGCTAATTATCCAAAGCATTCTGCAGAATATATTCTAGGTTGGAGAAATGATCATTCTGTACATTTCTAACTTTTGGAAAAATCCTTAAGCAAGAGGACACTGATAATTGAATCATAATACAACTGAAAACAACAATGAGATACCACTACATATCTATCAGAATGGCCAAAATCCAGATCACTGACAGCACCAAATGATGATGAGGATGTGGAGCAACAGGAGCTCTCATTCATTGTTGGCAGGAATACAAAATGGTACAGCCGCTTTGGAAGACAGTTTGGCAGTTTCTTACAAAACTACGCTCTTGCCATGTGATCCAACAGTCCCGCTTCTTGGTATTTTACTAACCGGAGGTGAAAAATTATGTCCACACAAAAAACCCACACACAGATGTTTAGAGCAGCTTTATTCATAATTGCCAAAATTGGAATGCAACCAAAATGCCCTTCAGTAGGTGAATGGATAAACTGTGGTTCATCCAAATAGTGGAACATTGTTCGGAGCTAAAAGGAAATGAGCAATCAGTGCATAAAAAAACATGAAGGGACCTTAAATACATCTTCCTGCTAAGTGAAGGAAGCCCATCTGAAAAGACTACATGCTGTATGATTCCAACTGTTGGAAAAGGCAAAACTATGAAGATAGGAAAAAGATTAGTATTTGCCATAGGTTAAGGGGAAGGAGGGATGAATAAATGGAGCATAGAGGATTTTTAGGCAGTGAAACTATTCACTACGATTCTGTAATGGTAGACACGTCATTATACATTTGCTCAAACACATGGAATGTCCAAAACCAAGAGTGAAGCCTAGTGTAAGCCATGGACTTTAGGTGATAATAATGTGCTGCTGTAGGTTTATCAGTTGTAAAATATGAATGTCACATGCAAAAAAAAAAAATTATACTTCATTAAGTTAACTTAATGTGTTAAAAGATTGACTCATAATGCCAGGAAATATATACTGGGATCTGGATAAGATGGTTTTTAATGACACAGCCCAGTTCACCACTTTGGGCAGAAAATCCTTATTTTATGATGTCTTGATCTCACAGAAATATGGGTGGGATCTCTGTCTTGCTTTCTGCCTCTGTGCCTGAGTAAATCAGTCTCCGGCAAGGAGAATGGTGTAGGCATTCATGTGTTAGCCTCCCTACAAACAGAGATTAAAAGTGGTGCCTTGCTTTTGTACTAGTTGGTACTTTCCAGGATCCTCACTCTTGCATGGCACATCAGATGCTCCAACCCTGAGCCACGTCCCATCACCTCATTCCAGGAATCTGTCTAGTACAAACATACATACTTCATTATTTAAAGTATCTTTTTCTGGCTAAATTTAGGGTGTAAGTCCTTCATGGTATAAGCACTGTTTCTTCTAATATGGCATCTTGTCATCTTTAACTTACTTACTGGCTTGCTGCACAAAGCCTGTTCATTGTTGACTCCCTGGAGTGTAACTGTCCTGTTGTGTTGTGTTTTAGAGTTCTTTTTTTAAGATTTTATTTATTTAGAAATTACACAAACAGGGAGGGGCAAAGGAAGAGGGAGTGGGAGAATCTCAAGGAGATTCCTTGCTGAGTGCAGATACTGGGCCTCATTCTCAAGACCCTAAAATCATGATCTGAGCTGAAATGAAGAGTTGGGCATTTAACCAGCTGAGCCAGCCAGGTGCCTCATAACTGTCCAGTTTTTAACCAGTTGGTGCAAGTCACTCTCTCAGATTTCCTAATTTTCTCCAGTAGTTGCTGCAGGATGAACAGCTAGTCCTATGTATGGCCTTCTGTTACAGTAACCCAAGCCATTTGCAAAAGAGACACCTTTCTACCGAGTGGTAATTGCATTAATGACAAAATATCAGGAAGATGGCTATTTAAGTTGTTTTTTCCTGAAGTGTATTTGACATACAATGTTATATGAGTTTCAGGTGTACAGCGTAGTGATTCAACAGTTCTGTGCATTGCTGAGTGTTCACCACGATAAGTGTAGTCACCATCTGTCACCAGACAATGTTATTACAATGTTGACTCTACTCCCTACGCTGTACTTTTCATCACGGTGACTGACTTATTTTAGATTTGGGAATGTGTGGCCTTCCCTGAATGTTGAGATGGTTCACCCTACCATGGCATGATGCTGCTTCCCAATATTCTTGGTCTTAATTAAGTATTCAAAAAAGACAGTAACAATTTTTTCTCCCTTTGAAACTGTTGTGCTTATTTTATAAGTTTAGGATCACAAGACCAATTTATTTCCTCTTATTTACTGGGCTTAAGATTTTGTGTCACTGTCACCGACTTTGGCATGAACTTCAGTTGTGAACATGATTGCTTTCTGTCATAAACATAGTTGGCTAAGAGTCACCCATATTTTCACATCATGCAGAAAAAAGCACTTATCAACATTAAAGATAAGAATTTTTTTAATGTTCAAAACCAAGTGTAAAGAAATAAGATTTTGGTGCTTTTCTCTGATCTTGTTACCATAAACTATTTAAACACTTTTCATGTTACAAGTAACTGCCTTAATAGGACCCTGAATTTCTTCACCAACTTGAGTGAAAATGTCTTTCTGATGCATCAGAAATCCTTATTTTGGAATATGTATTTTCATTGATCTCCTCAATTACTTCTGAAATCTTAATCTCCGTAGTGATATAATGATCTCACAAAACACAAGAGCCTCACTCTGTCATAACTTAAAGTAATGTTTTCATGTTGATTCTCGGTCAGTAAAAAGAAGGATGCTTTCTTTCCTCTGTAAGACTTATATTCAAGTTCTGTTCTGCTGTTCAGGAGCTGCGTGAACCTACCCATATTTTTGTCTACATCTTCTAGGAAGACAGAAATACAGAGAAGGCGGAAAGTTAAACTCATTGTCTCTAAAGCCCATTCATTCTTTTATAAGGTTTTTTTTTTTTTTTTAATTTTATATTCTCAATAGTCTATTCCTAACCTGGAAATGGTGGTAGTAGGCGGCATCAGCAGTCTCCGTACCAGGTGACTCCCTGCTTCTTTTCATTTGACTACCTCTCAAAGAAGAAAACAAAAGTGTTCATTCATTTATTCACTTAGTTTATCCATTGTCATTCAGTAAAAATTTTTTGCTCAGTTTTTCTGTATTGGGCGCTTTGATAGGTACTAAGATGCAGTGGACAAGCAGGACAGTACTGAAAGTAAGTCAACTCACTTGGTATGGCTTCATTAGGAAAGAGTACACAAGAGTCTACCTAACAGCCAGGAGCTTGCCTTTGATACATAGTTTAATGTTTTTACAATTTTAATTTGGAACAAAACTTCAGTAAGATTTTTGAGTTGATAAATTTAAGACTAATGAGTACTTAAAATGTGACTTATGAACCTGAGGATCTGAATTTTAAATTTAAATTTTAATTGGTTAATTTAAGTAGCCACATTTGCCTAATGGCTACTGTATGGGACAACACAGTGTATCTAAACAACGAGTTCATTTGGAATAACAGATTGCACTTTGAGTGAAACATCTAAATCTTTTCTTGACTCATGTAGGAAAAGAACTTAGAGAACATTCTGTACAGATCCTTTTTATAGTAATTTTCACATTGCATTATGTATACATTTACATATCTTTTCTTCTCCCAGAAATGGTCTTTTGCCAGTAATTATTATATCTTACTACGTTTATACACCTTTTGTATGTAGCATAGTAACCCCTGATAAGCATACCATAACCGTGAAATGGACTAATGAATTCATCAAGTGAAGTCCTTGACATTTGGTATCAAATAATTTTAGTGCTCTAATAACTAATCATTTAATTCATATTTTATTAATGATACCATATTTTGTTTTATTTTTGATAATACCATATTTTAGTGTCTCAGAGTTCATAGACTAGACAAAATGAAAAATTCTCCTAGGGGGTGGTCCTTGAATTAAATGCAGTTTTCTTATCATGAAAAAATGTGGAGGAGCCTGAAAAATAGCATTCTTGATTTGAATATAATTAAGCTAAATATTTATAGCATTTTAAAATAATCTGTATTTTTGGTAGTATGAAACCTTGAAAATCTTTTCAAATCTACTTAAAGGGAAGTCATTTTCCTTTAGTGAAAAAAACATTAATTTAAGTACTATAAGCAGCAGTTATTTTCCCATTTGAAATAGATCTTTTCAAAGGAAAATATTTTTTACTTGTGTCTCTTGCCCAGAATTATATATACTTATGATGCATTTTTGGCCATTCCCAACACCACTGGTCACAAGGTGTATTTATGATCAACGGAGAGTTGAGGAGACATAAACCTAACATTTTAAAAATTCTAATGATCCCTGTCAGTGTTTTCCAGAGAACTGATAATGAAAGCCAGCAGTTTTGGTCTCACATCCAGAGTAACCAGTGGCTGGCACTGACCATGTTTTACTTCTTCCTCCTTCTCTTTAATGCTTAATGTTCAATATTTTATCACATCAGTGCTTTCCAGCCTAGAAGTGTTATTTCACAGGTTGCTGAATATCTTGTATTCAGTATCTGAAATAATATTATAACATTATGTAAATTTTCCCTAGGAGAGATACATTTGGCAAGGCATAGAGTAGAAAACTTAACTTTGGTTTGTTTTGGCTTATTTCCTTTGGCCCCCTTTTTTTTTTTTTAGCTTTTTTTTTCCTTTTTACAAAAATATATTCTACACATAGCATAACATACTTTGAAAAACCTAGGAAACAGCGTTGGGTCTGGCATAATGTACATGTGCAGCTCCCCTGTGCTGAACAAGGAGGGAAGGCAGATGGAAAGACACCTTTGTGTGGTGAGGGCAGGGATCTTGCTGTTTCATTTTTACTTTTTGGGTTTTGCTGCATACATTCCTTTTTTTAATAAATGACCTTAAATCCTTTTGCAAAAAGTCAAGATCTGCATAACGGAAAGAGGAACAAATGAAGAGGCATAAAATCTCCTTCAGTGATACTTCTCTTACTTCCCAGTAAATAAGCCTGAATGAAATGCTCCAGAGAACTCTCCTCTCTTCCCTTTGGGTTCTCAACTCCAGCTCTGCATTTCTTCTCATATTGTTGTTCTTTTACTTTTTGCCTCTTTCTCTTCTTGCTCTGGGAAACTAATTGGGATAGGCAGCATGATTCCAGGAAACTGGGAGCCTCAGCCCTCTGTCAGTCATTACCAGTTATGGACTTGTGGTAAACTCACAGCCAGAAATAATGTAGGGGAGCAGATACCTCCAAGGAATATGGCATAACGACTTCAGTTCACATCAAAACAGTATTACTGATTCTGCTCCCTCTTTGAAATTCCTTTCAGAGAGGTGTGAGTTGGGGAAGATTTTCAGGGGTGACTGGACACCTGTCATCTGGGCTCAACACCACTCAGAGGAACGATCAGTGTGGAGTGTTGCTTACAAGCACCCATCTCCAGTCTCCAGTTCCCATATGTGCTAATGTCACGCCAGCACACGTCTGCCATTAATTGTGCCACTTAAAATGCTTATGGTCCATTTTTCTTATTAAAAACAAAATTAGGGGCGCCTGGGTGGCTCAGTGGGTTAAAGCCTCTGCCTTCGGCTCAGGTCGTGATCCCAGGGTCCTGGGATCGAGCCCCACATCGGGCTCTCTGCTCAGCAGGGAGCCTGCTTCCTCCTCTCTCTCTCTCTCTCTCTCTCTGCCTGCCTCTGCCTACTTGTGATCTCTGTCTGTCAAATAAATAAATAAAATCTTAAAAAAATAATAATAAAAATAAAAACAAAATTAGAATCACAGTCGCAAAACAGATGATGGATGTGTGAATTCAGGAGAAGTAAGAATCTTTCAGTTCCTAACTAGGTACCATCCAAGAAGGGATTAAAAAAATTTATGTTTAATTCTTGATATATTAAGCCCCATTTTCCATTTGTTTCCTAACCCCATAGGGGATGAACTTTTACATCTAAAACCCCCACGCAGGTGAAGAAGATTCCCTTTCTATAAATGTCCCGTGATGAACCTTGGGCAATTATCTGTGTTTATAGTGAACTCATTAGGATTTAGACTGTTTTTAGAGCTCATCCCAATACTTTTGGTTACTGATTTTCCTCACATTTCTAGTCCGGCCGACAATGCCAAATACTTACTTGTTGCCAGTTGCCAAGTGTGAGGACCACCCGTTCTACCAGGAGGAGAACAACACTTAACTGTATCTTTCAAGCATGTATCACTGCCTTCCTGCTGGAACCTGGCCAGTGGGAAAGCAAAGAAAAAAAAAAAACCTGTATAAAAATAGCAATAGAGCTTCCTATAGAGATTGTGGCTTGTAATTGAGGGAGAAAAAGTAATCAGAGCTGGCAAAACGGCCCTGCTCCCTTCACAGCATCTCTTAGTGTCAACCGCAGTGTTCATTCTCTGCCCTCATTAACCCAGATTCCATAGGCTGTTTCCACCATGGGTTATGAAGGGGAGCAGTGGGGTAAGGGCCAAGTGGATGGGATAAAGGCGCATGGGTGGGTGTTCTCATTAAGAGGGTTATGTGTCCAATCCCTTTTCCCTGGTTAGAGGAGGCAGAGGGAGGCACATGCCTGTTACCTCCTGCTTTCCCTGGTTACAGAAAGGAGAGGTTGAGGGCAAATGCTAGAAGTCATATCCTTTTTTTTTTTTTTTTAAAGATTTTATTTATTTATTTGACAGAGAGAAATCACAAGTAGGCAGAGAGGCAGGCAGAGAGAGAGGAGGAAGCAGGCTCCCTGTTGAGCAGAAAGCCCGATGTGGGGCTTGAACCCAGGACCTGGGATCATGACCTGAGCCGAAGGCAGCTTAACCCACTGAGCCACCCAGGCGCCCCTAGAAGTCATATCCTAAAATCTACAAGGAGAATGAATCAGAGCCACACTGCCAGACAAGGGGATTATCAAAGAACAATGAAGTAAAGCTACAAGGAGGGTCGTCTGAGGAGGGGTCAGAGCAAGGAGCAGAAAAGTAAGCAGTGTGAACAGATTAGAGAAGGTCTGGAGAAGGACAGAAGCCCGCGTTTGCTTTTGTGTACCAACAGCCTTCTAGACATTCATGTGGAAGGTTAAAGAGGCCTGAGTGGAATGCAGGGAAAATAGACATGTAGCCTTCCATGAATGTTTTTGCCAGGTCCATGCAGTTGTCTGCTGGGAGGCACTAGACACATTGTTGGCTCGGTGACACAGCCCCTGTCTAGATGTCCTTCCTTTCCCATTTGCTACCTGTTGTTGGTGTTCGGTCTGAATGGAAGAGCAGAGCAGATCTTGGTAAGACCTTTGGGGATCCTCCTCACTGGAAAGGTGATTGTGCTCCCCCCCCATTGAAATTCAAAATTCAAACAAACAAATTACTAACTATTATATGGGAGTCCATCCAAATTCTGTCCACCCCCCCATGGGGACCCATATTAATGCTTTTATTGAAACATTAAATTTGCTTAGAAAATGTTGTCGTGATAGAGTCCTGAGCATAGACACAACCTGTCAGTTGAGTTACTGAGTCAGGCCTGAGGACTGCGGGAGCCAGAGGGAAACAGACATGCTCCTTGAGGATCCTTAGATTGGCGAAATGTGGATGTAATATATGAACAATTTTCTTACCCTAAAAAAACAGATGGCAAGGATTTCTCACTGGCTCCATCTTTACAGTGACCCACACCTTTCTAAAGCAGTAAGTTTGCAAATGACTTGTAATTTTCTGACAACTTCATTTAAAAAAAAAGAAAAAGTTGCTTATCTGAAGATATGGGGGAAGATCTTTCTTTTCGACCTCTGACTGAACAGATTGCCTCAAGATAATGTATATTGTTTCTATGAACTGTTCCTTCTCTTATAAAAATGGAATAACTGTGTATGTAATGACAATGCACAATCAAGTTTAAATCCTTGTAGTGCTAAACTTCTGTCAGAGGTAAGGTTCACTGAAGTGATGTGCCCTGTAGCTTATCACCACGTTATAACGTGCTATCAGGGCTATGGAAGGAGTTACTATTTGTTATGGTGAAAAGTAGTCGTTAGATGTAGGTTGAGGCTATGGCAGGTCTGCCAGTCTTTTGCCTGTCCAAAGAGTAGTTCCAGCATTATTTCAGTCCTGTAACCCAGAAGCTGTCCATGGAGGACCGTGGCACCCAATGGAAAGTGGCTGGCTTCAGATCGCAGCTGTACCGCTGATTACACGTCTGACCTTGCGTAGGTTTCCTAAAATCGCTGGATGTCTGTGATCATCCCAGTCACCAAGAGTTGTATGTAAAGTGCTCACACAGTTCCTGGCACATAACGAAGTCCGTTTGTTTCAGGTGCTCTATTACTCATTATTATTATTGTCAGCAGCATTATTACTGTACTAATACCTTAGCAGTTGATGCTTAAATGCCAATAAATATCATTTTAATATCATTAATCCTTAATCTAATATATTTGGTTAATATTTTATATTGTATGACATACACCTTTTTTTTAAGATTTTATTTATTTATTTGACAGAGAGATCACAAGTAGGCAGAGAGGCAGGCAGAGAGAGGGGGAAGCAGGCTCCCTGCTGAGCAGAGAGCCCAATGAGGGGCTCAATCCCAGAACCCTGGGATAATGACCTGAGCCGAAGACAGAGGCTTTAACCTACTGAGCCACCCAGGCGCCCCCAAGACATACACCTTTTTAATACAGGGATATATCTGAGTATAAATGCTAAATTGATGAAAACACAAACAGGCATAAATTTGTGGTTTCTTGAGGTTCATTTCCTCCATAGACTTCCCTTACTCTGACTTCTCTTAAAATGCTGGCATTCCCCCCCAGGTCTGTCCTCATGTTGCCTCTGTTGCCCATGGCCCACTCCTGATTAGAAAGATCTTATGACGGCATTACCCTTCCTCTAACGTCTACATTCCTTAAAAGGTGCTGCCCAGCCCATCTCCTGATTACTCCTCCCAGCTTGTTAGGTCATCTGCATCTACTGGAACACCCAGCCCCAGTGAAAATGGCCTTTTCTAGATTCTGAGCGCATTAGATGCTTTTGGCTTGCCTTGTCGCTGTGCACTTGGCATTCCCTCAGCCTCAAACATGAAGAGCCCAGCTCTGTTTCCGTGTGATGCGTAGTACTCATCCTTCAGTTCTGAGCATGATGTCTTTCAAGAAGTCTTTTTCTGCACATCTGCCCTGGAGTGATAAACCTCTTCCATGTGCTCCTGTTGCATTTTGTGTTATTTGCACCAAACACAGGATTCTGTTCAATTCTTCTGTGCTTTTGTCACCAGACTCTTTGAGGTCTATAAGAGCAGGGACTTGTCTTTCTCATTGGGAGTCCCTGAACAAGGATTGGACCTACCATTTAGTCACACTCAGTAAATATGAATGGATGAATCTTAGGGTCTCATCTTCACTATATTTAGATAGAGCTCAGTCCTCACCCATGAACCAGCCTTGTTTTCATAGTAACCATTGGAAGTCCCATTGTATCTAAAATCTCAACATTTCAACAGTGAATCTATCAACTGCCCCCTGAAACGTGCTCCTTTTCATATGTTTCTGTCTTAGAAGGTGTACTCTGCCTTGCATGCTAGAAAAGGAAGAAGCTTCCTTACTCCTTTTTCTCCCTCATGCAGTCCTAGCCAAACCACTCATCAACTTTGCCAAATGTGTGCCTCATAGAAATAAGCCCAAAGCATCCTCTTCTCCGTGGAAGTGCGTGGAAGAGAGATTTGAGGATAGCATTGGAGCCTCTGCCCGGACCTACTTCATTGTCCTGCATCAGCCAGCTTTCTTCCCTGGCTCCCCTGGGAGCCTCCCGGATCGGTCTCCCATGTACTTTGCCAGGGTGAGCGATCTGCAACATAGACCTCACATATGTCACTTCTGTGCCCTCGCGTCTTCAGAAGGATCCAGAGATTGTCCATTTCACTTACCAAATACTTGTCAGGAAGACTTCTGTATGTATTTGGAAAGAATAACTTCAGAAGGTACTTGTGTGATGTTATATTTCTAAGGAAAATGCTATGGAAGCTGATTTCTATCTTAGGTTTTGTATCCATAGGGAGAGTTTAGACTTCAAATAATAACAAAAACAAAGTAACAGTATACATAGGCACATAGGTGTCAGTGTGAATGTATGTGTTTGTATGAGGTACACATAATGTGGAGCTGTTACTATCGCTGCTGTGGAAGCTTCATCACCTTCCTGCAGTCCAGCTTCTATTGTCGCTACATGTCGTCGACATGTGGCTTCACGTTAAGGTCCATGGTGGCTACTGAAGCCCCGGTCATGTCCACATTCCAGTCAGCCGGAAGGGGAGAGGAGAGAAAGTAGAACCACACCACCTCCATGTACTATACATGTCATATCACATGTAATTACATGTGATTACACATGCAATTTTGTGACAAGGTTATACTGGCTTTCTGGAATATGCTGCAGAATATTACATTTTTTTTCTGTTTTCCGGTTGAATCTGTAGAATGGTAAGATTAACTCCTCCTCAAAAGTTTGATAAAACATGCCTTAAAATATTTGGGCATGACGTCTGAAGAATTTTTTTAAACCACGCTTCAATTTCTTTCCTGATTCAGAAGCCTATTCACATTTTTCATGTATCGTTGTGTTACATTTGTTCAGATACACAACACGCATTGGTAGGAGGAACTTAATGGGTTCTGGCAGCAAATGTATTCTCTGTGATACAGCTCTTGGAAACCTCTTAGAACTTTCTTCATGTTCCAATACGTGTTCAATTTTAATAATATTTCATGTAGTCTTAGCAAGAGTATTCACTTTCTTCTTCTTTTTGGAGGGTGGGACACTGTTGCATTCTAAGTAATCATTTTATGTTGTTGTCTGAATCTTCTGTGTCTTTACTAAATTTCTGATTGCTTGACCTAATTGAGAGATAGATGTTCCTGGAAATCTCCCACTTTAGTCTTAGATTTATCAATTTCTTATTGTACTTCTATAGATTTTTGCTTTATATGTGCTACGTTTTCATATAAAATTCTTTAGACTTTTTAGTGTTTTCCTCATAAACTGAAACTTTTTATACCATATAATAAAACTTGCTCTCCTTAACGATGCTTTCTGTCTTGAGGTCTGTTTTTTCAACATTAATATAGCTACCCAAGCTTTCTTTTGGCTCATATTTTTCAAGTATATCTTTTACCATCTTTTTAGTTTCAACTTTCCTGCATCCTTACATTTTAGGCATATCTTTTTGGCAGCATAACTACCATTATGCATGGGGTAATTTTCTTGTGTGTTGCATATTTAATTCTCCCCAAACCCAGAAGGTGAGTAGAATTATTATCCTATTTTATTCCCGAGACAGTTAAAACTTAGAGAATTTAATTAATTCACCCAAAGTCACCTAGCAGCCAGTAACAGAGCTGGGACTTAGCTACTTCTCTTAGTCAACAAACGCATGCCTTTAGCCGCTGTGTTCCACTACATGCCAGGAAAGCTTAACTTACGTTCATTATGAGGGAGAATGATCTCTACTAAGAGTGAGCAAACTAGGAAACTTTTTGTAAAGAGCCAGACAGAAAACACTTGAGGCTTTTCAGACCATATGGTTTCTGTCTCAACTTCTCAACTCTGATATGGGAGTGAAAACCCGCCTTTGATAATACAGTAGTGAAGGAGCATACCTGTGTCCTAATAAAACTCTATTTATGGACACTGAAATTTGAATTTCACATCATATTCATGTGTCACAAATTCCTCTTTTTATTTCCCTCTCTCCTTCGAAACATTTAAAAAAGTAGAAACCATTCATACCTTACAAACTATACAAAGGCAGATAGTAGGTCAGATTTGGCCTGTGGGCTGTAGTTTGCAATATGTATACAGATTTACATATATATATATATTTTTTAAGTACAATTTTTAACATTGTATTGTTTAGTAGTTTGAACCTGGGTTAAGTGTAAAATTCGTTAATGTGTTAGAAGCAGTTTTCCAACTGCATGAGTAAATGCACACACATGTGTGAGCCTGCACTGCTTCCCAAGATAGTCCTTACTTCCTTTGGGAAATATTATAATTTAAAGTCTATAGTACATGAACCAGACCTGCTTCAATAAATTTTTGTTTAAAATCAAAGTTATAATTTTTCTGACAGTTATTTTCTATGTGATTTTGTAATTGGTTAATGGCTAGAATAACCTTCTGATCTATCAAAACATTGGCGTTGTCTCCATCTTGTATTGCACTAGTTTATTTTGGAAATATGTGTGTGCCACAGGTATTTTTGTTTGCTTCATTGACCATTTTTTTATATCCTAGCTCTACCTGTATGCTACCTGCCAACAGACTGTAGAATAGCAAACAAAAGGGCGTAAAGAGAAGTATTTGGGATCACGGTGGCGGGACTAGTTGTTGAAACACATTTAGAGATCGTTTTCCATCGTGTGGTATAAGTGTGGAGCCGTGCTACATGGAGCAGGAGCAGAAGTACAAACTGAATGGAGGGCTAGGGTAAATACCAGGTTGAAAATAATAGAAAATTCTAATACTCTTTGGGGGAGAACAAAAAGAATGTGAAGAAATAGGATTTTTTAGAAAAAATGAGAGAGAGAAGAGAGCACTCCCAAGTATAGCAGGCAGCACAAACCGAAGCTTGGGAGTGAGGAGTGCATGAAGTTTTGCAGGTGCTGCGAGGTCCTTTGGACTCAAACCTTTGGCACAAGGCGAGGTGGAAGTAGAGGCCGGAAGTGTCGTTGTGATGACCATGTTTCATTGTGTTCAGTAGGGTTACCTGTTAGTCTCATGCCACTGTGTATTTACTTAAACTACCTTCCAAAACTCCTAAGACAGTTGGGAACATAAATTGATCAGTCTATGACAGACTGGATAAGATCTACTGAATGAATGGAATAACACCAGAAGATGTTGGTATCTAAACACAGTAGTTATCATCCTGTAAGAGGTTACAGTCTTAGGGTTTTCTGGGGTTTATTTTAAGGATTTTATTCTGTTTTGATAGATGCCTGATTAAGATCATAACAAACAAGTTTCTTCCTGTATTTATAGGAAAACAGCATAAGCACCTATCTATCATAGCCTGTAGCTTTAATTTGGAAAGCAGAGAAAATAATTTTGTACATGATACTGCTTTGGGCCTTTTACATTTTTGCCTACCTCTACCCCGCCAAAAGGATTCCATGTCATGAGTATTTTAGATAAGTGCACATTACTCTCTCTCTCTCTCTCTCACTTCGTTGGGGATCTGTTAGCTCTTTTCTTGTGAATTTTAGGAAAAGCTATTTAAGAGATACATTTCTATCAATTCTAACTTAGGAAAGATTTGAACTATGACTCATTTAAAAAATTTGTCTACTTGTAAAATATTGTTTGTTTTTTTTTTTAAAGTAGGCTCCATGCCCAAAGTGGAGCCCAAGGTGGGACATGAACTCACGACCCTTAGATCATGACCTGAGCTGCTATCAAGAGTCAGGTACTTAAGTGACTGAACCACCCAGGTGCCTGCACTTGTAACATATCTTAAAATGCCCCCAAACACAACCATAAGAGGCCAATTCAGAAATAGAGTATGAAATTAAAACTAACATTTTATCCTTGATAAATTCTAATGAAATTATTTTTCTGTAGTTTCGTGTTAAACTTGATGATTTATGTTAATCGATGTGTACATTTTTTACCTGAAACGTGTTAGTTGAAGCACTTCGTATACTTCATTTTGTGAATTTTATATTATCTGTTTTAGATATTTGCATTATCTGTTTTCACCAATCATTTGGGAAATAAATGTTACATAGAATCAATGTCCACATGCCCATTAAGTCTAAATATAGAGCTTCCCTATGCCCCTGCAATTGCACTCCTGGGTATTTACCCCAGAGATACAGATGTAGTGAAAAGAAGGGCCATCTGTACTCCAATGTTCATAGCAGCGATGGCCACAGTCGCCAAACTGTGGAAAGAACCAAGATGCCCTTCAACGGACGAATGGATAAGGAAGATGTGGTCCATATACACTATGGAGTATTATGCCTCCATCAGAAAGGATGAATACCCAACTTTTATATCAACATGGACGGGACTGGAGGAGATTATGCTGAGTGAAATAAGTCAAGCAGAAAGAGTCAGTTATCAAATGGTTTCACTTACTTGTGGAGCATAAGAAATAACACGGAAGACATTAGAAGAAGGAAAGGAAAAGTGAATTGGGGGAAATAGGAGGAGGAGACGAACCATGAGAGACTGTGGATTCTGAGAAACAAACTGGGGGTTTTGGAGGGGAGGAGGGCAGGGCTTGGGTGAGCCTGGTGGTGGGTATTAAGGAGGGCACGGATTGCATGGAGCACTGGGTGTGGTGCATAAACAATGAATCTTGGAACACTGAAAATATAAAATTGAAAGAAAAAAAAAGAATCAATGTCCACATGCCCATTAAGTCTAAAAAAAATGGTTTAGACAGGAACTGTAGATTGTATCTTAAGGAGTTAGCATATTTTAAACAGTCAAATTGCTGTTCAACTACAATGATAAGTTTGAGAGTGAGTTGCGTTCGTCCATATTAAGTGTATGTTGCTTCCATGTTACTCTAGTTGGGGAATGGCAAGTTGTTTTTAAAAGAAGAACAGGGGGAAAAATATTTAAAGAGCATTCTTAGTTTCTTAAGAAGCAGTCTTCTTCATAGCACCTGGACTGCAGATTACTCTTTCCTGTCTAAAAACATGAGAACAAGGTAGGTTTATTCTTACTAGATACAAGAGACTTTTTTTTTTAAGATTTATTTATTTATTTATATTGAGAGAGACAGAATGAGGAGAGGGGCAGAGGGAAAGGGAGAGAGAGTCCCCAGCAGACTCCCTGCTGAGCACAGAGCCTGATGCAGGGCTCAATCCTACAACCCTGAGATCATGACCTGAGCCAAAATCAAGAATCGGATGTCCCACTGACTTTATTGGCCAGCCACCCCTAGATCCAAGATACTATTAAAGTATGACATGCTGTTGTCAGAATGAGGCCAATACTACCTATTGGACCAGATGTTACTATAGCCAAGGAGTTCAGCCCCAAGAAGTGTGTGACTGATGGTGCCTTCAGTCCTATCACTATATAGAGTCTGATATACCCTTTAGAGGGAGAAGACCATTAGAGCAGTGCATAAAGCACTTTGCACTTTGAGAACCCTTGAAAGTGGATTCAGAGAGCATCCCATGTTGGAAAAGGTCATGATGAAGCTGAATTCAGTACAGATTAACATTAACATGGGGTGCAAAGTAGAACAGATTATGGAAGAGTCAAAATTTTTCTGATCCAACATCGAACAGTACTCCTACTCCTGTTCAGCACTGTAATTTGTACAGGATATTTAAATTAAAAAGCATAATTTTAAAAAATAGCAATAGTAGAATTGTTGATACAAATAGCAAGAGTTAAGGTGCTGGTAATTAACGTTCATGAGACAAATCAGAATGAGCTTAAAGAAGTGCTGGGACTAGCATATTGCTAAAGAAATTACTGATGAGAACATGAACTGCTTAGTTGAAATCAGTGTGGAATGGATGGAGCTGAGGAGCTTAGTCAGGTCTAAAGTTACTGTCCTTGGTCACGCATAATCACTAGAATTTACCAGTTACCACAGATCATCAGTGTTTTGAAGCTTTCATTCCTAATCTGTAGAACAAGAGTTGGCAAGCAGCAGCTGGTGGACCGAATCAGGCGGACAGCCTTTTACTGCAAGTACACACAGCCACACCCGCTCATGATGCATCCCTGGTGGCTGCTTCTACCCTGCAGTGGCAGAGTTGGAGAGTTGCCACAGAGACAGCATGCCCTGCGAAGCCTAAAGGGCTTTGCACAAGCTTGCCCAACCCTGACCTAGCAACTTTGTTGAAAATTGATTACTTCAATAGAATTCTCTTACATAAAATGGATATTTAAGTTTGTTCTGTGTATCCATTCCTTGCTAAGTGAACCACATTTGCAGAATACAAAAATATCTCTTAGAAACTATTCATAAAAGTAACTCAGTAAATATTTGTCAAGTTGATTTGAGGATCTGTGCAAGAATATGAATATGAGTACCATAGAAACAGTATTATAAGTCCATAATATCATGGACACGGATGCTTTCTCCTGGTATATTACATTCCTGAACTAACAAAGTCTTCGTTTTCGTATCTTTTACAGTAATAATGAAATACTCCTTTCAGTTACTGGATAAATAGAACCAAAGTCTTTGTTGTTAAAGAACGGTATTTCTCTCTCTTGAGGATACCCTAAAATCATAGGCCTGTTCAAAGCCTCTGACATAAAGTATCAAAACTAGGGATTATACTAAATGCCAGTTGTTGGTATGCCATTATGCATACGTGTCTCTATAGAAAAACAAAACAATTTCCCAAGCATCAGAAGTTTTTATTGTTTATATATATGCATATATTAACCTTAGCACAGAGTCCACTGTTTATATATATATGTATATAAATAGTAAAAAATACATATATTCATATATGTAGTAATTGAAGTAAAACTACATAAAATGATTTTTCCCTTACCTCACATCATATTTAGTTTTTTGTTTGTTTTAATGCCACCTTATGATTTATTTTAACTAGGTAATAGATAAGAAATTCATCTTGGAAATTAATCTTGGAACAATTGCAATTTAGTAACAGCACTTTTAACTTGAATTAGACTTATTTCCAAAACCATGATTAGGCCTTTGTATATGGCTTAATTTTGTTGGATAGCTTGCATACTTACTGACTCAGATAAAAAGTAGATCAGAGAGACTGTCATCTCTAAGCTGGATTGTTGCCATAGACTGTTTTTTTAATATTAAAAAGATAGTCTCTTCAATAAATGGTGCTGGGAAAATTGGACAGCTATGTATAAAAGAATGAAACTCAACCATTCTCTTACACCATACACGAAGATAAACTCGAAATGGATAAAAGACCTCAACATGAGGCAGGAATCTATCAAAATCCTAGAGGAGAACATCCTCGACATTGGCCACAGCAACTTCTTTCAAGACATGTCTCCAAAGGCAAAGGAAACAAAAGTGAAAATGAACTTTTGGGACTTCATCAAGATCAAAAGCTTCTGCACAACAAAGGAAACAGTCAACAAAACAAAGGGGCAACCCACGGAATGCGAGAAGATATTTGCAAATAACACTACAGTCAAAGGGCTGATATCCAAGATCTATAAAGAACTCCTCAAACTCGGGGCACCTGGGTGGCTCAGTGGGTTAAAGCCTCTGCCTTTGGCTCAGGTCATGATCCCAGGATCCTGGGATGGAGCCCCACATCGGGCTCTCTGCTCAGCAGGGAGCCTGCCTCCTACTCTCTCTCTCTGCCTGCTTCTCGGCCTACTTGTTATCTCTCTCTCTGTCAAATAAATAAATAAAATCTTAAAAAAAAAAAAAAAGAACTCCTCAAACTCAACACACACCAAACAGATAATTATGTCCAAAAATGGGCAGAAGACATGAACAGACACTTCTTCAAAGAAGACCTGCAAATGGCTAACAGGCACATGAAAAAATGTTCATCATCATTAGCCATCAGGGAGATTCAAACCAAAACAACATTGAGATACCATCCTGCACCAGTTCAAACGGCCAAAATTAATAAGACCGTAAACAACAAGTGTTGGAGAGGATGTGGAGAAAGGGGAACCCTCTTATACTGTTGGTGGGAATGCAAGTTGGTGTAGCCACTTTGGAAAACAGTGTGGAGCTTCCTTAAGAAATGAAAAATAGAGCTTCCCTATGACTCTGCAATTGCACTACTGGGTATTTACCCCAAAGATACAGATGTAGTGAAAAGAAGGGCCATCTGTGTTCATAGCCGCAATGGCCACAGTCACCACACTGTGGAAAGAACCAAGATGCCCTTCAATGGATGAATGGATAAAGAAGAAGATATGGTCCATATATACAATGGAGTATTATGCCTCCATCAGAAAGGATGAATACCCAACCTTTATATCAACATGGATGGTACTGGAGGAGATTATGCTGAGTGAAATAAGTCAAGCAGAGAGAGTCAAGTATCATATGGTTTCACTTACTTGTGGAGCATAAGGAATAACCTGGAGGACGTTGGGAGATGGAGAGAAGTGAGTTGGGGGAAATTGGAGGGGGAGACAAACCATGAGAAGCTGTGGACTCTGAGAAACAAACTGAGGGTTTTGGAGGGAAGGGGGATGGAGGGTTGGGTGATCCTGGTGGTGGGTATTAAGAAGGGCATGTATTGCATGGAGCACTGGGTGTGGTGCATAAAGAGTGAATTTTGGAACATTGAAAAGAAATAAAATGGAAAAAATATATATATAGTATGTAAGTATTAACACACTACTGCAAAGTAACGGACCGAATAAGAAATAAGATGGCAAATCAAGTATGTCTCAAAACAAGCAATATTCTAAAACCTATGGGATACAGCAAAAGCAGATGTTAGAGTGAAATTTACACTATAAAGCTTGTGTTAGGAAAAAAGCGCAAATAAACAACAATACACCACAAGGAACTAGAAAAAGAAGGAACTTAGCTGAAATTTATCATTGTCAGAAATGAATGGAAGACTTCAGGGAGACCCTTACCTCAGAGATAAGAGAATAAAACAATCCATCAGAAATGAAGAATGCAGTAACGGATCATGGAAACAGCAGCCTAGAAGAAGCAGAGGAGTGAATTAGTGAACCGGAAGACACTAGTAGAGGAAAGAAATAACAAAGAAAATTCAGATAAATGAAATAGAGACTAGAATAAACAATAACATAACATTGAAAGTAACAACCAGTTCAGTCTCCCCCCCCCCAAAAAAAAACAAAACTGGCAGTAATCTAACTGCATTAACTAAGAAAAAACAAGCCAAAAAAAAAGCAAAATGAGAACTGCAAGAGAAAATAGTACAAGAAATGACCAAAGACATAACAGAGTATGGTAATAGATTAAGCAATTATATACTAACAAATCAGATAACTTAGAAAAACATAAAGCTAGTTCCTAAAAATGTACAAGTTACCATGCTTTAGTTGTGAATCCAATAAATGGGAAATCTTCTTAGACCAATAACAAGAATGAAAGGTGAATTAGGAATCAGAAATCTCCTAGCACAGAAAATCCCCAGACCACGTGGCTTCACTGGTAAATTCTACCGAGTATATAAAAAAATGACTATCTTTATCAAAATCTTACAAATAATGGAATAGAGGGAATACATTCAAAATCATTCCATGAGGCCTGTATTGCCCTGATACCAAAGCAGAATAAAAACAATACAAGAACAAAAAAATAATAATAATAAAAATACAAGAACAAAAAAGTCTAGTTTGTCTGTTTCCTTCCCCAGATTAGGGAAGTTTTCTGGTATTATTTTCTCACATAAACCTTCTGCTCCTTTTTTCTCTTCTTTTGGAACTCCTGTCATACCAGTGTTAGGATGTTTGATGGAATCACTGAGTTCTCCCAAGTGTATTCTTGTGTTCCATAATTCTTTCTTTTTTTTGAAGATTTTATTTATTTATTTGAGAGAGAGCGCATAAGCGGGGTGGGGGGGTGGCGGGGGCAGAGGGAGAGGGAGAAGCAGACCCCTCACTGAGCTGGGAGCCTGATGCGGGACTTGATCCCAGGACCATGGGATCATGACCCAAGCTAAAGGCAGACGCTTAACGGACTGAGCCACCAAGTGCCCCACCATAATTCTTTCTCTTTTGTTCAGCTTCATTATCTTCCATTACTTTGTCTTCTGGATCAGATTCATTCCTCTGCTTCTTCTAGGCTGCTGTTTCCATGATCAGTTACTGCATTCTTCATCTCTCACTGATTCTGTTTTATTCTCTTATCTCTGTAGTAAGGGCTTCCCTAAAGTCTTTCATTCATTTCTCAAGCCCAGTGAGTGTGCTTATGATCGTTGCTTTAAATTTTCCGTCAGATGTTACTTACATCTGTTTTGCTTAGGTCTCTGGCTGTGGCCTTCTCTTGTTCTCTGATTTGGGATAAATTCCTCCATCTTGGTATTTTGTCCAAGTCTCTTCCTCCTTCTCTGTGTTAGAAAAGCCTGTTACGTCTCCTGCTCCTGAAAACAACGGCCTTCTGAAGAAGAGGCCCTGCACTGCCCAGGGCCTGGCCCTTCAGGGAGTGCCTCAGGTGTGCGCTGCACGCGCTCTGTGGCTGTGGTTTGGCTGCTCTGGCCTTCGGGCCGGCGGTCTGCACGGGCTCTCCTTGCCCGCTGTGGGCAGCGTTTGGTCCCTGGCCCAAATGTGGTGAGTTTTAATGAGGTGTGCTCGGGTCTGTTTGTGAAATGAGACCTGTCAGCACCTCCACCAGAACTGAGGCCTTGCAGAACTCCCTGGTTGGGAGACGTGGTGTGGGCAGGGGTTTCAGTTTGTCTTCTGGAGGAGGGGCCCGCCGCTCTGCGACGGAGGCAGGCTTGACCGGGAAGGGCTTTCCCAGCAGTGTGTGGGGTGGGGCGTGGGACCCGGTATAAGCGGGGTACGCAGCCAGTGTGGGCGCTGTGCTGTTTACTGCAGGTGGGTCTGTGTTTATGCTGAGGGGCGGGGAGGGAAATGGGGCCAGCGGGTGCCTTTGTACCCAGAGAGGCGTCTCTGTAATGCTGCCTCTCAGGGATGCACTCCAAGAAGAGCAAATGAAAATCTTCCTGCCAGTGCCCCAGGCATTTCTCAGGTTGCAATTTCCACACTGTGTTCCCTTGGGTTGTTTGCCTGCTCTCTCTCCAGCAATAGGGAAGTGCCCTCTGTGTTCTATCCCAGCCAAACCCACTGGCCTTTAAAACTCCCGGCCTTGAGCCCCACTCGTTGCAAGAAGTCACGGAATTCAGCCCCTCTCATTTTTGACGCCAGTGACGGGGGAACCATTCCCTTTTGTGCTCCTCTCTCACCCTTTTTTGCATCCAGGGCTCCCTCTCCTCCACAGCAGCCACAATCCCTTTCTGCCCTAAACCACGTCTCTGCACTTCCTACCTTCTTTGATAGGGCCTCTTCTCTCCCTTTAGGTGTGGACTTATTCTGTCAGTCTTCAAGCTGATTTCTGGGGTATAGTTGATCTGTTCCCTCGTTGCATTTATGGGATGAGAGGAGCTTAGGGTTCAGCTGCTCTGCCACCATCTTGTTATATTGTCTACTATAGCTTCTTAACTGATTTCTGTGCTCCCATCCGTTCCCCAGTCTGTGCCTTTCAAATGAAATAACCAGAGTGAACCTTTTAGAACCAGCAGATCACATTTCTCTCCCCACAGCTAACTAATGTCTTCCAAATCACAGTGTCCCATCAGAGTTCTCATGATGCCATGCTAGGCACATCCCTCAGGGCCTTTGTACATGCCCCTTTTCCTGGAATATTCTTTCTGCAGATGTAAAAAGACTTCACCCCTCTTCTCCTTTAAGTCTTTATTGAATGTTACATTCTTAGTGAGATTCTCTCTGACCACTTCTATTCTCCTTGCTAATATCCCCATTCTTCTTTTCTGTTTTAATTTTCTCTACAGCAAGCACCACCACCCTACATTCTATATGTTTTACTTAACATAGGCTCCATTATAACAGGCATTTTTGTTTATTTATTCACTGCTGTACTTCAGGGTCTTCACATAGAAGATGCATATGTATGGTACATATGTATCAAATGAAATTTGGTAAATGAATTTAAAAATTGGCAAGAATAATAATGAAAGCAAAAAAGGACTGGAATAATAATGAAAGCAAAAAAGGACTGGAGCAAAAAAGGACTACATAACAGTCTCGTAGCTATTACGGGGAAGGATGGTCTTGAGTTCCGTAGGCCCAGGAATGAATGACCAGAGTACTTTGTATCTAGGATATGTATGGGGTCCATGGAGTATCTGACATTCCCATCACTTATTAAGCTGTTTATACTTGAACTAGGGCTTTTTAAAAATAATTTTACCTCTTAACAGGTGTTGACGTTGTATAAACATGTTGTGGTATGCTCTTAAAATTCTAGAAGAAGGGGGGAAAACTCTTTAACATATATTGTTCTAATTTCTCCAGAGTAAGGTTTAAGCCCAATGTGTTTCTTTTTTTTTCTTTTTTTTTTTTTAAGATTTTATTTATTTATTTGACAGATCACAAGTAGGCAGAGAGGCAGGCAGAGAGAGGAAGGGAAGCAGGCTCCCTGCTGAGCAGAGAGCCAGATGTGGGGCTGGATCCCAGGACCCTGGGATCATGACCTGAGCCGAAGGCAGAGGCTTTAACCCACTGAGCCACCCAGGCGCCCCAAGCCCAATGTGTTTCTAATGACCTTTGTACATTTTTTGGATAAATCAGAAGCGTATGCCACACAAAATGCAAATGGGAAAAGTATGGACAAGGAGAAAAGCTCATAGATTATAGTTATTATGAAAAAATTGCTTTCAAATTGTACCTGTGTATCTTCAAGAATTTATAGTCTTATAATAATAGCAAGGACTTCTGTAGTGCTTACCATCAACGGGCATGGTTCTAAAAGCTTTACATATATAAACTCACTTCATCTTCACAGGATTTCTGAGGTATGTAATATCATTTCCATTTTATAGTGAGAAAATTGAGGTTTTATAGAGGTTTAATAATCTGTCCAAGATTATACAGTAAGTAGTAGATCGAGGCTTCAAATCCAGGCAGTTTGATTTCAAAACTTCTGCTTGTCACTACTGTATTATGCTGCCAATGAGGACCTCCCCCCTTTAATTTCAATCAGAGGTAGCCAAAGAAGATAGAGTACACAAGTGCTGGACACTTGATATATATCACTCTGTAGCACTGGGCAATCCCAGCAGTTCCTGAAAGGCTCAAAAAAAAGAACCAGTCCCAGATCCAAATATCTCAGCTTTAGAAATTTATTTCGGCGTGGACATCTGAGTCCTGCAGCTGCTATGTTTGGTCTTTGTGTGGCCACAGGTGTTGGCTGTACTGCTAGGGCACATAATGGAGGATGACAAGGCGAGCATAGTGGGGACTGCCAGCCCCAGGAGGTAATGCCAAGTTTAATACTGAAAGTCAAACATAGGCACGTGCCAATTTTCTTATAAATGCATTTTTATTGAAGAAAAACAAAGATGTCTTCTAAAAAACATCATCTGTGGATGGATAAAGGATATATTGGCATAACAAACAGTAGCATTAGGGGGCTTAAGAAATAAAATTTCATTTAAAAACTGGGGGTTGAGAGTGATGAAATCAGACAGTTATGTCAAGGAATGACCACTTGAATATCAAGTAAACAATAATCAGAATCTACATAGTTCTAGGATCTCAGAGTGCTTAGGTTTTCATGTAAAAATTTTTTCTTCAAAAAGAAAATCAAAGAAATAAACCACACCCAGAACCTTAAAAAAACAAAACAAGAATACACCAGGCACTTTCTGTGAATAGATGCTTCAGTGACCATAACATGTGATGCATTGGTGAAAGGGGCCTAGAGCCTTCCTTAGGTGGGTTGAGCCATTCACCTGAATTGAACAAACGCTTGTGGATGATCAGATACATGCACTAGCACGATGACTTAGACTTGGAGAGCAAAGAGAAGTCAGAACACAGGTCACTGTAATGGAAAGTGCACTCGGTAAGTAACAGAATCACCAAGACAATGTTGGCACTCAAGGGAAGAAGACCCTGTATTAGATTTGAGACCCAGATGGGCCCTAAGTAGAAGTTAGGATTTGAAATGGTGTCTAATAAGTTAACTTAGGCTTTCAACCAGAAGAGAGGGAAGGCATTCCGGGGAGAGGAAATTGAGTGATAAAAGGGAAGACGTGGATAGGTAAGTTTCAACATAATTAGCAAGCTGTCCACTTTTTCTGGAGTATAAGGTCAGTAACCTGAGAAGCTCAGAGTCTAGTAAGGGAGCTCTGAGCCCAGGGACAAGGACTAGCTCTTGTTCTGACTCATAGAGCAGGTGTTTGGTTAATGTTAGGTGAAAGGAAATGGCAGGTAGGTGAATTGTTAGGTGGAACAGAATGTATAATGGTATATGCGCAGACAGCCCTTATGCAGTGTGAACTGTGTTCTAAGGGAGGCACATCAAAGGCAGCAGAGGCAGGTCATTTTGCCTACAGAGTCTGGGGAGGCTTCAGGATGGTTGATGCTGGAGCTGAGTGGATCCTAAAAACTGAGAGGTTTCTAGATGAAGTGGGGGAGAAGGGTGTTTCTTTTAGGGAGCAGTGTGTACAAGAATGTGATCTGTCATGCAAATGGCAAATGACTGTGGCTCCAGAGAGGGTCCGCAGGAGAGGACTGGCTGAGAGAAGGGTGCTTGGGATGGATGAGAACAGATAGTGCCACCTGTGGACACCGTACCAGAGATCCCGGGTCCTGTGTCCTAGGTATATGGGAGCCAGCATTTATTTTAAAGGGAAGGAGTGGCATGGGAAAAGCTTGTACTTCAGAAATGTAACACTAAAGCGGTATGGAGAATGGCCTGGGTGGTGAGACTCTGCAGGCAGGAAAAACCAACCAGGGGATTACAGTGTGGCATGTAAACAAGAAGGTGAGCACACGAAAACCTATATCCATACATGCTAAAAAGATGTCAAGTACGTGAATCACCATAGGAGGCTGGCTTTAGTCAAAGTTTATCGTGTGGGATTTGGAACCAGGTTTTATTTTAAAAGACTTTCATTCCTGTTTTAACTTAAAAGTAACAAGTTACTTTATCTCACGGATTCCTACTATGTATTAGAATATCTACAAAAGATGCTGGTGATAATATCAATGTATTCATTTTCTTTATGTCGTTATACATTATGTTACTGTGTGGTGTATCTACACGATACATATTTATTGCATGGATGATAAAGTACTCTAGTTTGCTCTAGCCTTGTAATGCATCTAGTATCTTGATGCAGGGAGAGTTTAGTAGGTGATGACGCCATGATTACCTCCTAACATCCCTTCTTTAAGGTGACTCTTCTGATTTGGCCATTTAGCAATTTTATGGAAAAAAAATAATTCCTTCTCAAGACTTTAATGTGTGAAGTGTGATTACCAGTATCACTTCCCATTTACTGATGGTATATTTTTGTCAGATTTTATATATATTCTCTCTTAGTTTGTCTAGATAAATGTATTTGTGTAATTTAGATAAGTTTAGGTACTTGATCAAATTTTCTCAACCTCTTCACCTATCTGCCCAAAATTCATCTTGAGTATTTTAGTACATGGTTTAAAAATATTCTCCAATTTAAAATCAGTTTTTAAATAAATAAAATCATCCAAATTTTTCTTATTTCCAGGATTCTACCTAGTCCTGGATAAAGACATAAAATGGGGTTAGTTCATTCCATTACAAATTGACATAAGCTCTCCCTGCGGTGAGCGGTTCTTCTCCTTTTCTCTATTAAATCCCTATTATTTTCTCCAAAACTCTTATTCCAAATGTTTTCCCAGTTTTCAGAAATAGCAAGATGGACTTTTCTTCCCCTTGATTCTCTGGAGATCAGGATAATTTTATTGAGGCCAATTGACATGAGCTCTCTCACTTTTCTATCAACATTGAAATGATCTGGATAGTCATTCATTTCCTCTGTGTTCTTTCTACCTTCAAGAAATCATTCTTGACTTAATTCAGGGCTAACCCTGTCCATGAGACCATGTTTTCCCTCATACTTGAAGATGTCTCTCTTCCATTATCTACTCCTTCTTTGACCATTAGCTTATCTCTTTCTGTCTTTACAAATGACCAAAGTCTCCCCAAACTGTAAACAGTCACTCACTACCCTTTATAATCTGAACAGTCCTGAGCCCTTGTGCAAAGTCTCTCTTCATTACATTCTGTGGAATATAGTCCACAGAGTTCTTGCTACGTCTTCATCCTGCAGCTGTTTGTGGTTTAGGTTCTGCCTGCTCCTACCCTACTCCACAGAACTTAACTTTTTCAAAAATTAAACTTCAGCTTTCGAAACCCAAAGATGTTCCTGATAGTTCATACTCTTAAATGCTTCCTGTTTTTTATCCTCTTAAATCCCTCTTTGGTACCTGACACTCTTTTGCGCTATTTTTTGAAATACTGTGTTTTCAAGATCATCTTTGATGCTGTGTGTTGTCTGCCTTATGTTCCTGAGCCTAGGCATAAGTACCCTTCCTGCTGAGTCCTTACTACTCAGCTCTGCTCTCGCAGCATTCTCTCTGGAGCCAGTGCCATTTCTGCCATTGTTCTAACTGTAATTTTGATCTGAATGATTTCTGGATCCCAGTCTGTGAGCTCATGCTAAAGCTTCAGTCCCTGTTGTCAAACAAGTTCCTCTAAGAAGGTACAATGAATGCTTTTAAATAAACCAAATGCTGATTTATACAGCTTGTATACAGACACTGATATATTTAGAGTAAGGGTTCATGATGAAATGCATTTGTTTCAGAAGAAAAGTGTATGCCACGTGGAATATACACACACACACACAAATTTGTGTAGGATGTGTATGGGTCTTTGTTGTATTATTTTTATTCTTAAACTTTCTTCTAAGTTAAAATTATTTCCAAAAAATAATTGTAAAAAAATAAGTGGGATATAACTAAAGTTGTACTGAGAGGAAATTTCATAGCTATGAAGACATTTATCATAAAATAAAAGAAGTAAATACAAATAAACTTTCAACTTAAGAGACAGAGTAAGGGAGGGAGACACACGTTATAGGCCTAAATTAAACATTCAAAAAAAATTGAGTAATGCAGACAAGGGTAAAAGTGAGCATACACAAGTAAGAAAGCTACAGGGACTTCTCACTTAGCTGTTCATTACTAAATAGGTCCCCATTATCTCCTCCACCTCTCCTGCTCTTCCTTCTTCTCCTCCTTTTATTTTTCCTTTTTTTCCCCCTTCCTTTCTTTCCTTCTTTCTGCTTTAAACGTGCTTTTCTCCAAGTTTGCTCTCAAAATTGTACTTTCTTTAAAGTGCAAGGTATTAAAAGATACCTAATGGAGAGACATGACCTAGTTTGGAAATTGGAGAAAGTCTTTTCTGAGGCAGTGATGTGGGAGCCATCATTTAAAGGGTAAGTAAAGATTCTCGAGGCAAAAGTTCAGGAAAAGGTAGAAGAGAAGCAAGGATAAAGGTTTAACAAGAAAAAAAGCAAAATGAACATTCTCAAGAAAGTAAATAAAGTCCAAAGTAGGTGGAGCAGAGGGAGAAAGAAGAGATAAATCTAAAAGAAAAATAGCAGTGGTCCAAAAAATGTAAGCTGTGTAACCATTTAGGAAAGCAACAAAGAAATAGCAGCTATATATTAATTTCATATAAAGCAAGTACTTTTACTAAAAAGTTAACCAATTCTGTAATAGTCGAATTCATAATTAAATTCAAGCCATGATGTTTAAACCATAAAATAGTACATTAAATGAATATATAATAAAAAAGCTATCAAAATAAGGAAAAAAAAATTTTTTTTTAAAGATTTTGTTTATTTATTTGAGAGAGAGACAGTGAGAGAGAGCATGAGCGAGGAGAAGGTCAGAGAGAGAAGCAGACTCCCCTCGGAGCTGGGAGCCCAATGCGGGACTCGATCCCGGGACTCCAGGATCATGACCTGAGCCGAAGGCAGTCGTCCAACCAACTGAGCCACCCAGGCGTCCCGCAAAATAAGGAAAAAATTTTAAATATTACTTTTGGTTTTACAGACAGTAGAAAAGTATAGGGGATATTTGAATAATATATTTAATGTGTTTGTTTAAGAAACAAAATTAATTATAAGAGAAAATATTCTTTTATTTTCTTTTATGAATTTTTCATGGAACATTTATGAAAATAAGCTCTATATTAAGTCCATATATGCAATGAAAACTAATAGATTAAAAAAATTTCAATAAGGAAAGCCGTATTTGTTGTAACAGAAGATACTATATAGAGAATATAAAATATATGTATAAAATATATAGAAGTAAAAATATAGAAATATAAAATATTAAAATTTTTATATAATAGAAATATAAAATATATATTCTATATAGAAAATATATAGAAGCAAAAACTTAATTCAAATAAAAATTTATGTGAGTTTATAAAATAAAAATCTGGAAAAAGAACTTGTAGCAAAGAGGAAATAAAAAAATTCAATGTCAAGCTCTGAAAAATAATGAAAAGGGGCACCTGTGTGGCTCAGTTGGTTAAGCATCTGACTTTGGCTCAGGTTATGATCTCAGGGTCCTGGGTTGAAGTCTGGCATCTGCATAGGCCTCCACGCTCAGCGGAGAGTCCGCTTCTTCTTCTCCCTTTGCTCCTCGCCCTCTCCTGCTCGCTTGCTCACTGTCTCTCAAATAAATAAAATAAAATCTTTGAAAAAAAAGTAAAATAATGAAAACAATAAAATCTCAAAGGTGAACCAGAGCTATACTGAGATGTAAATTATAGCCTTAAATACTTTATTAAATAGTACAAGATTAAAATAACTTGACTACATACACAGCCTATTACGTATACAATAAAAATGGTATTGAAGAGAAACTGGAAACATAACATACCAAAGATAAAAGCAGAAATTGAAGAAGTAGAAGAGCATTGAACTGTTAATGTCAAGAACTGATTTCTTCAAAAAGACAAATATGTTTTAACTCTTATCTGCAGATAGTATTAATGTCCAAGGCTAATGAAAAAAATTTAACTTGCATTAGATGATAGATGAGAAGTTGGCAGAAAGTAGATGCCTCCTTACCAGATGTGAAAATTTATAAGACTCAGACATTCAGAATACACACATTTGAGCCAAAATGTAGACAGCAATAAGTGAGAATATTATGTGTCTGGTCAACAAGTACAAGGATAATTTTCAACTTTACATGAGTCAATTAAGTTGAAATACCACGTACATCAAATTGGAAAAGGTCTTCTGCCGATAATGATTTTTAGCTCTGATGAGCATTTAGGAATTAGGCTCTCTTAAATACTGTCCCTGGTAGTTCTGTTCATGCCAGCTTTCTTGAGAAAATTAGGCAGTAGAGATCAAAACCTATACTCAGAACTTCACTTGTCAAAATTTTCCTAAGGAAATACATCTGAAATTTGCATGAGGACTAATAACTGAAAATGCAACAGAAATAAGATAAATGTTTATAATTATTTAATAATAATTTTCATTGGGTATTTATTGAATCTTACAGTACATGCCAAGTGAGCATTTTATGAATAGTATCTCACAGTTTCATCATAAAATTAGTGTTTTTCCCATTTAAGGAAAAAGAAACAGATTTAGAGAAGCCAAGAATATTGTCCCAAATCATATGAGTGAATCAATGATCCAAGAATTGTTACTCTGACAATAAAATCTCACTTAATCACAATGTTAAAATACTCATCATTGTGGGGCGCCTGGGTGGCTTAGTGGATTAAAGCCTCTCCCTTCGGCTCAGGTCATGATCCCATGGTCTTGGGATCAAGCCCCGTGTCAGGCTCTCTGCTCAGTGGGGAGTCTGCTTCCCCCCACCGCCCCCCATCTGCCTCTCTGCCTACTTGTGATCTCTGTCTGTCAAACAAATGAATAAAATCTTAAAAAAAAAAAAAATACTCATCGCGGGGCACCTGAGTGGCTCAGTGGGTTAAGCCTCTGCCTTCAGCTCAGATCATGATCTCAGGGTCCTGGGATCAAGTCCCACATCAGGCTGTCTGCTTGGTGGGGAGCCTGCTTCCCCTCTCTCTGTGCCTACTTGTGATCTCTCTCTCTCTCTCTGTCAAATAAATTTAAAAAAAATCTTTAAAAAAAAAATATTCGTGGGACACCTGGGTAGCTCAGTTGGTTAAGCAGCTGCCTTCGGCTCAGGTCATGATCCCAGAGTCCTGGGATCAAGTCCCACATCGGGCTCCTTGCTCGGCAGGGAGCCTGCTTCTCCCTCTGCCTCTGCCTGACACTCTGTCTGCCTGTGCTCCCACATGCTCTCTCTCTAACAAATAAATAAAATCTTTAAAAAAAGAAATACTCGTCACTTATGACAGCAAGAGAAATATAAATATCTTAAATATACATCACCAGGATTTCAAAAGTCGTATTGAATCCATATACTATGTAGAAATGATTAATAATATTTTAGTAATATATCAAACTTGTCTCAACATTAACAAGAAGAAAAATTGGTGGGAAAACCAGTATATTCTTTGTGAGATAGATAGATAGATGATAGATAGATAGATCTATACACCAGATAGCCTACAATTGAATTCTAGGTCTACCACTAACCTTATAGGGTTATGGAAATTCAATGAGATAATTTATGTAAACTCCTTAACTGGTTATCAGAATGCCAGACACATAGTAAATTTCAAAAAAGCATACACATCTCCAGTGTCAACTATGCTCTCCCTGGTCTCTGAGAACTAGGTCAAGCTGCTTGGCTTAGAAGGTCTCAATGATTTTCAAACAGATCTGAGGACCTTAAGAGTTTCCTGACTCCTGCATTCAACATGCCACCCTTTCCCATGTGGCAGAGGGCCAGATGGGAAACCACTCTCACTAAACATTGTGAGTGGACTTTACTGAAGTACTTGGGGTTGCAGAGAGTGGTAATACCAAGTACCACCAGTTTAAAATAATAATTATCAGTAATCTCCAGTCATATTTTAGACATGCCTATTGCACGATTTTCTGCTACCACCACACTAACTAGTCGTCCTGTCCCTGCATCCACACGGCACCTTGTCTCATCCAAGGAGGACAGTGTGAGGCTTTCTCAGAGGCTTTAGTGCCAGCCAGCAGCTAGCATGTAAGCGCACCCGCCACACCGAATGTTACACGTGAAAACCATGTACCAAGTGTCATCAGTGCTGCTTGTCTTTGGAATTGAGCTTATAGATGGTTTTAATTTCTCCTCTATACTTTGTCTTGTAATTTTTCTTCAGTGAATAAATAGTGCTTATAGAATTTGAAAAATAGGGCGCCTGGGTGGCTCAGTGGATTAAGCCTCTGCCTTCAGCTCAGGTCATGGTCTCAGAGTTCTGGGATCGAGTCCCACATCGGGCTCTCTGCTTGGCAGGGAGCCTGCTTCCTCCTCTCTCTCTCTCTGTGCCTACTCGTGATCTCTCTCTGTCAAATAAATAAAATCTTTAAAAAAAAAAAAAAGAATTTGAAAAATAATAATGTTCTTTTTAAAGATTTTATTTATTTGTGAGAGAGAGAACAAGTGAGGTGGGGCAGAGGCAGAGGGAGAAGCAGACTCCCAGCTGAGCAAGGAGCCTGATACAGGACTTGATCCCACGGCCCCAGGCTATGACCTGAGCCAAAGGCAGCCTCTTAACTGACTGAGCCGCCCAAGCACCCAGCAATGCTTTAAAATAAAGGGAGACGGTACATAATAAATTTAAGGAAATATTTTTTTGGAGCACATGTTTTGTTTTGTTGTTAATTGCCACTTAGTTACATGTTTAAGTTAGCTAGAACTTTTTATTTACATGGAATAATTTACGAAGTAACCCAATAAAATGGCCCGCAAATGACGGTATGAAAGTGTTTCGCTTCCCAGGGAGATGAAACATTCTGCTAAATTCGTATGTCTTGCCTTTCATTAAATAAAAGCGATATTCATATGATTAAACTAAGTCCCCATTCATTTTAATATATAACCATTCAGGGGGCGCCTGGGTGGCTCAGTGGGTTAAAGCCTCTGCCTCCGGCTCAGGTCATGATCCCATGGTCCTGGGATCGAGCCCCACATCGGGCTCTCTGCTCGGCAGGGAGCCTGCTTCCTCCTCTCTCTGACTGCCTCTCTGCCTATTTGTAATCTCTGTCTGTTAAATAAATAAATAAATAAAATATTTAAAATACATAACCATTCAGGAAAATCCTTAAAGTTGCTTGAATGGTGCCCAAAGTAACACATTATTCAAATAATACAGATGTTTTTAAGATCCCAGATATCACCAGGATGAAGCCTGTGTTCACTGAAGTATGAGAGAAGAGCTGGGAAAGTTCAGTTTCTAGAACCTATTCCGTGTTGTACAGTGACAGCTGCTCACTCCCTCGGTTTAGTCATAGGAGCAACGGCGTACAACAACAATCCCCAAAGCATGATTTGTTCTGACTCTTCACTTGAAAGTAATAGGAAGTGAGAACAGCTGGCAGATGGGTGTTTTCATGGGTCTGAGGGCAAGAATGCCTAAGACTTGGGAAGGGACGGGGACCCAGAACTGAAAACCCACAGGGCTAGGCAGTGCGAACCCCTTCTACTTCATTCATATTTTCAGTCACAGTTGCTGTGTTTCAGGGGAGGTCAAGGACTGTCACTCCACCAATAATGATTCGTGAGACTAAGCCAGACGGAATGGGGTTAGATCCTCTTAGTTTTTATTCTAAATTTGTAGAAAAGAGAATTCATTTGGCCCAGATTTGGGAAGGAATTCCCTTTGTTCAAATACCTAAATTCAGTAGAATCTTCATGTGTAGTTTATTCCACTCATGCTTTTAATAGCCTTCTAGTTTTGGGTACCTGACATCATTTCATTATAAATTCAGGGATTCTGTCTTGTAGGTTGGATGTTCAGAAAATGGGATCATTGTGTGTAATGTGTGGATCCCTAAAGATGCTTTTTGCAAAGATGCATGCACATCTTTGACAAATGCCTTTCTGGTTTTATTAAGCAAATGCAAATAAAATCTTTAAAACACTAAGCAAAAGGGGAGATATTTAAGACACCAGTCAAACATAGGAAAACATTATTAAAAATCCCATCAATTTTACAGAATTTAGAGCTCAGCTCATGCTCTATTTATAAGATCATGGTAAGCTATCTACTTAAAAAAGAATAATATTCACATTTACATGCAATAGCTCACATTTACTGCATTTAAATCCAGTCATAATTTGAAAGCTATGGAATGTCTTCTTTCAGTGTGGCTTTGACTGACTCAAGTGGTTTCTTAAAGCAACGTAAGCATTAGGAGAATGACGTTACATAGCTGTGGCTGCTCCTGGGTCTGCCCTAGCTGCCGGCCTCAGCGGCCTCCTCCATGTGGTCTTCCCCCTGCTGTAAAAGCCTTCTAAAAATCCTTTTATTGGGAATATACACTTGACCACTTACCAAGAACAGGGGGAGAAAAGCCACATTTATAGAATACCTTTGTAATTGAGGTGTGACAGAGGCTCTGTTGCTTGAAGAAGAAAACAGTAGACTGGAATAACAAACATGAAATATTCCAGTCTGATAGATTAGATTTAGTAAGATCAGATTTAAATAAATTTAATTAGATCAGATTTAATAATCTGATAGATTATTAAAACAAAATAATGATCTGATGCCTAGATCAGTGTTAAAATTGATCCTCTATTCAAGTAGCTGGTAACTGCTGATCTTTATTTGTACTGATTTCATTATAGGTATTTTAAAATTGGCATTTTTCTCTCTCTAGTGTAACATTGCAAGGGCCCTGGCAGGGAGGGTGCTCTCACCTGTGTGTCCACGGTTCTGCCACTGCATGTACTCATCCCGTCTGTGCACACTCCTGTACAATTGGAGTCTGAATTTTGTTTTTACAGGAGTTTCTGGATAAAAAAATTGCATACCTAATTTTATTTTGTTTTATAATTTCTGGGGTACATCTCATTTTGGTGATTATTTTGGCTTATGGAAAGTTAAGGTCAATAACTCTATATAGAATTACTGTTAGTTCCTAGAAGAAAAAAACAACTGTTCTCTTATTGGTGTTCTTTTCATTTATAGCTGTGTTTAATTCAACTCACAGTTCTTTTAAAAATCAGTTATAAGGAGTGCCTGAGTGGCTCAGTGGGTTAAGCCTCTGCCTTCGGCTCGGGTCATGATTCCAGGGTCCTGGGATCGAGCCCCACATCGGGCTCTCTGCTTAGCGGGGAGCCTGCTTCCTCCTCTCTCTCTGCCTGCCTCTCTGCCTACCTGTGATCTCTATCTGTCAAATAAATAAATAAAATCTTAAAAAAAAAAAAAAAAGAAAATCAGTTATAATCCCACAAGAATCAGATAGGCAGTAATACCCAGGGGAACTTCTTACCTTTGTAGTTCTAGTGAACTCAAGGAAAAATCGTATCCAGATGGTCTAGGAAGAATGGTTAGAAAAAGAACCCCCCCCACCCCAAAAGAGGCATTTATTTATTATTGCAGGTTTCTTTTACAAGTAACAAAAGGTATTAGGTTCTTTAAGAAATTTTTGCTTTAAGAGTCAGAGGAGACAGTACCCTTTTGTTAATTGGAAAATAAACAAATCTGAAGCAGAAGATGATGCCCAGGAAAACTCAGTGTGTTTTCAGAGCATAGACGAAAGCTTGTAAACTCTTCCCCTTGCTGAATTTAAGACCTGTGGTGATCAGATCACACACGGCACATTTGGCTTGGGTCTGACTTATCTTTTCAGTCCCCACATCAGTTACCCTCAACCTGCAAAGTTCAGACTTTTTTCCCACAGAGAAATTTATCTGGCCTGTGCTTGGTTCCCTCTTGGCAATTGTAGATACTTACTAAATAATCTCATAAATGTATCAGTGCTGACTTTTTAATGCATGATGCAGAGTAAATATACAGCCTGCCAAGATATGTATTTTGTTATTAACAGTATCTTAGAAACAATATCCATTTCCCAAAGAAATTATCAAATTTATGAGACTTTTTAAAATGTGTGCTTTCGTTTCAATAATCCTAACAAAATTAGTTGAGTTTTATTGAGTGTCCCCTTATAACCAAGTGGTGCATGATTTCCCTTACACTGACATCAAACCATAGTCAAAGTTAGAGGGGTCAGTGTTTAAGGTGGCACTTCTCATACTGAGATTCATAGGTTCCTGGAGACCTGAAGTACTCATTCAGGTCCGTGGTTTCTCAAGTTTGGGAAAGAATCACGACCTTAACTTGAGGCCTGAATTGATTAGAGAGGGGCAGAGTATGGATTAGGCACGCTTGTTGGTAGATCTTTGTGTCCTCAGATCATACCAAGGAACATCCCACTTCTCCTCTGCACAAGACCAGCCTGACAGACGGGAGGGGCAGTGCTGGTGTGCTATGGAAATGTTAAGGACTTTGGGTTCAGACAGCCCTGACTCAGGTTTGGTTTCCAGCTTCCACACTTACTGGCTGCTTAAACCTCAGGTTGGGCTGAGGATTGAATGAAATAATAAACACAAAGTTATATCAGTACTCAGTACCTGGCCCGTAATAGCTGCTTAATAAAGGTTATGCACTCTTTATGCACTCATAAATTAGCTTAAAATCAAGAGCTTCTGATACTAAACTCTGTGCTTTTACCTTTATAATGCTGCCCTGGGAAAACGTGTCAAGAGTAGAATAATTCAAGGATTGTCTTTTACAGTGTCTCTCTCTTCTTTTCCCAAATATTTAACTCTCAAAGAAGAAAGGACAATATATGACTAACACTGACTTCACCATTGCAGTTGACTAAAAGGCATTTTGATCTTACCTAACATGAACAATTTAATATAAGCAGTTCCCAAACTCTTGGAAAAGTTTAAATCCAAAATTCAGGGAACACAAAGTCACACAATCTTCTTGTTTCCAGAGTCACTTTTAGTCTTAGCTCCACACAGCTGTTACACTGGGAATTATCCAATTGCACACAGATAGATCTCTTTCCATTCATTCGAATAATTCTGAATTCCTTTCAGAGGAAGCATAATGGCCAGTGCAGAAGTATAAAGACTCAATAACGGTCATCCTAAGAAAGGATTCAACCAGCTCAAACAGCTGCTCATCAGAAACGCTGCAAAGCTTCCTTTATCATCCATATGTTTCTGGCTGACAGTTGAAATTTCAAATTATATTGGATATTTTTTATTCAGCCATAGTATTAAAATATTTTCTCAGTTGTGCTATTCGAAATATTCCAGGCCTTGGAAGAAGAGATGAAACAGCTTCCAGTTGTGTGGGTGTGTGTGGGTGTGTGTACAAAAGAGTAAAAAATTGTACCAGTCTGTATATAATTGAAACAATAAGGTATAAGGTCAAGAGACAAAGTTAATTTGAGAACATGCACCAGCAGCTAGCTTCACATTACTGAACTATGTGAGACTCCATTGAAATGGATTATTTATTTAAATGTTGATTCAGATGCAGCAAAATTATGTGAGCATAGTGGACTTGAATACAAGTCTGCTTGGATCTATGTACTGATTTTACCTCTCGTATCTATGTGACCTCACGTGTCAGATCTTCTGCCTTCCCCGTAGAGTTCTTTTAGAAGATTGAGTCCATCTATGGCAAGTGCTTAGAGCAAGTGCCTAAGTCATCATAAGCACTAAGTTATACTTGTCATTATTAGTATTAGTAATGTTATCACAGAAATTTATCTCTGTATTGGTTTAGCAAGGTGATTGTAGTACAGTTTGGTGACCTTGTAATCAGGATTAATTTTGAAGACACACCTGTAGACATCACAACATTTCTGTAATTTACATAACCGCCTAGATAAATAGCTATTAAAAATGCACTTTTGGGGGCGCCTGGGTGGCTCAGTGGGTTGAAGCCTCTGCCTTCGGCTCAGGTCATGATCCCAGGGTTCTGGGATCGAGCCCCGCGTCGGGCTCTCTGCTCGGCGGGGAGCCTGCTTCCCCCTCTCTCTCTCTCTGCCTGCCTCTCTGCCTACTTGTGATCTCTGTCTGTCAAATGGATAAATAAAATCTTTAAAAAAAAAATGCACTTTTGTTAATAAAATTTTTAATTCCACTTCGAGTAATTCTTGCATATGATCATTTTACTGTTTAAATGACGTGAGTGCACGAGTCTGGCACATCTTCCTTATCTCTGTGATCCTGTTAATTAGCACAGTGCTAGGCATGTGTGGCCACTCAGTCAGTATGTGTTCAGTGAATGAGCCATTGAGTAAGTAGCGGGCATTGAATTAGACTTCTTGAAGTTTCTTAGGCTTTTTTGTGCAAATCATCTTTTCCACTATACCACAATAAAGTAGCAGTTTTCCATTAGTAAGTTAGGCAAAGTTTAAATATTACAAGTATTTCTTGCACATAAAGGTCTAACCATGGTCATTTTTCTGGGATAAAAAAAAGACCTATAAAAAACAAAGTATAGGGGTGCCTGGGTGGCTCAGTGGGTTAATACCTCTGCCTTCGGCTCGGGTCGTGATCCCAGGGTCCTGGGATCGAGCCCCACATCAGGGTCTCTGCTCGGCGGAGAGCCTGCTTCCCTTCCTCTCTCTCTCTGCATGCCTCTCTGCCTGCTTGTGATCTCTGTCTGTCAAATAAACAAAATCTTTAAAAAACAACAACAACAACAACCAAAAAAAAAAAAAAACCAAAGTATAACTTCTTTTGCAGGGAAAACAATTATCTTTAAAAAAAGGTCCCGTCGCTTACTGGAAGGACCGCAGCTGTGATTCTCAAGTAAGGATGCTGATTCAGTGGCTGGGGGGTGGGGGGGGGGCAGAAATCTGTAGTCTCAGGCATCCTAGATGATCCTGGACACCATGCTTTGGGAGACTCTGCAGAAATAATAGTGAAATCTCTGATGTATGGAGCCCATGCTTAATGTGCTATCTATCGTTTCAATGCTTTATGTAGTTCACTAATTTAATGCCTCAGTATACCCATACGCCAGAGTTCAGACCAGGCCATCTGCTTCAGTAGCCTGTGTTCTTGTTGTTGCATACTTACTTATAAGGTATTGTGGCTCAGATAATTATCTATATTCTCTGAACTTCAAGTTCTTTCTTTGAAAATTCAAAATTTGGGGCACCTGGGTGGCTCAATCAGCTAAGTGTCTGCCTTCAGCTCAGGTCATGATCTCGGGGTCCTGAGATAGAGCCCCGTTGGGCTCCCTGCTCGTAAGGAAGCCTGCTTCTCCCTCTTCCTCTGATCCTCCTCCCCCTGCTCATGCTCTCATTCTCTCTCTCTCAAATAAATAAAATCTTTATAAAAGAAAAGGACAATCAAAATTTATTCATTTGGGGTAAGGAATAAATAAAGTGAGGTTTACTAGTACATATTGAAAGTGTTTTGCACACATGTATAAAGTACGCACTTATTAATTATTGCAATTAGACGGGTCAGTGGTGTCGGTTTGAAAGGCAATGCATTTCATTTTCAGTATGAAGTGGGGAATGAGAAAGACATTACAGAAAGGTTGGAATGAAAAAAGTGATAAACAGAAAGAACATTAATTAAGATTAATTTAACTTATTGCTATGAAGTACCAAAGGAATGTAAATTGTTTCTGGGGAAATTGTAACTAGTGATCACCACTGAACATTTCTGAAGCATGACCTCATCGTATGTGGTTGTATCTTGCACTTACAGTATTTTTTTCTAGTTACAGTCCTTCCCATAGGAAACTTGCAGTATAAATCAAGCCATGCTCCTATCTTTAAACAGCAACAAAAAATTACTTCTTTCACATTTAACGTCTGATAGCTAACTTCTCTTGTCTGCTTTTTAATCTAATACTAAAATCAAGTAGCTGAAGCAGAAGGAAGTAGTGTAGACCTCTTGTCAGTGGTCTCAATTGACTTGTATACAGGCATTCATGCATAGAATGAAATATTTGCTATTGACCAGCTACTAATGACAATGTTTTATAAAACAGCACTGCCCTTGTTATGACATTATTGAGTTGAATCTTTTATTACAGTAGATCATCTCAAGTTCTGATGGAAGTGAGGCAGTAAATTTTTCCTTTTTGGGTTCATTCATTATAACAAATTCCAGAATCTAACCATTTGAGCATGGTAGATTTTACTTATCAATATATTATTGATTGGTAAAAAAATTTATCTTTATAACACTTTATTTAACTTCTCCCAATGTGATTTTTTTTTTTAAGTGAAGGATAGTATACTAAACAGAATGTTAGATGGAGTATGATAATTCCTTCATTCATTTAAGCAGAAACGGTCATATGCTGAGGGTGTGTTATGTAGTGTGCTACATTCTGTGGATGAAACAGTAAATAAGATACAGTGCATACTCTAGTCTTTCTCTTCTAATTCAGTAGGGGGGAAAAGTCTTGCCCAAGGGCAAGGACTTTTATTAAATGAGGTTTGTTTTCTTTTTCGTAAGGTAAGCTTAAAAGTAATGTTGCTATTACTCTGCAAGAAAAGCTCTGTTAGAATCTTTAATCTACAAAACAGTGGTTTTAATTGAACCACTAGCAATTCACTGTGAATCAGCCTGTAAACATGTTGTTAAGGCGCATCTTGGACTTTCGGAAAAGAGAAATGGACTCCTTCACACACAGAGAGAATTTCTCAGTGAGGAGGTAAACAGAAAGCAATCAGAGTCAACACTCACCCCCTTACAGATAGACTCATTGTTCTCTTACTCTCTCAGCTTCTCAGAAAATAGCTGAAAAGCATTCTTTTTCTCAGTGCACACTGTAAACATTACAGTGATTTCCATTCCTGTTCTGGTCAAAAGCACAGACAGACTCTAACCTGTTAGGTAGTTCAAGCCAAAGACAACTAATTGAATACTGGCCTCAGTTTAATTCCACAACTGTTAAATCTATTTTTCTGTGATTTAAGGAGTATAAAGGCATTTGACTCTATTAGCTCATACTTAAAATCATTAGCAAATGTTTATATAAAGCTCTGTGATGTAAATTTGAGCAGACATAGTAAATGAGCAATGGTGATTATTTTTCCCCAAGCAGTTAAAAGTACATAAAGCCTCATTGTTTGTGTCGGCTGTATTAGACCCTCTGAAGGATGCAGAAAATTTGAAACATTGTTCCTGTAGTCAAAGAGTTCCAAGAAATTTTAAACAAGGAAAACATTTTGTAAACAACATAAGCCAGTCCACAAGAGGTGAATAATTCTGTACATCAAGCTGTTGTACGAATTTGGGAACAGGAAAGCTGGTAAAGACTAGGACAGTCATGTAGCGTCAGTGATGTCACATAAGTTTAATATTTTCAACTGTTGCTTAGGTAGTGTTTCTAGAGTAAAAAGATGACTGTGACAGTGTCCCTGGTCTTGGAGGTTTTGTTTGTTTCATTATCTGTTTTATTAGCATTAGCACTAAAAATATAATGTCTTTACCATAATCTACTTCTATTTAATGAATAGGAATAGATTTACCATCCATTTCAAAGAAGAGATTCTCCCCCCACATCCAAGAAGGAGAGGCACATGGCATTAGTCCATATTTGATCAGTAACACTAATACTACTATCGTTGATAGTCAAATAATATCCAATAAAAAATGGAATGATTACATCCCCAAAATATTATTTTAGAAATTTGGTGTGCTATATTAAAATGACATTAAAATCTTCTAAACTAGCTCATAAAACTCTTTGTGATCGTTCTAAAATTAATGGAATTAATGTGGTCTACATCACTGTTACCTTCAGTGAGAGGCTGCAAATGTCCATGCAGTAAATGGTAGGAAAAGAAAGGCTTTCCAGTGTTAGTCAATATTGGCATAACTGGTTGGATTAAAAACTAGGAATCAGCTCCTGGCATTAGGATACTCTGTTGAAGCCCTAGAAAATTCTTATACTTCTGACAATAATATTCATAAAAAGACTAGACAGTGACATGAATATTATGTTAAAAAAATTAAAAGGTGAATTGTGGAATTGTCAAGCCAAAGGGAATTAGGCTTTAGGACTAAAATGTCCACAATCCAATGTGGGTGCTAGACAATTCTAGCCACATGGAAGTAGATGAAAGTAGTTAATAGGTTCTATCCTGATTCTGAGGGTAAAATCTAACCCAAAGGTAAATAAGCTTTTTTTTTTTTTGAACAAAGAACGTAAACTCTGTAGCTTTATAAATACGACTTTTATCAAGACCAAAAAGACATAAAAGTCATGCAAGACAAATTAAGGTGTTCCTTCTTTGATGTGATGAAGTACAGATCTACAAGAACAGCAGCGGGCTTCTATCAGGTGAACCGAACCCGTAAAAGGCCACCAAGGGTAGAATATTCTGGTGCTACAAGGTTTATGTGAGATCCTAGCCTGCTGAGGAAGCTTTCTGTAACTACTCAAGCCCCCAGTGACTTTGTCTCTTTTCTCTAAACTCACCTAGAACATGAAGAATACAGCACCATGTGTAGCACATCTGGATGCCAAGGAAAAGGCATCTGTAAGCCAATGATCAGAGAATTCAGAGACAGAGTGTGTTTGTCCTGCTGCTCAGCTTTCTTCTTCCAACATCATCCCCTCAGAGCCGAACCTGGAGTGCCCTTCCCCGAGGCGCCCTCTGACCCTAAGCAGTTCCACCTCGTTGGACCTTGGTGTCTAGCCTGGAAAATGATTAGTGCCAGTCTTACACTTGGCTCATTACAGTGCCAACAATTCAGATGCTGTTCCTGTGTTTCTGTTGAAATTACTCAAAAGGAAAATACAAGTTAATATTCTGACCTGTTGAAGTGAAATATAAGCTTTCACAAGCAGATTCTCTAAATGAATGTCTTTAATTCCACTGATCCTTAGGGTGACTTTACTGACCAAAAGAAGTAGCACAAAAAAATTTGCTAAGTGAGGTCATTGTGGCGTTCTTAACAGTCCTAAATGTCAGTTTGAAGAATAGGCCGCTGCTTCCAAAGCACTCCTGTTTAAAACAGAGTGCAGCGACACTGATGGATGAGCGGGGCGGTCTGAGTCACACAAGGGGACTTTATGCTTCTGCGAGTGAGTAGGAAAATGCAGAATCTTTTCTCTCTCACACTCACACAGCTATGAAATGCGGTTAGCTATTCAAAATGCAAAACTGTCTACTAAAATCTGAGAGAAGATCATCCATTGTTTCCTTCCACCTGCATGGGTAAGAACCACAGGCTGGTTGGGAACTTCTCCAAATTTCTTTATTCTGTCTCCCCTTTTACATCTTTTTGCTATATAAACCGTTTTCTCTAGCTAACCTGTCAGAGAGACATCTGTTACCTTTATAGAAGCCAATGCACATGGGTGTGTGTCACACTTTGGTTTTCCAGTGCCAACATTCGGAGACAAGTCTTTCTACTGCACTTTGTCTGGAAACTGTCTTTAACTCTGCCCCTCACTAGGGGCACGTGTGTTACCCACCCTCAACTTCAGACACTGGTAGCAGGTGATCTATGAGCCTAGTTATCTTCTCCCATGCTGCAAAAAATGACATGCTACTTCTGCGGCTCCCTTGCCAGCTTTTAAACTACCCTGTCAAGCACAGAGAATTAAGAAAAAAATATGAAGCATCCATAATATAACCTTAATGCCCCTGTGCACCATTCTTCCATTACTTTTCACCTTTCTGCCTCAAGCCAGGAAACTAAAAGGATTAGATGGAATGCTATAAATTGAAATGTGTGACAGTCCATGGAGGCCTTAGTCCAGCTTTGCAAGATACAGGAGAATTACCATGTTACTACTGATACCTTAAATTTAAGGCTTTGATGTATCAAAAAAGTTTTGTGAGGTTAAAAAAAAAAAAAAAAAAAAAACGGTGGTGGAAGGAGCCAAGGCCTGAAAAGGCGATTTAAAATTATGGTCATTGCCTGTGAAATCATGTATACTTGCATTGACTTCTTATGTGACTGGATCCGTTGCTTGCTTCTCTGACCCCAAAGAACCTCGGCCGTCCACGGCAAAACCCTCTTCATAGTGACAGCGTTCTGTCGTACGTATCCTCCCCTGGGGTCCATGTCAGCAGATCCAGTGGCCTCTGTGAGTGTTGTCCTCCAGCCGAGTGGATGATGAGCTCCGCTGTTCCAACCCTGAAAGTGCCGAGGGAGCTTCCAGCCCAGATGGTCTTCTTGCTGAGTTTGCCTGAGGCGTGTTCTGTTTTGTTCTGCTCCTCCCTTACATTGACTCATTTAATATAGGATATATCTGAGGCGGTTTGGTGTGAGCCAACAAAAAATAATGATAAAGTTGAATTATTAATTATTAGTTAAAAAAAAAAAAAACAAAGACGGTTACCAAAGTAAAGGTATTTTCCTCAGCGTTAAAGAGAAAAATTTGTGCTAAGTATTTATATGTATCAATACTAACAGGTCCAAGCATACTCTTTTTTTTTACTTGGTCTCAAAAAAACAGTGATTTTGCATTTAATACACCTCATACATGTTTCTATAGAAGACATTGGAATTGTTTTTCTGATTCACTTTTTAAAGGTTGAAATGTTATGACAGATTCAGTATATACATGTCGTTAAGGGAGGGTACCCTCATTCTCTTCTGAATTCTTCGTGGTGGGTTTTCTTCACCAGTCACTGAATGTACCTTGGAGCACCAAGCCCTAAACCTGTCCAGTCTTCTCACCTACTTGGAATATGTGTCTGCACAAAGACTTGTTCCTAGTAATATTAACCACTAAAGGATCTTTTCAGATGTTCAAAAGGAAGGACCTGGCTCCATTTAGAGAGAATCTTTCATCATGGAATGTACAGGACAGTGATATATCCAGTGTCTAAAGATACTATAGCAATGTGAATTTTGCTCTCTGTTGGCTATCCATTTGAAATTAATATTCATAGAGATTTAATTCCAGAATGAATTACATTTGGGCAATGTCATCAATGTCCTGAAACATTAAAGCTTAGTAAAAGGATTTATCCCCATATGATCAGTTAGAGATGTAGAGAAGGCTGAAGAGATTCTCAGGGAGTATATCAAGTAGGAAAGTTGGTTCACATGGAAGCAACCGGTGTTGCCTGAAATGGTTAGAGAATCAGCACTGTCACGTCCCCTTAGGTAGCTGAGTGCTTGGAAAGCAGGATTTGTAAATGCCATATGTTAAAGACATTAGAAACAATTTTAGGGATGCTAAAGAGTAAAACTATCTTTGGTTCTTCTCATCTGAAGAACTTCATAGAACTATTTTGTCTGTAGGAGGAAAGTCAACAGCAGACTGTGGAATATGAATAAGTAGACATAATGCACATCAAGAAATAAACTGGCATCAAAATTGAGAACTTAAATTATTTTAAAAATATTTTAAATATATTCAGACATAAAAAGTAGTTTATGAGGAGAATGACCATAGTCAAATATGCAATTTATTTTGCCCAAGTTTTTCAGAAGAGTTCCTACGAGAAGAAAATATTTTGAGATTAACAGCGAAAACCCTCACACTTTACAAGCAAAATTTTTAGACTTTTATATCATAACACTTTTAGAGATTTCTTATCAAGAATAAATTAGGTCCTTTTCAATATGGGAAACTTAACACAGCACTTAATCATAACTTTAATACATATTCAGTCACCCCAATATAATTATACATTCATTATCTATATTTTGATGATGTTAAGTATTTAAAATTAGTAAGGCACACTTTTAGCGTACCCGAAGGCATTTTTTTAGATTTTCCAAAAATTATCAATAAGAGGGAGGACAGACACTTAATGACTATACCTACTATTTTTCTGGGATCTAGTTTAATTTTAATTTTTAATTGAAATTCTTTTTTTTTCAAGATTTTATTTATTTATTTGACAGACAGAGATCACAAGTAGGCAGAAAGGCAGGCAGAGAGAGAGGGAAGCGGGCTCCCCGCTGAGCGGAGAACCCAATACCGGGGCTCTATCCCAGGACCCTGAGATCATGACCTGAGCTGAAGGCAGAGGCTTTAACTCACTGAGCCACCCCGGCACCCTTTAATTGAAATTCTTATCTATACTATTCAATTCAGGGGTGCTTGGATGTCAGCGGGTTAAAGCCTCTGCCTTCGGCTCAGGTCATGATCTCAGGGTCCTGGGATCGAGCCCCACATTGGGCTCTCCGCTCAGCAGGGAGCCTGCTTCCCCCTCTGCCTTCCTCTCTGCCTACTTACGATCTCTGTCAAATAAATAAATAAAATCTTAAAAAAAAAAACTATTCAGTTCAGCAAGTATGATTTAATGTGGTAAGACATGGTCTTCAGGTGGTTTATCGTCTGGAGCAGGAGACAGACAATGAAACTGATACTGAAAGTCCTACACAGGCATGTGTTTGGCTGCGCCGGTTTACCAGCTGTAGTTTGTCTGACCTAAAAATGTAGGCTGTGTATCATCCCTGTTGTGTACACCGGAATTAAATTATTGAGACTTCAATCAAAAGAGTCAAAGTTCTATCGGATTGTCAAAAATTCCCTTTATTCCTTTATTTAAGGAGAAGCATACATTATTCACGGAAAAAACACATCCTGCGCCAGCAGGCTAGTAAATCTCATAATCTCATTAAAGTCACTTCAGTTCAATTCAGGAAACTTTTATAGAGAACTACCGTATGCTGGGCACCATGCTGACTCCTGGAGATGTAAATGGAAGTGAGAGTGGGCTCCTACTCCCTAGGGTACTGAGGTTAAGACAAAGGCAGAGGTAAGTGAGGTCCAGCAAGTCTCGCCAGTGCATACCTGAGGCCAGTGCTATTTAACTTTCAAAGATAAACAGCCAGCAACAAGGATGCCACACAGACCCTGTCCCACTACTTCCTCAGGCGTAAAGAGAGGAAGAGGAACAGTGCAGATCAGGCATTAGAATGACCATGTCTGGACACAGTCCTGCGGATTCCATCTCCTGCAAGGAGCTAGTGCCCTAGAATCCAACAGTAAGGAGCTCAGAAAGTGCATGTAACATCCCTTCTGAAAGGGTTTTGAGAACTCGATGATGCAGACAGACACTCTGCTACCTCTCTTGAAATTGACCTGTATACATTCTTAACAAAGTCAGAATGGATGCTTCCAGATCTGAAAGCCTCCTATAAGGTTTCCATTCCCATTGGGAATTTGGAAGCTCTGCTTCAGTGAGGAGAGGAGTGTGTCTGCTCTGCTGAAGGCTTTGTAGCTCTGGCAGAGACAGAAGGTCACATCGTTTAGGGGAATGAAAATGAGGCTATGAATACACAGGCAGATAATTTCACTTCTGTCTATCAGCTCTCCAAAAAGAGAGAGATGCCTAAAGTGCTCTTTGAACACAAAAGAAGGATTCCTACCCAGGGCGGTGAAGCTCCATGGGAAGAAGTGGAGAGAAACATTCCCAGAGTAAGTGATGTCCCAGTCTTCGAGTGTTAGTAGTTAACCTGGAGCAGCAGGAACACAAGGATCACGGAGGGGAGAATTTCATGAGCTAGGACACAGAGATAGAGGAATGATAATTCAGCAAATCAGGGAGCCCAAAATGTAGCAGGCAGTTCAGAAAATGTATATTCTAAAGGGTAATAACAATCTCTCTCAATTTTTTAAATGATCTCTTTATTGTCAGCCAATTAATTCAGAACTTCAGCACCTGCTTATAAACTGTTACAGCAAATGTTTGGAGGTACTAACTTATCTTAGAAGAGGTAAAAGCAGAGGAGGAACATTCAGTTTCACAAATAGTATGGGTGTCTGTGATGTACTGGGCAGTACTTTCCTCTCCCACCAGAATGAGTGCTCCATGACACAGGGCTCTTGTCCTGTTCACAGCTCTGTCTTCAGCAGCTACAACAGCAGGTCTTATGTATACAGTTACGGTTATATGATGATAGAGTATAAGATGGGGTTCGATGGTCCACGAGGCAGATCTGTTGCCTGTCCTCATGGAGTTGGCATACTAACACAGGGGTTTCAACCTAGGATGGTGGAGAGGGTATTACAAACTTTTGTGGAGAAAAAAAAATATGTTTACTTTCCCTAACCTGTTTAAGTGAAATTCAGCATTCAATTTAATTATAAACATAGGCCACAAACCATATAGGTATTAACAGTACCTGTGACTTTGTCACCATTAAAAATCACAGATAATTTCATATTCCATTTCAGTATTTTAAATATCTGAGAATGTAGTTTTTGCTTGTCATGATTTTTTTTTTTAAGATTTTACTTATTTATTTGTATTGGGCGGGGAGCCCAACATGAGGCTTAATCCCAGGACCCTGAGATCATGACCTGAGCCAAAGACAGATGCTTAACTGACTGAGCCACCCAGGCACCCCTAGCTTGTCATGATTTTTAAGTTGTTTGCTATTGACGTACCGCTAGGTTTTATTGCTTCTATGTTAATAAAGAAGTAAGTATATTATGGTATCAATTTAGTTTTTAGTACTTTGAAGTTACATTTCAATATAAGTGTTTTATTTTGTTATCCTAGATAGTTCATGCATTTGAAAACAGTGTTTTAAGAACAGAGCTACAGAATATTACACCAGAATATTACACACATTCATGGCACCAGAATCATTAAGAACTCCAGGTCTAGGGACGTCATTATTAAAGATTTTTATTTATTTATTTTGAGAGAGAGAGAGCCCGAGAGGGGAGGTCAGAGGGAGAAGCAGACTCCCTATGGAGCTGGGAGGTTGTGGGACTCGATCCCAGGACTCTGGGACTATGACCTGAGCTGAAGGCAGTTGCTCAACCAACTGAGCCACCCAGGCACCCTGGGGACGTCATTATTATTCAATGATAAGGCTCATGCACTGAGTGGAGAAGCACAAGCTGTTATCCCAGCACATGGAGGGTAGCTGGAGTGGTCTTGGAAGGATGGCCAGAGAAGGCAGGCCTCCGCTCCCCCTGAAAAAGTAGCAGGAAAGTCTGACGTGTTCCAGAACTGGTGGAACTTTGTCAAGAAAGGAACTGGAGCTGCAGTGTGTGAGGAAGTGGGTGTTCGGGGGTGTTTGAAGAGTGTATTTAACTGGGGCCAAGTTAAATAAGACTCAGGAGAGTTTGTGCTGTATTCTAAGGATGATGGGAAGCTACTTGTGAGTTTTAAAAACTGAACGTAGGAAGATCACTCTGGAGACAGCTGATTCTAGGAGGGGCACACAGTCAGCAGGGAGAGGAATCATTTGGGAAGATTGTGGGAGACCTGCATTGTCATTAGAAAAATATGGAAAAAAAGAAAACTAACATGGTTCTAGAACACCAATGTTTATTCTGTTTTTATACTCAGCTTGCCTACTATCCTTAATAGTAGAAGCACAGGCTTTACTGCTGTTGCCTAATGCAAACCATGTGCATATCTTTCGGTGTCTCATGTAATTCCAAGTAAGTTAGAGGACCTTAGGTAAGGTGTTCAGCAAACAACGAATAACATTTTAGTTGAAAGTCTGTGAGAAAGATGGTCAGCCAACTGTGTGCTGTAGGACCCTTTTCTCTCTTCTAATCATTATTCTAAGCTTCCAATTTGGACACAGTGATTTCTTGATAAGCAATATCATTTTAAAGGACATTTATATCAGCTGCTTCTATTTTATTTTATCTTTAGCCAAATCCTCTCTTTTCTGTACTGTTCGGTCCTCAGGATGCAATTCAGTGTTTTCACTGATTCCATCCAACTTATCCATTATCCTCAAATCAAATGGAGTACACTCTTTGGCAAGAATATCCAAAATTTTGCTCTTTATAGCATGTGTTCACTTATGGGTACTTTCTATCGATTAAATGTTAAACTGTTGTGTTCTTCCCAAACCCTTCAAAATTTTTTACGTAGATTCATTCTTATATGTGATTTTTATACATCATCTATAATTTTTTTTTTATTATATATGTTGGAGACAGTGGGTGAGCTCTGGAAACTGTGAGCTGGCCTGTTAAAAGCATCTAGATTCCACTGTAACACCCTTCACGAATATCAGTCCGCACTGTAGTCCTACATTTCCAAAACTTGGTAAACACTGTGATTACATACATTTACCTGCAACCATTCTCTCTTTGTGTGAAGTGATTTCCATCAGGGTTCTAATTTCTCCATCGTCCTGTGAGGTCTAAGAGAAGACAAGTAAGTAGTATCAACACATGAGAATTGAAGAAAATAACGAGAAAGAAAAATTATCTTTCTTACAAAATAAAGTGACTTTAAGTAAATAAAGTCTACTTTCCTCTGAATACTTTTTAAGGATATTTATTTTATTTTATTTTTTTTTAGAGTGCTGCATGAGCAGCAGGAGGGGCAGAGAGAGGGGGGTAAAGAGAGAATCTCAAGCAGACTCTGCACCAAGCCTAGAGCCCGATGCTGGGCTCGGTCCCACGACCCTGAGATCCTGACCTGAGCCAAAATCAAGCATCAGACCCTCCACCAACTAAGCCACAGGTGCCCCTGAACATTTTTAAAGCTGTTATACCAAACTTATACAGAGCAATAGATTAATACTTTCATAGCTACTCTTGGTTTTGTCTTATAAAAAGCTGATGAAAGTTTTGTTTTTTTGAGTACAGTTGACACACAATGTTACATTAGTTTTAGGTGGAAACATAGTGGTTCAACATTTCTGTACCTTAGGCTGTGCTCACCTCAAGTGTAGCTACCATCCGTCAGCATGCAGCACTATTGCAATAGCCTTGACTATATTCTCTCTGCTGTGCCTTTTATCCTGTGACTTACTCAGTCCAAGACTGGAATCCTGTATCTCCCACTCCTCCTCCCTCATTTTACCCATTCTCCCACTCCCCTCACTTCTGGTAACCATCAGTTTATTCTCTGTATTTATGGGTCTGATTCTGCTTTTCGTTTACTTATTCATTTGTTTTTTAGATTCCACATATAAGTGAAACCATATGGTATCTGTCTTTCTCTGACTTATTCCACTTAGCATAATACCCTCTTGGTCCATCCTTGTTATTGCAAATTGCTTCCATATCTTGGCTTTTGTAAATAATGCTGCAGTACACATAGGGGTGCATGTATCTTTTCAAATTAGTGGTTTTGTTTCCTTTGGGTAAATACCTAGTAGTGGAATTTTTGGATCATAAGGTATTTCCACCTTTAATTTTTTGACCTCCATACTGCTTTCCACAGTGACTGTAACAAATGATATTCCCACCAACAGTTCATGAGGGTTCCTCTTTCTCCACATCCTTTTTAATGCTTGATAATTCTTGTCTTTTTTATTTTAGCCATTCTGACAGGTATGAGGTGATATCCTGTTGTGCTTTTGATTTGCGTTTCCCTGATGCTGATGATGAACATCTTTTCATGTGACTGTTGGCCATCCCTATGTCTTCTTTGGAAAAGTGTCTGTTTGGGTCCTCTGCCCACTTTTTTTTTTTTAACTTAACTTTTTTTCAGTGTTCCAAAATTCATTGTTTATGCACCACACCCAGTGCTCCATGCAAGCTATGCCTTCCTTAATACCCACCACCTGGCTCAGCCAATCCCCCACTCTGCTCCCCTCCAAAACCCTCAGTTTGTTTCTCAGAGCCTACAATCTCTCATGGTTTGTCTCCCCCTCCGATTTCCCCCCACTCACTTCTCCTCTCCATCTCCCAATGTCCTCCGTGTTATTCCTTATGCTGCACAAATAAGTGAAACCATGTGATATTTGACTCACTCTCTTTGACTTCATTCAGCATAATCTCCTCCAGACCCATCCATGTTGATACAAAAGTTGGGTATTCATCCTTTCTCATGGAGGCATAATACTCCATAGTGTATATGGACCACATCTTCCTTATCCATTCGTCTGTTGAAAGGCATTTTGGCTCTTTCCACAGTTTGGCTGTTGTGGTCATTGCTGCTATGAACATTGGGGTACAGATGGCCCTTCTTTTCACTCCGTCTGTATCTTTGGGGTAAATACCCAGTAGTGCAATTGCAGAATCATAGGGTAGCTCTATTTTTAATTTCTTAAGGAAGCTCCACAGTTTCCCAAAGTGGCTGCACTGACTTGCACTCCCATCAGCAGTGTAAGAGGGTTCCCTTCTCCACATCCTCTCCGACACTTGTTGTTTACTGTCTTATTAATTTTGGCCATTCAGACTGGTGCAAGGTGGTATCTCAATGTGGTTTTGATTTGAATCTCCCTGACGGCTAATGATGATGAACATTTTTTCACGTGTCTGTTAGTCATTTGTATGTCTTCTTTGAAGAAATGTCTGTTCATGTCTGCTGCCCATTTTTTGATGTGATTATCTGTTTGGTGTGTGTTGAATTTGAGGAGTTCTTCATAGATCTTGGATATCAGCCCTTTGTCTGTAGTGTCATTTATGAATATCTTCTCACATTCCATGGGTTGCCTCTTTGTTTTGTTGACTGTTTCCTTTTCTGTGCAGAAGCTTTTGATCTTGATGAAGTCCCAAAAGTTCATCTTCACTTTTGTTTCCTTTGCCTTTGGAGACATGTTTTGAAAGAAGTTGCGGTGGCCAATGTCGAGGAGGTTAATGCCCATGTTCTCCTCTAGGATTTTGATAGATTCCTGCCTCATGTTGAGGTCTTTTATCCATTTCGAGTTTATCTTTGTGTATGGTTTAAGAGAATGGTTGAATTTCATTCATCTATACATAGCTGTCCAATTTTCCCAGCACCATTTATTGAAGAGACTTTTTTCCCACTATATATTTTTTTCCTACTTCGTCGAAGATTATTTGACCATAGCATTGAGGGTCCATATCTGGGCTCTCTACTCTGTTCTGCTGGTCTATGTGTCTGTTTTTGTGCCAGTACCATGCTGTCTTGGTGATCACAGCTTATAGTAAAGCTTGAAATCAGGTGATACGATGCCCCCAGTTTCGTTTTTCTTTTTCAACATTTCCTTAGCAATTCAGGGTCTCTTCTGGTTCCATACAAATTTTAGGATTGTTTTTTCCAGCTCTTTGAAAAATTCTGGTGTAATTTTGAACCGGATGGCATTGAAAGTATGGATTACTCTAGATAGTATAGACATTTGAACAATGTTTATTCTTCCAGTCCATGAGCATGGAATGCTCATCCATCTTTTTGTGGCTTCTTCAATTTCTTTCCTCAACTTCATAAAATATGTCTATGAAAAACCCACAGCGAATATCATTCTCAATGGGGAAAAGCTGACAGCATTTCTTTTGAGGTCAGGAACAAGACAAGGATGTCCATTCTTGCCGCTGTTGTTCACCATAGTACCAGAAGTCCCAGCAACAGCAATCAGACAACAAAAAGAAATAATAGGTATTCAAATTGGCAAAGAAGTCAATCTCTCTCTCCTCACAGATGACATGGCACTTTATATGGAAAACTCAAAAGACTCTACCCCCAAACTACTAGAACTCATACAGCAATTCAGTAATGTGGCAGGATACAAAATCAATGTACGGAAATCAGTTGCTTTCTTATATACTAACAATGAACATATAGAAAGGGAAATTAGAGAATCGATTCCATTTACTGTAGCTCCAAGAACCATAAGATACCTGGGAATAAACCTAACCAAAGAGGTAAAGGATCTGTACTGGATGAAATCCGCCCACTTTTTAATTAGATTATTTGTTCTCCTGGTGTTGGCATGAGGAAGTTTTTCATATACTTTGGATATTAGCCCCTTACTGGAAATACTGTTCACACATATGTTCTCCCACTCAGTAGATTGCCTTCTGTTTTGTTGATGGTTTCCAGTTTTTATAATTTGCCTTTCTTTCCCAATGTAAACTTTGATATCTTATTTTGATAATGGGAAGAAAGAACCCTAAAGTAAATCAGAAATTGTGCAGAATGCATTAGAAGCCTTGACATAAAAGAAATACTAAAGAATTTGTGTTTGGATGAGAAATAGGACACAAAGCTCACTAGCAATACAAGGTCACAGAATAAAGGTTTAATGAGTGGTGTGGACTATTGAGAAGATAATTATGATATATGTGTACCTAAAAAAAAAAACAAAGTGTTTTTTTTTTTTTCCTACATATACAAATAATCACAAAACTTGATTATATAGTGAGGTTTGGGCCTGTGAGTATCCTCTGACTCTCAGTTTACCCCTGCACAGAGTCTCAGTTCTTCTGTTTTTTTCCTTAGAATACCACCACCATATTAAAATTTATTCTGCAATTTCACTCTTAATCCATCCTAATTAGTCCGGTCTCTAATATCCTTCCAACTTAACTCATGCTTTCTTCCCATAATCTGGCTACATATCACCCGTCACTTAAATCAGCTTAGTTATACCATGTTTTTGAAACTGTGATGGACTCCTTTGTATTTTGCTCGTTTCTCCATCTTAGGACTTATAATCAGCACCACACCATTGACAATTAATTATAGACCAAGTTCTACTCTTTACTGCTGGCTTCAGTCACTCCCCAGAAAGAATGTAAATTTCCATGTTACCATGCCTTCTAGTGTACAACATGGAGCTTCATGCATTTGTTTTGGTGATTGCTGACTAAAATTTAATCAACAGAAATCACTTGAATTCTTGGAACAGGGTAATGCTAACTTTGAATTCTTTCTCCTCTACTGATTTATTTAACCAGTATTTATAGAGAACCTGCTGTGTCCCAGGAACTCCATCTATTCTAGATTGAGTAACAGAAGCAAAATAAATCCAACTACATAGCCACAACACCACATGTACAACAACAACACCTTCTATACCCATGGAACTTGCATTCATATAAAATAGGTAGATGATAAGAAGGATATGCCAGTGTTCAGCGATTCTTCAGTTGCATATAACACCCAGTGTTCATCACAACATGTTCCTTCTTGATACCCTTCACCCAGTTACCCCATCCCCCACCACCTTCCCCTCTGTAACCCTCAGTTTGTTTCCTGGAGTCCAGAGTCTCTCATGGTTTGTCTCACTCTCTGATTTCTTCCCATTCAGTTTCCCCTCCCTTCCCCTGTGGTCCTCCACACTATTCCTTATGTTCTACATATGACTAAAACCATATGGTAATTGTCTTTCTCTGCTTGACTTATTTCACTTAGCATAATCCCCTCCATTTCCATCCATGTTGGCTCAATTAACTGAACATATTTAAGTAAATAAATAAATAATATATAATAATAAATTTAAAAAAATTTTTTAAGAAGTAGCAGTAGAAAATTGCAGAGGACTCTTACCTGAAAATAAAACAAAGATTCCTTAAAAGTCTTTAAATTTTTTTTATTTTTCTCTCATTCAATAAATTTATTTATGATTAAAAAAAAACTAATAGCCAGATAATAGTTTGGCAAGGAAAAAATATAATAGTAAATCAGGGAACAGGCATATGAAGGAGGGTGAAGTCACCTGTGGAGGTAACTTGGAGGAAGGCTTGAAGGAAGTGAGGGGGAGTTTATCCTGAGAACATCTGTGGGAAAGCTTTCAGGCAGAAAAATTAGTTGCAAATACCTCACTGAGAAAGCACCTTCCTTTGAGTTCTTAAGGAATAGTGACAAAGTAAAGTGGCAAGAAAGTGAGAAAAAGGAGAAGAATAGGAAATCAGCTCAAAGAGGTAATAGATGCTTTATTACATGGGACTTTGCATGGATTCATTTTGAGTGAAAATAGAAATGATGTAATCTGACTTACATTTTAACAGGATATCTCTCATTACTGAAAATGGGACTGGGCAGAAACATGAGGACATTTAGGAGTCTGTGTCAGTAATCCAGGCAAGAAATTCACAGACTGGCACTGTGAGTGGTCAGAAGTGGTCAAATTCAGAATATATTTTGAAGGTAGAGCCAATATTATGGGGTGTGAGAGAAAGGGCAGAATCACCAGTGACATCAACCTAGGCTCTAGCAACCAGAGATGGTATTGTCATTACTGAGAGGAGGGCAGACAGAAGAACAATTGTGGGGAGTGAAGGAGAGCTCAGATTCTGACATGTTAATTTTGAGGTGCTTATTAAATCACCAAGTGGAGATGATAAGTAGGTCTAGAATTCAGAGGAGAGGGCCAGGCTGAAGATGTAAATGTGGGCATTAGTCGTATTGAGATGGTATTTAAAGACATCTCTGAAGACTATCAGTGCCTAGACAACAAGGACAGAAATGAAAGAGAAATTGAAATCATGAATTCTGCTCTGAGGCACTGTGATCTATAGAGATAGATGAGATGAAAAGAAACCAGCAAAGAGACTGAGAAATGAGTGGACAGAAAGAAAGAAAACTAGGTGAGTGTGGTAGTTCTAGATGCCTATCATCCCATGGTTGTAAAGAAGAGTGATCAACTGGGTAAAATTAGGTCTCAGAAATTCCCATTGGATTTAACATGGTGGTCATTGGTGACCTTCACAACAACAGTTTCACTGGAAGGAGTGAAAACTTAATTTCAGTGTGATCAATAAAGCACAGAAAGAGGGAAATTGAAGACAGCAAAAATAAAGGACTCCTTCAAGGAGTTTTGCTATAAAGCAAAGAATAGAAATGAGACAGTAGCTAGAGGTAAACTGGGATTAAAATATAGGAGAAACGGCAGCATATCTATTAGCTGATAAATGATCAGCAGAGAGGGAAAAAATGGTGATGCTGGAGACAAAGGAGAACATTTCTATAGATGTCCTTGAATAGGCAGGGTCAGAAGGGAACTAGGTTATGCAGAGAGTACTGGGTCTTACCTAGGAGCACAGATCATGAACCCATAGTAATAGAAGAGAATGTAGAATATTTGTACACAGAGATGTGTGAGTAGTATAATGGTACTTATATGGCTTGTGAAAATTCTTTTCTAAAAGATTCAATTTTAGGTAAAACTGAAGTTATTGTCATCTGCTAAAATTGAGAATATGGAAAAGTGGTGGTATATTTGAGGAAAGAGAAGAAGAGATTTAAATATCATCTAAGTACAAAAGAGAATGGATTAGGGAGGTAGAGTATTATTCTCAGACATCATTAAAAGGAGATGAGTTGGTATGGCTGTGACTTTTTAATCTAGCTACATTCTACTCTGTAGATGTAGGCTCAAAGTGATGAAGAATTAGATTCCATCTGGGCTGGAATTTTGTTACATGAATATGATAAACTCAAGAGAGATAAAGGAGTCAAGGATGTATATACAAGTGTATAAAAAAGTATGAAATCTTGCCATTTGCAATGACGTTGGAGCTATAGAGTATAATGCTAAGTGAAATAAGTCATAGAAAGACAAATGCCAATGATTTTACTCACATGTGGAATTTAAGAAACAAAACAATGAGCAAAAGAAAAAAACAAACCAAGAAACAGATTCTGAAGTCCAGAGAACACCCTGATGGTGAGCAGAGAGGAGGTGGGCCAGGGGCGGGGGAGAAGGGGAGCAGACAGTTGATGGGGATGAAGGAGGACACTTATCGTGATGAGCACCGAGGTGAAGTATGGAAGCGCTGAATCACTGTATTGTACACCTGTAGCTAATATTACAGTGTGTTAATTAACTGGAATTAAAATTAAAAATTTAATTAAAAAACTAAAAAGGAAACTGTAGGTCAAAAAATTTGTTGAACTGACTGAGGTCATCCAACAAGTAAAAGAGCTGTGATTTAAACCCAGGTCTGACTGAAGAGCCTGTGCTCAGATGTGTTATTATGACATATAAATAAAATCTAGCTAGATGTGACATTTCCTAGTTCAGATCTCTGTTCCTTCTCCACCTCTTTCACTGGAACCAGCCCTACATAGAACTGCTACATCTTTTTCTCCCACCTCCTGTGGCCCTGCCCTCATCTCCTCCAGAGAAGGCAAGAAGACACCAAAAAGCAATAAGGGATAGAGCAAAAGCAATAGGAACAATGGACTGATGGCTCGGGGGGGCGGGGGGGGTCAAAGGATTGTTGGAGTACGGCTCTAGAAGGAATTGGTTAGAAGGACAGGAGGTAAATTTAGAGAGTGACTGATTGAAGTTGACATGATAGAGGGGTTGCAGTTTTTAATCAATGTTAAGACTGTTGCTATTGGAGTGAATGGCTACAGTGTGATTGGGTAGTCAAGATCACTGGGGAAAAAGAAGCCTATGTTAATTTTGGGATCACAGTTTACTAACTATAACTTTTGGCAAATAACTTACACTTTCTTACCCTCAGTTTTTTTCTTTTCATTATGTTGTTCTCCATGGGGAGAAAAACCTTTCATTTGAAAACTTTGAGTCCTAAGTAATAGTAGCTGCTACTGCTTACTGTCTGCGGCGCACAAGCACAGTGCTCACTATTACCATGGTTAACTAGGGAATAAATTTTCAGGAGGTTGATTTTGATTTAGAATAAGAAAAAACTTTGTAACAATAAGTGTAATAGAAGTGGAATTGAGTTTGTTGGTAGATAATTTTGCTTCTGATCACTGGAGTTGTTCAAGGGAAGATTTCATGATAACTAACTAAAGTAGTCTGTAATATTGAAAGTGTGATACTTAGGTATGAGTCACAGGGAGGGACACCTGTGGAATAGCAGTCTTATAAGGCAAGGTTGAAGAGAAGGCCAGCATCTGGGGTGCCACTTGGAACAGAACAAGGCAGGCAATTAGTGGAGATCCAAGAGAGAGAAGGACTTAAGAAAGGCCCAGATGGGCAGATGGCCTGCCTGGGTCCAGATGGACAGACACTTCCCCATCAAGGAGATTCATCAGTCTGGTCAATGACCCAAAACAAACTTACAGGGCATCCGAGTTTCAGAGACTGTCAGTGGAAGGATGGTGCAGAAGAACAGAAAGCAGCTAGACAGAGGGTGGTGTTCAAGAGCAAGAATCCATCTGCTGCTGTTAGATAAGCAGCAAGAACGAAGCCAGAATGGCCAAGTGCTGGACAAGGAGCTTCTTCAGTGCATTCTTTTCTTTTCTTTTTTTAAAGATTTTATTTATTTATTTGACAGAGATCACAAGTAGGCAGAGAGGCAGGCGGAGAGAGGAGGAAGCAGGCTTCCCGCTGAGCAGAGAGCCCGATACGGGCTCAGTCCCGGGACCCTGAGATCATGACCTGAGCCGAAGGCAGAGGCTTAACCCACTGAGCCACCCAGGCACCCCCAGTGCATTCTTGTTTAAGAGCTGAGGCAGTCTCCATTAGATTTAGAACACTCTGACAGAAGTAGTACCTACAGGCCTACATTAATAACAGACAAAATCCAGGCACTTAGTTCATCTTACCAGTGACCCTAGATGTCAAGAGGTAGAAAGCAGTAGCTAATGGAAATCTGGGCCCAAAAGGGGAAAAAAAAAAAAAAGGTCTGAGATACAATTAAGCCTATCAATACAGGCAGTTTTTAACCATAAATATATTTTACTATATTACAATAATAAGGTATTTTCTCTCTTCTTGAAGCTATTGAAAGGTTTTCTAGATATTACTTATTAAAAAGATATTTTTACCATATGATTTCACTCCTATGTGGAATCTAAAAAACAAATGAGTAAACAAAAAGCAGAATCAGATATATAGATGCGGTGAACAAATTAATGATTGTCAAAGGGAAGAGGGGTAAAGGGTTGTGGGAGGCACAGGATTCTAGTTATGAAATGAATAACTCATGGGCACAGAAGCCACAGCACAGAGAATACAGTCTGTGGTGCTGCGATAGTTCTGTGTACGGTGACAGGTGGTAGTTACACTTGAGATGAGCACAGTATACTATACAGACAAGGGTGATCACTGTGCTGTACACCTGAAAATAATGTAACTATGTGTCAGCTGTACTAAAAAAAATTTTTCAAGAAACTTTTATAAATAAAAATGTTGGGTATTTCTCTAATGTTTACCAAGATTGTTTTTCTTTACAAGCATATTAGATACAATTTTCTTACTGAATTACATCCGGCATGTTAATTAATTTTAAAACTTATATCATTGAAAAATTATTTTTGCTTTGCCTGTTCAAAGTAGATTATTTGGTAGCTGTATTTTATTAACATGTTTATGACACATATTAGGAATCTACACATTATAGATACTATGTAGCTGTATGAACATACTACACACACAGGCATATGCACATATGGTAGAATCTTAAAATGGTAATACTCACTGCATCATTTTATTCAGGAAAAATTTTTTAGAGTCCGCATAACAAAAGAGCCTGGGCTTTGGCCTTCAGATAGAAAATAGGGTTGAATTTTGGCATTGTCATTTACTAGCTGTATCAATTTTTGGACGTCTCTTACATTTGCTAAAACTTAGCTTACTCATCTGTTAAGTGGGATGAATGGCTCCTACTTTATTGGGTTGTTGTTAGTGTCCATAGCTAATGCATCTTGTTTAGGATTTAATTATATATCACCTTCCTGGTCTAGGAGTCTTTTCCTTTTAACTGAATTTCTGTTTCTTCCAGTATATGCAAATATATTCAAAACAACTATCTTCCTCTAGCTTTAGGTATTGCTGTTTTGTTTGTTCTTTATTTTCATTTTGACCCCCTCACCCATTTCTTCTATCCCTCATCTTCCACCTCTGGCAAGCACCAATGTGTTCTTATTATCTATGAGATTGGGTTTTTTTAGGGTTTGTTTTGGATTGTTTAGAGTTTACATGTAAGAAAGATCATACTATGTTTTTCTCTTATCTGACTTGTTCTACTTAGTCTGATGCCTTCAGGGTACATCTGTGTTGTCACAGATACATATGCATAGATGTGTACATACCATATGTCATATATGTAAGAATCTTATGAATGATATAGTAAGTGTAACAAGTTATTTATTATACATGCTAATGTGAAAGTAAGATCACACAGAAAAGTTAATTATTTGTTTTAACTTTATTAAGGCTTAATTGAGGTAATTAAATCCCTACACTTTTCTGAGCAATATTTTAGATCACTGTTCATGAACAGCTAAATAAATTGAAGTGCCATTTCCATCATATAATTGTTAATTAGTTAAGCAACACACATTGTATACCTTCTGGATAAAGAATAGTCTATGAGTTCTAACGAGTTTTGTTTGAGGCTTCAAAAATGTGCAAGATGTGGTCCTAGTCTCAGGGTAAGCTAACAGTACAGTTGGTGGATTAAATAAGTAGATGATTCTGACTGGTGCTGTACCAAAGAAAACCAAAGAGCCGTGGTGACTGATATCTTGAGGTTACAATGAGAATACCTCTCTCTTGTATGTTTGACATTTCCTGGATTTAAAAAAGTCTAAAAGCATATCTGAAGATGAGAAGGATATGGAATTAGAGCATAAAAAAGTTACCAGACTTGTTTGTTTGCTACATTTGGAGACTTTATTGCAGGTGGCATTGTTACCTCCCCAATTTGATGTGACATTTATTTGTGGTGTAGATTGGTGATCTACTGACTTGTTCATACATTACACACATCAGAAGTGTTAATGAAACATCCTAATTAGTAAATCCACATGCTATAACTTCTTAAAATAATTTCACTTAGACTTTGAAGAATATAAACCTGATTATTAGAGGCATATTATGATTTAAAGCTATCTTCAGTTTTTCAGGGCATCTGGGTGGCTCAGTCGGTTGAATGTCCAACCCTTGATTTTGCCCCAGGTCATGATCTCAGGGTCATGGGATCGAGCCGTGTGTTGGGCTCCAGCTCAGCATGGAGTTTGCTTGTCCCTCTCCTTTGCTCTTCCCCTGCTTGCAAGTGTGTGCATGCTATCTCTTAAACACAAAAACAAACAAAAAAACTATCTTCAGTTTTCCCTAATAAATAAACACAATTTTCTGATTGTTACATATTGTTGGTTCCTTTTAATTAGAACACACACACACCCCATCCCCCACCACACACACACTAGATGATTCTCAAGAAATGACATGTTTCCTTAAAGGAAAAAAGCAGAATTGCCTTTTCAAAGGTATTTTAAGCCATGAATTATATTGAAAAAGAAAATATATTTTAGTTGTGTACGCTTGCACAGAACAATGGCAGTAGACACAAGGAGAATTTGGTAAGGATTGTTAGAGATGTCAAGAGGGTAACCAAGTTATAGCCAACTGTAATTGGTTGCAAGAAGGAGAAAACTATTATAAAAATAAATAATTTTTACATGGATGATTGCACAATTTTAAAATCCCAAGACCATGGTAGTAGCTGGTGGTAAGTTAATGGCCTTCATTTTTTAACCACTAGCTGCCTCTTTGAATGGTTGAAAAGCATGCTTTACTTGAAAACTATTCCTATATGAAAACCACTAGGGAAATGTATTTGATGTGAAGATCATTGCCTAGGTATTTTCAATTAAATGACTGGAACACAGTAGTATGCTTTTTTTCAAGGAGAACATAAAAATGACTCCATGGGGGAAAAAAACCCAGAAACTACTTTGATGTGTGAGTGTATAATAGAAATAAATATACACTTAATAGGTTATCTGTATCTTCCTAAGCTAAAGCAGCTGATTTCGGATACAGAATTTTTAAATTTGAAGTAGTTTTATATTAGATTGAGAATTTGATTGCTAATACTTTAATACTTTTTTGCATTTTTAACTTTAAGCTGGCTTTTCTCATTCTTTTTCTGTGATGCTGCTATTGTAATGTGATATCTATTTATGACATTAGGAATGAGTAAGAATGCTAACAAGGAATCAGAGTAGTGTTTTATTAAAAAATATATATTACTTATTTAATGTGTCATCTGTAAGAAGTTATTAGGGAACAGAAAATACATCATTCATGGGGCGCCTGGGTGGCTCAGTGGGTTAAGCCTCTGCCTTCGGCTCAAGTCATGATCCCAGGGTTCTGGGATCAAGCCCCTACACCGGGCTCTGTGCTCTGCAAGGAGCCTGCTTTCTCCTCTCTCTCTCTCTCTCTCTGCCTGCCTCTCTGCCTACTTGTGATTTCTGTCTGTCAAATAAATAAATAAAATCTTTAAAAAAAAAAAAAAAGAAAAGAAAAGAATATACATCATTCATGATCTCATAAGATGACCCACTTGCCTGAAATTGATGACTAAGGGGGAAAACATGAACAATTAAGTCTGGAACGGCTTTTAAGGCACTCTGAATCTTCAAAATGCCCAAGTATTGTGAAGGTTAAGTTGCTAGGAAGAAATTACAAAAGCAGTGAAAAATGGCTACAAGAAAAAGAAACTGTATCAGAAGCCAAACTTTGGAATAACGGAAGCAAAAAGCAAAGGCACAGTCAGCATTGTCATAAGATAAATGGCTCAATTAAAGAAATACAATGTAAAAGTCAAAACCAGAAAAATTCTAGAATGTTAAAGGTCAATATATGTGAGCAGCTGCATTTCCCTATGGCTCTGGGGTTTCCTAACTATAGTAATTGCTCTTAGCTTGGGGGGTTAACCTATCTATAGACATTTACATTTTAATGTGGATTTGTGAAATTTTTAAAAGCCTTCTAGACACAAAGTGTATATTTCATTATTGAAGGACAGAATGTCAGACTATGTTAAGGTTACTTTGTGGCAGAGAGCCTTCCTTTATGAGTTCATAAATGTGGCCTAACTGGAAACCAAAGGCCTGACCTAAGAGTTCCATTTAATCGAGAAATACAGGGGGAAAATGACATTATCGAAGAAGCAAAGATGAAAAGGAAAGAATTAAGCCTTAAAATAGTACAGAACCAAAGCAGTTTGTAATTGGAGAAGATGAAGTCAGAGCTATCCTGATTTTTTAATTCAATAAAAGTAATTCATCTATCTTTTTTCCTTGCCCTCCTTAGACCAATAATTCTGGTGTTTTTTTTTTAATTTAAAACATTGAAACTTCTAGTTAAATAAAAACTGCACTTCTTTATTCACCACTATTTCCTCTAATGCCTTCCTTAAAATTACAGGCAAAAAGGTAAATGGTAAGGTTTTTGTAAGGTAAGGTAAATGGCCATAAGCCTACATAAACTGTGGGAATGGAGGGCAGTGAAATTGGGGGGTAGAGATTGTCAAGCGGGAGATTCCAAGGATTTGATTTAGCAGAACAGAGGGACCTGGTGCCCAGTGGGAAGAGGAACATAGACCAAAGGAGGGACAACTCAGAAGCACAGACCCCACCTCTTACAAAGGTTCAAGAATGAAGGCACCAATTCTATTGAAAAGAGAATACCTTTGGGGCTGGAAATAGGTACATTGGTTAAAGTCTACTTAAGAAAAAATAGATAACTAAAAACTCACACTCCCCATTCCTTTCCTAAGTCAGGTAACTGGCATTTACCTATCTCCTGCCCCATGCAAATCTGGACGTATACTTTCTAAAGAGAATAAAACAAAAATATTCTGGGCTGGAGGACATGAAGCAGAGTTTAGGGAAGGTATGCCATGATGAAAACAGGCTGTGAAATGAAGTTCTCCATATTGAACGGCAATCCTCTTCTAGTCAGTGATTTAGCACCTTATTTATAAATATTAGCACATATCCCTTGATTTTTAAAATTTGTAAAATGCCCCAACTAGAAAATTATTTACCCAAACAAAGCCAAAAGGAAAATAATATCGGAGTAAAAAGATTTCAGTTCAGGAAGACAGTATGTCAAAACACATTTGTTCAGAGATTAAATGATGCTATGTATACATAAAGCAAGAACAGGAGACTAAGGAAAAGGAATATTCAGAAAACAGCAGAAACAAAGAGCTCTCAAAAAAAATAAAATGACAAAAACACAAAAAGAAATGTAAAAAAGAAGTATAACTTGGCAACATCTCTTAGAAGGTGCACCCAAAAGGCAAAAAAAGAAAAATAGGAGGGAAAAACAAGAAATTTAGATCAGTGTATGACAGATCAGTATATGACTCCCAATGTCCAAATAATAGGTATTCCTAAAAGAGAGCAGAGAAAACTAAAAATTTCATAGACTCCCACGATAAGAATTTCCCAACTGGGGCCCCTGAGTGGCTTAGTCAGTTGAGTGTCCAACTCTTGGTTTGGGCTCAGGTCATGATCTTGAACTGAGCACAGAGTCTGCTTGAGTGCCCCCCCCCCGACCCCTGCTCATGCTTTCTCATTCATAGATAGATAGATAAGAAGAGAGGGGAGAGGAGAAAAAAAAAGAATTGAATTTCCAGACTGAACAGACAATTCAGCACAATGAATGGGAGGAAAAATGCTAGTCTTATTCATGTCTTCATATGATTTAAGAACACTGAGGATGAAGAGTAGATGTTAACAGCTTCCACCGTGGGTAATCAAGTGGCCCAATACAAATAACCAAGAATGAAATAACACTGTGTATTGATCTTATCCCTAATTACGGCAATTATAGTAGGAGGAAGGAAATGGAGGTAAGGTAGGTGGGTGTATATTGAAAAGAATCCAGACAGCTCGGTCTTCATCTTTCATGGCAAAAAGTCAGTAGATAATATTTAACACTGCAAAAAAGGCCAAGAAAATAGCAGTAGAAGTATGATATTCAGAACGTATACATCCAGATATTCAGAATTCCGTCAAAAACTGTCAGGAGTTACCAGGGCTTTGAAAGGATTTTTGTTCTACTCTACCACTAATTATTGAGTTTCGCTCTGTTCATTATTATTCAGAGACTTTGGTTAATTATAAAATAGCTTTCCTTATTCTTTCCCCACTCTGACCACTTTTGCTCACATTTTTGCTCACATTTTTTGGATTCTTTACTTACCTCCTTAATTTTCTGGATATTTATCACAATTATCTTCTATATAACTTCAGATATCTATTTCTTTTTAACTGTTCTCAATGTTAATTTTGTTTGGTTTATTTCAGGTTTTATGTTATCATTTCTATTGGTGCTGTCTTATTCTGCTTAATTTTAAAAATAGCTATTAGTTTAATTATTTTTTTAAATCTGTTAAATGTAATTAAGGAGATATATCCGCCTCTACATTTCTACAATGTTGGTCATCTTTATATGTGTGTGCCCGAAGGATTTTCCTTGGATCTAATATTACCGTTTTCTATTTATTGATCCATGAGTTCTATTTGTTGATCTTCGTTTTGGGTTTCTATCGATCTTGAAAAGCTACTTTAAAACTCACCCCCCCCACACACTAAGTGTTATATACAATTAATGAATCACTGAACTCTACCTCTAAACTAATAATATACTATATGTTAATTAATTGAATTTAAATTAAAAAAAAAAAACAACTCACCCCCTAGTCCTGGTTGAAATAGAAATTCCTACCCAGGGGTGCCTGGGTGGCACAGTCATTTCAAGTGTCTGACTCTTGGTTTTAGCTCAGGTCATGATCTCAGAGTTCTGAGATCAAGCCCTGCAAGGGACTCCACACTCAGCAGGGAATCTGCCTGAGATTGTCTCTCTCTTCTTCTGCCTCTTCCACTCATGCTTTCTCTCAAATAAATAACTCTTAAAAAAATAAATCCTTCCAAGTCTAGGACCAATAAAGGGTGGGGGGTAGCTTTTAATTATGTTTTTTCCTTATGGCCTAAGATCTCAGAGTCTCTTTTCTCTGGATCCAAGAGCAGAAGGCAGACTGGGAGAAAAAATGCAATTAGAGATCCATTTTCTTTTCTTTTTTTAAAGATTTTACTTATTTATTTGACAGAGATCACAAGTAGGCAGAGAGGCAGGCAGGGGCTGGGGCGGGGAACGGGAGCAGGCTCCCCACCGAGCAAAGAGTCCAATGCGGGGCCTGATCCCAGGACCCTGGGATCATGACCTGAGGTGAAGGCAGAGGCTTAACCCACTGAGCCACCCAGGCGCCCCTAGAGATCAATTTTCACTGGAAAAAGTTACGGTACTAAATTCAGGATGTGTAACAATCTCTGTCCTTCTCTGTTGTCACTTGATCTAAAGTATTTTAATTATGATAAAGAAATAGGGGAATGGCAAGATACTCTCTTCCCTGTAATTCACTCCTTTCTCCAGAAACTACAAAACCAGATAGTTGGCAGATAATACACAAATTTAAAGTAAACTGATAGAGTTTTTTGATCAGAAGTATATTTTAGTCCATCTTCTCCCCAAATATGAATAAATGCCAGTGTGTAGCTTGCCTCCCAGGTAGTAAAATACATATTCAGTCTCTATCCCCTGAAATTTAAAATAAGTGCCAGGTTTAAAATATGTTGACTAATAAAAAATAAAATATTAGTAATAAATGGGGAACAAAAAGTCTGCACCTAATTCATAATACAACAGCAAATGTGCATTTAATTAATTCTGAGGAAAAAAAGCTTCACAAATTCATGGCATAAATGCACAAATTTAAAATTTCCTTTCCTATAATGATCAAATAAAGGTGACCTTAAATCACTTAGGCATCATTTCTAATAGTTTGTAACGCAGTTGCAGGGATTTGAGGATAAGCTCTGTTAGCTGTTAACAGGAATGCGCAGCTCACTGAGTTCCACGTTTTCTCAGTCTGTTCCACTGATTCCTCACCATTGACCTGCACAGATGAGAACAGGTCTCCTTTTGCTTTGCCTCAAGGCCTTCATCTGTCCGGCTTGGAGTTCAGTTGGGGCTTTCATGGTAGAGCAAAACTCAAACAACATAACTTCTGTATGCTTTCTTTTCCACCTGAAATAAAAGCAGTAATAATAACCACGTGTATTATAGGAAGTAGATTGATTCCTTCAAAAACATAGGGACTTAATAAATGTGAGGCATTATATGAATGTCACTAATACATTTCTTTTAAGAATTTAAATGTAAAGGCAGTTCAGGAGAAGTATTTTTGTTCTGTACAGAGGAAGATACTGTTTGTTGGGACACTGTTGGCTAGTGAATTTGCTAACCATATGGACAACAGTGTTGTGGGGAGGGGGGCAGTTACAGTCATATAATGAGTTTTGCCTGGAAGATAGCTTGCCAGTCATTAACCACTTTCTTTGCTCCGACGGGGTGGGGGAGCAGAAGGGGGAGCTAGGTCTCGGCCTGACTGAGAGCCAGGGTCCATGCTGTTCTCACTGGGCATCCCGCCATCTATGGAAGGTGATTTCCAATGAAGTTCATGGAATGACACCACACAAATCAGTTCAGTCAGCCTGTCAAAGTAAAAGCCCATCTTTAGAAATCTATTCCATTAGGTCCAAGAGCCATCAGTTCTTCCTGGGGCTAAGAAAGGTGAACATCCCTGTGAATCCTAACTTAACCAAGCAACATTTCATGAGGATGAGTGGTCAAGGCGTGGGGGAAAAGAAATTTCCTGAGGGACTTTATAAAAATATATCTGTCTCCTGCCTCCTTCCTAAGGCCCAGCAGAAGGTCTGAAGAAGTTGTATGTAAATGTTACAGCTTGCCTGGGTATTCAAGTAAACATGCACTATCTCCCCGACACTTTTCAGAGTTCCACCTGACACCTGAAGACAAGAATCAGCAGACTTTTTTGCATAAACCACAATAAGGAAAAAGCAAATGTTTGTGGGCTGCATTCTTCAGAATTATTTTTATGAGAAAGTGCAATATCTACAGTTGTGTTTAAGCATGTTTAAATGATTATTTGCTTTCTTTTAAGATTGCTATTTCTTTTTTTTTTTTTAAGATTTTATTTGTTTATTTGTCAGAGAGAGCACAAGCAGGCAAAGTGGCAGGCAGAGAGAGAGGAAGGAAAGCAGGCTCCCCACTGAGCAAGGAGCCCGATGCGGGACTCGATCCCAGGACTCTGGGATCATGACCTGAGCCAAAGGCAGGGGCTTAACCCACTGAGCCACCCAGGCATCCCAAGGTTGCTCTTTCTGAATAGTGATCCCAATACTACAACTTTTAGCAAATCACAGTGAGATCTTACAGATTTGAGAAGAGGCGGGAGGAGAATGAGTTCTTTGGGAATGATGAGTTGTGTTTTTACTAGAGTGCAGTCACCCCTTTTCCAAACTATAAAATTACCCATGCAGGGCTTCCTAGGTGGTAAGAGGAGAAAGGAGGCCACTGTGGTGACAGGTGGTTGAGAGGGAATGCAGCAGCACCCCTCAGAGAGTCTGTGGTGAGGGAACTATGTTAATAACATGATGCAATTCAGTTTTCCTTCAAGAGTCTTAGCCTGTAACAGACAGAAATGAATAGTCTTTCTCCAACCTATCTCAGAGGCAGAAGCAGGGGACTTTTAATCCACCTTTTTTATTCCTTTCTCTCTTCCCCATCTCTTCCATTCTTTTGGTGTGTCAGGTTCCAAATGTCCCATGTCCAGAGGCAGCCTGTGGTCGCAGCGACTTCCAAGCCTCCATGTGGCAGTGAGCAAAGGGATGACCAGAATTGCACTGGCTAGGGAGGTTTCTCTTAATTCCCACCTATGAATGAGACAGAGACATTATCGGTATGCTTTATCTTTTTTTTTTTTTTAATGAGACTCAGAATCATTTGCCTGGTAAAATATAGGAGACCCAGTTAAATCTGAATTTCAGATTAACAATGAATAACTCTTTTTGAAAAACAGTCCAAATGTTGCATGGAACATACTAAACTATTTTATATTTATCTGAAATTCAGATTTGAATGAGCATCCTGTGTTTTTACTGACGATGTGTGACAACATTACACTCAGACCACAGTACAAATCTAAGCTGTGACAGAGCAGGTAGGTGACATCCAGAGTTCGTACTCACTCTCCTTAGTAAGGGCCTCTGCTGGGCCAGAGTTCGTAAAGATCATCATCTTCATGGTGCCCATCATGTCTTCTGTCCCTAGCTCATTTTGCTTCCCCTGAGCTTCCCACATGTTCCAGAAAGAGAAACTGTGGGCTGGGGTTTCAGAGTAAGCTGTTTCCCTGGTCCACCCAGAACGGGCACCTGGACTGCTGGGAGAGTGTGGAGGAGGGAAAAGGAAAACACCCACAGCAGACTTTGAAGATCTTACTGTTTTGCCAAGGACCAACTCTGTTACATGAAAATGTTTTTATTTACTCACAAGCATTTCTTTGTTTTCTCCACATTATTACATTGCCCTTTGCTTTCTCTGCCCTTCCCCATGTAAAATACCGGGGTTCATTCAGATTTATCTCGTAAACACACAGATAAACCAGACTCCATGGGTATGTCATGAACAATTGGCCACAGAGAATTAGAAAAGTTTGATTAAATGGAACCTCTAGAAACTCTGTTCCGGCCATCTCATTATCCAGATTGGAATACTGAGACCTAGACAAGGTTTGACTTGTCCTTGCAACTCCCTGGCGCCGTCTTCCAGTGTGATGTAAAGGAACATGCCACCTACCATCACCTTTGTCGTTTCAGCAAATTTATATAATCATTGTGAACCTTTTCCCTCCTTACTGAAGCTGTGATAATAATACCCTGCTTGGGTTTTAGAGTAAATTACATAAGAACATGGATATCAAATGACTAATACAGCGTAAAAACTCAGTGTTCCCTCCTTTCCTCTCCTTATCCCTTATAGGACCGTGTCACAGCTACATAATGTTACAACCCAAATTACAACTCCAGGCTTCCGGTTCTTACCTTCTTTGAAAATCATGTTTCTCATAAACAGATAATTTCATAGATTCGGGACAGGAAGATTAGGGTAGAGTGCTTTAGTTCTTATTTAAAAGATGATTACAAAAAAAAAAAAAATAGGAATGACTAGCTGGCCTCTTCATGTAGGCTAGAAAATAAATACCAGAGTTAACATGAAGACTGAGACATTCCATTTTTTTAAAAGGGTAGGATGAAAGAGAGGAAGGAAGGAGTAGCATAAAGCCACATCTGGCTTATTCATATTCAGATAACGGGCTAATTGGAGGTCCTCAATAAGGAAGATTTCATCCATTATATAATTTCTTTTATATTTAGCAGTGCTATGTAGAGCTTGAAACATTTTCAGGAATTGAACGGTTCTAATAAAATTCATCTGTTGATACTGAATCACTGAAGTGCCAAAAATAGTTCTACAAAATAAAGAAAATTTCTAGAAAGAGTTGAAGGCAGAAACATTCCTGCTTTATACTTTACAGATGACTCTAAGTAGATAAGCAATCAATATTTTTCTCCAGAGGGTGCATGGTGTGGGGATTAATTAGTTCCAGCTCTAGGTGGGATCTAGGAAGGCCCCAAACCAATAAGGTCAGTAAACAGGTAGGGTCAGAAGCCTTATAACCTTATAAGGCTTTGAATGCACACTCCCCCACTCATTAGCTATGGAATATTTGGACACTTTAAGCCCATCTAACTCCTTCTTTCCTTATTGGTATAAAGTGAGATTCTAATAGTGTCTGCTTCATAAGATACTGTGAACAATCCTTCTCTCAGAAAATGCTGAATGCCTAGTATGTGCCTGGCCTTGTGCTCAAAATGTTGAGGAAACGTGAATACAAAGTAGACATTTACAGACTATAAGAACCGTGAAGGAAACTGGGAGGACTTTTCCCTTCTTCCCTTCTAGGTCCCTTGACTGCCCTAGTAACTAAATTGACATAAAACATTGACAGGAGAAAAATTTAATTTTGAAAATATTGGAGCTCATGGAAATATGAAACTCAAAGAAAGTAGCTTTTATATCTTTTAGACAATGACAAAAGAAATAAGTCTGGGCTTGGGGTAGTAAATTAGTAAAGAAGTAACAGCGGACTCCTGTAACTGGAGCTGTCCAGTGGAAGGTGTGACTTGAGCTATTGCTTGACTTAGAGCCTGAAACTCTGTCATCAGAACTCTCTTTACCCCTTTCTCAGTGAGCAAAAAGGAATGTTGGTATCCCCAGACTCAACGTATCTACCTGTTCATGCTAACAAAAAGTTTTTTCTTCTTGCTGGGGCACAGAAGTCCCTGACTGGCCGAGCTCAGGTCACATGCTGATCTCACAGTGATACTGTGGCTAGGGCAGCGTATTGTAGTTTGTCCTTGGTAGAGACTCCCCACGAACTGGCAGAGATTTTCCATAGCAGGAATAAGAGGAAAAGCTAGATGGAAATATATGACAAGAGATGTTCCCACTGATTGCTTTGCACTTATTTCTGTATATACTGCATGCATTCGTAAGAATCCAAGGCTGAGGAATGTATCTAATTTTGTTGTTCCCCTTGTGTATACACTTAAAATGGTAATAACGGGTAACATTTGTTATTTGCCTACTATCTGCCTCTCCACTAGGAATTTTACATCTGTTTTCTGGTTTGAATCCTACAACAGCCTTACCATTATTACCATTTTACAAATCAAGTCACTGGATTTTCAGAGAGGTTCATCTGCTCAAGGCACACAGAAAGCAACAATTGCTGCAAAAGAATTTATCCTACTTACTGGCACAGACCACGCCATTTTAATTTCTGTAAATGGTCAGTATGCACACAACACTGTCGTTGATACGTAGAGCGCAATCGAGAGCAATGTCAACAATAATGATCCACAGATGTATTACGAATAAGTAAAAATAACATTAATTACTAACATTTACTGGACACTTACTGTGCATCAGCCACTAATATTCATTTTCTCTAGAGCAGCCACAAAGATTATTTTTTCACTATAAATTGGATCAGACCATCCTGTTTAAAACTCTTCATTTATTCACTCTGCACTTAAAATGAAACCTAAACTTTTTACTGTGGGTTAAGAGGCCTTGCTTCCCTCACTAACCTCAGCTGACACCCTCCCTCCTCTTGCTCATTTTGCAACATATTGAGCTCTTTTTCAGTTCAGCACATTTGTATTTGCTGTTTCATCCTCTGAAAAGATTTTGTCTTTGTTGTTTTTTGCAGGGCTGTTTCTTTCATTATTCAGGTCACAATGAGGCTTCCAGGAACACCTGTCTAAAGCAGCCCAACCTCCACCCCCCAGGACCCTTACTCTCTCACTTCTCTGTCCCCCTGAAAGGAGGAAGTAAATCTCCCATGTGAAAGGTATCCTCCCTGTACCAGGAGGAAAGAAAGTAGACATTCTCATTTCCAGAGACAGGGAATTCATGGATGAGAAGGATGTATAAACAAACCTTGTTCCCCCTTTTGGCTTAAACCAGTGTCATGAATCAAGCATTCCTGTCTAATAAGCCAATGCAATTTAAAATCAGTTCTGGAAGTATATGCATTCATTTTGGGCAGAAATTTGCTGTTCTCCAGAGCAGATCCTTTACTCAGTTTGTAAAAAGGCCTTCAAAGATAATCAGCTAAGATAAGAAGTGTCACTATTAAGATTCTTTCATCTCATAGAAAGGTGAATGGGTATGTCCTTCCCTTCCTAGAGCCCTCTGCCCTTGCCACTCTTCATCTGTCCTCTCATCTGACTCCTGACCTCCTTCACATGCCACATCACTTCCATTTTGAGAACTCTCTGGGTCATCTCGGTCATCTAGCCCATCTGCTCTTGATGCTGCTCCAGCTGCTCCAGCTAAAAGCTGAGTTAGAAACTTAGATTCACTCACAGGTATATTTAAGAGGGTTATATGAATGAAAAACGACCAAAAAAACACACAAAACATAACTTGTGCGGGTGAGTCCTAAGAGGATTTCTTCTTCCTTATTTCCAAAGCATTGACAGAGTTGGGAGTTTGGACATCATTCCTGCTGTACCTGATTTTTCAGTAAATATTTTAGGAAGTCAGATAGCTCCAAGGAGTATATAATTTTAATGGGAAAATGTCAGACCTTCTTATGAAATCTCTATCACTTTAAAGTTGATTGAGTTTACTAATGCGCCAATATATTTATCCATGTTTCTAGGAATGACTTAAGATAAAACTCCTCCTAATGTCCAATAGCCCACTTCCATACCACACATACCAATCTAGGTGTGAGTGAGAGACAGCTTGATATAGCAAGAGTCAGCATAGCATCATGCAGAAAGTGTAAATATTGGATGTTCTATATGTAGGGTCCCTGCCCACTCATCCTACATCTGTGACATTGGGCCAGGCTCTTCACTTCCCTACTAGGAAAAGAATACATACCCTTTAAGGTATTCTATATTTAGAAATATAGCGTGTGTGATTTCTCATAGGGTCTTACATATATTGTAAGTAATCAGTAAATACAGTAAGTATTATGCACCTGCTTTTTTTTTTTCTGCTCAGTTCTGTTTTTATTGGATATAAACTAAGTGCCTATCAGCTCATGAATGGATAGGTAAAATATGGTCTGTCTATCCAACCAAATAGTATTCAGTGTAAGAAGGAATGAAATACTGACACTTGGGACACCTGGGTGGCTCAGTGGGTTAAGCCTCTGCCTTCAGCTCAGGTCATGATCTCAGAGTCCTGGGATCAAGCCCCTCATCAGGCTCTCTGCTCAGCAGGGAGCCTGCTTCCCCCTCTCTGCCTGCCTCTCTGCTTACTTGTGCTCTCTGCTTACTTGTGCTCTCTGCCTGTCAAATAAATAAATAAAATCTTAAAAAAAAAAAAAAGAAAAAAAAAGAAATACTGACACTTGCTACAACATGGATAAACTTTGAAAATACTACGCTGAAAGTGAAAGAAGCCAGAGACAAAAGACCACATTTGGCATGATTCCATTTATATTAAATGTTCAGAATAGGCAGATCTATAGAAAAAAAACGATTAGTGGTTGCCAGGGGCTGTGAAGAAGAAGGAGTAACTGACCACTGAATTTTTTATGGAATGATGAGTATTTTCTGCAATTACAGAGTGTTGATAGTTGTACAACATTGTAAATATATTAAAAATCTATTAAGTATATACTTTAAAAGAGTGAATCTTATAGTATGTGGAATACATTTTTTTTTTAAAGATAGCATGTTCAGGAAAAGCAACATCACTTCAGTGCTTAGATAACCAAAATGTTATGGAATATTTATAGCGTTTACCTAAAAACATGTATCACATTCAAATTATTTTTAAATACAATAAAATAAAAGTAGTAGCTGCTTCTCCTCTCGAAAATTTCCCACAATCACAAGCAGCAAAATTAGAAATAGTCATAAAATCCATTATTGGTGAAATTAAAAAACAACAGAAACCTTAAAACAAAACAATTATTTATAAAAATTTATCCTAAGTGGTATCAAGCAGGGTTGTGGTGGAAGACAACGTAGAAAAGACATCAAAGCTGTAGATCTCAGAACCAGAAAACCATGTGTCTTAAAGTTAGAGGCACAAACTGAGGTATAACCTAAACTCGTTGCCAGAGTTGATTAACTGCATACATAGCATGGTAGTGAGGGCTTCCCTACACTCAGTTCTGAGACTGGAGGAGTCATTGCTAAGTAAGGACTGACACGGTCTGTATTTGCAAGGAGTCAGATCCCCACAGCTAGCAGAGGAGGGGTTCTGGTGGAGAAGAGGCTTTACATTGTCAGTAATTTAGCCTCTCTGTTTCTCCACTGTATGGGAAGAAGTACAAGGTAAAGAAGCACATAGGCAAAATCCAGGCTATTAAGGAAAATTTCTGCTTTCCTAGAAAAGAGCTCCACCCATCCCTCTCCAATACATATTGCCTACAAATAGCTACTTCAGGAAAAACTGGTCTCTTTCAGAAGTTAAATATCAAAAAGGGTACATGGGGGTGGGGTGGAGAATTGGATGAAATAAATAACAACTAAAAAATATGCAGCAATAAATTGAGTCGAGCAAAACTTATGGCAAACATTTTAACTTGATGTGAGCACTTAAATGAAGCAAGAGCACAAAGCAGCAATACAGATTCTCAAGACCAGAGTTCAAGAAAGTAGTGTCTGTATGTATGAATGAAATGAATGAATGAATGAATCAGAAATAAAAATTGGACTGGATATCGCTGAAAGTACAGTATATGTCATCAAAAATGAGCAAAATAAAATGGTTAAACTAAAGATTTTTAAGAAATTAGGTAACAGATTGCAGTTACCAAAGACAGACCCAGAAAATACACCAAATGCATAATTAGAGTCCCAAGAATTGGGAGGAAAGGGTGGAGTTTGGTTTGGTGCCTAATGAGTTAGAAATGCCTGTGCCGCCCTTATAAGGAGATGTCTCTTAGACAGCTAGAAGTATAGGTCTGTAACTCAGGAGACAGGTGGATGTAGCTACTTGATTACATTGTTTTCACACTTGCAGAGTGGCCTGGATAACCTCCTGCGTGGCAGTAATCTGCATGTCACCTTGGCTGGTGATATTTCCACCCATTATAACCACTTATATTTAAAGGTAAATAGCGTACATTATTTTTCTCCAAATATTCATTTAATATTTTATTACACATGATAATAGTGACAGTTCAGATGGGTAACATTCTCAGAATGGGCACAAACTTCCTCTGTGTGAAATGCAGAATGCCTGCTGAGAGCAGTTTCAGGACAAATGCAACTCTCACATGCTGACATCTTCCCTTCACATGTACTGAGGAGGGTATAATGGAAATCAGATGGCCAAAGAGCAAGCAGCAGGACAGAAAAAGCAGCAAAGGAGGCCTTGGCTAGTAGCCCCACATAAGTGACCTCTACTCAGTGATGTCGGCATGTGTTTGTTTAATATAGGCCTCTGAAAATTGCTACAAGTTTGATACGGGATTTTAGAAGTCATAGCTTTGAAAACTAAACTCTTTCTGTTTTAAATCTAATTGTTTTATGATTTTATAAGAGAGCCAAGCTATGTGAATTAGCTTAGATTTCATGACCATGCATTTTAGACAAGGAAATTAGGACAATGGAAGAAACTTTTCCCTTCGTCTTTCTGAAGTACGTGGTTTAAGGACCTAAAAAGCAGCCATCCAAATTTGGATGCTGTCAGTTTATTTTAGTATATAATTTGTCCCTTGAGCTTTGGTGAAACATTTTATGGTTTCAGGAAGAACTAGGGCAGGTTAGGGCAGAAAAGTAGAAGGGGATTATTACGTATTTGTTTGCTCTGATTGTCACACTGGGTAGGATTCAAGAACCTTTGGTCTAAAATGCTACTATCTAGTGTTGGACCCTGGCTCTCCCTCTTACTATTTATGTGACTGTGTGCGAGGCAGTTAATGTCTCTGTACTCACTTTTCCCATCCATTGAAATGAGAATGATCATGGACCTATTTGGGTGACAATTAAGTCTTATAATTAACTCATAGCAGTGTTCAACATACAGCGTGCCCTCAATTTTTTTTTTCCTTTTTTCCAAGTTTTTATTTAAATTCCAATTAGGTAACCTATACACTTAACTAGTTTTATATTTTATAACATGCATACATTACTATATATCATCATATGTAAGCCCCTCAACAATGTAATGAAGTTAAGTAGATATGATTATCCCTCTTATGGGTTGAATTTTGTCTCCTTAAAAAGAAATGATATGTTGATAACCCTCAGAACCTGACTTTATTTGGATATAGGGTCATTGTGGATGCAGTTAGTTAAGATGAGGTCCTAGGGTACCCTTCTAACAATATGACTAGGTTCTTATAAAGACGACAGTCATATTAAGACAGAGACACAAAAGGAGAATATCATGTGACAACAAGGATGGAGATTGAAGGTATGCAGCTCCAAGCTAAGGGACACCAAAAATCATTAGCAAATCAGCAGAAGCTAGGAAGAGGTAAGGAAAGATTTCCCCTCCAGGCTCTCAGGGGTAATACAACCCCAAGACACCTTGATTGTGGACTTCACAGGTCCAGAATTGTGGAACGATACATTTCTGTTGTTTAAAGCCCCCAAGTTTGTGGCAGTTTTATTATCACAGCCTGAGGAAACTAATACAGTCCCCATCTTGCAAATAAAGAAATTCAGGCGTCCAAAGACTCATCCAAAATCACACATTTAGTAGGCAAAGGAACCTATGTGTTTTGTGTCTTTCCATCATCCCTTCCTTCGTCCCAGGTACGCTCTTCCAACTAACCCTATCTCACCCCTGCCAGGCACGCCCGTGCTGTGTCTTCATCTGAATGAAGAAATAGTATCGGTTGACTGTTCTTCCATGCCCAGCATCACACAGGGCAGTGTTCGTGTGCGGTGTTCTCGAAAGCTGAAATAAGTCCTCCTCCTTTTTCCTTCCGTGAAAATCCTCATCTTTCAGCTGCGGAGACAAACACCCCAAGTCCAAGTGTTTCATCCACCTAGTCAGAACTACTCCTTTCTTCCCCGCCCATTTCCACATCTATCAGTCTTTATCCCATTTAGCCCTCACGTCACGCAGCTGTGTCCGTAGATGACGGGTAGCCTGTAGCAGTCTGTCAACCTCACTGAAGTTTAAGTTTCTTAAAGTCAGGACTATAAATATAATAGTCCTTTAAGGAACAATAGATTAATACTTTGGGAATTTTATTTAGACCTCACAATTCAGAAACATAGCTTTTGCTACATATGTTTACGCTGCATGAAATCTCTGTTCTACTCTCCAGCCCAGAAATTGATCAGTGAGTGGACCATTAGGGATGAAAGGAAGATGGCCAAGATGTTAGGTGAGGCCTGGACCTCCAGTAGTCATTTTTGTCATTGTTGTTTGAACTGGCTCTCCATTTACACTGCTGGTTCACCCTCTCCTTCCACCTTGGGCCTTCTGTTCAATTTGAAATCTCACGGAATCTTTTTTTTTTTTAAGATTTTATTTATTTATTTGACAGAGAGATCACAAGTAGGCAGAGAGGAAGGCAGAGAGAGAGAGGGGGAAGCAGGCTTCCCGTTGAGCAGAGAGCCCCATGCAGGCTCGATCCCAGGACCCTGAGATCACGACTGGGCCGAAGGCAGAGGCTTAACCCACTGAGCCACCCAGGTGCCCCTTGAAATCTCACTGAATCTTTAGAAGGCCCTGAACTGAGAGCTCACTTCCTCTTCATACTCAATAAAATGGTGAAATGGAAATTTAGACTAACAAGTTGCATTGCACAAAATGTTTTCAAAAACAATATGCTAGAAAAATGAAAAAGTCAAAATGTCAATGATTTAATTAAAATTGTTTTGAAATTCTTTAATTTCAGAAGTATCACTCCTGAAGAAATTTCAGGTGGGTCTTACTAATTTGAATTGTGAAATTTTTACTTCTTATATGCAATTTCTTCATAAAATTTATGTTAAGAAATCACATTCGTGCACGCACAACACACCATATTGGGCCCGTGGCTGGCACAGCCATGACTTATCATATTAAGCACAATCTGGATGATTTTACTGCTGCTCTGAGGTCTCCCCCTAATGCAGCAGAGCTATTGCATGCTGTAGATGAGCTAGTCTCAGCTTTGTTAGCCATGAGGTTCCCAGAGCTGGGAAAATCCTGTGCTAGAGAACAATTTGCATTACAAAGGGACGGTAATACCTAGAGCTTAAACGGAACGGAAATGCTTAGCTTTAAGCCAAGCCATCCCTTTGTAGACATAATGTTATTTTAACTCCTGTAGCATCTTTCATTCTTCAAGGTAATAAGGTACTTGACAAATAATATAAATATTGTTTCATGACTGGTTTGCAGTAATAACCAAGATAAAGTTTAAATGCCAGATCGAAGACTTTGCTGGGAGTGCTGCTTCAGGCCTCCTCCAAAGGAAAGCGGAATGGGTCTTTGAGAAAAAGAAAAGAAGCTGAAGTTTATTGACCTTTCTGTTTTCTTTTGGTTTGATTTTAGAAGATTATTTCTCAGTGTGGGAAACTTACATTCTTCCTGTAAGTGTTTATGCATATGCACATCAGGGTCCGATTTTCAGTTCTTGGGAAGGAAACCATGTTTGAACCTCTTTTGCACTTGTATAGCATTTAGCATAATGTTGGCAAATAGGATGCATGGGAAATGCATTTTTTTAATCTTATTTGCTCACATTGTTTTTCTGTGTCCTTGTAAGCTTATGTACATTTTGTTGTGTTTTGGTAAGTGAGTAACTAAGGTGTGATGAACTAGAATTTAAAATATCCTCTTCATATGATAATACAGTTTGATGGTAGGGAAAAGGGTGGAACCATCTGAAAAAAAAAGAAGATGAAGTTATTATGTCCCAAAAGTATGTTATCCAAATGGATTTTTTATGGGAATGTATATTTGGGAATTACTCACAAAGCTTGCATACGGTATGAATGTTGAATAAATATAGTTTTGTTGGTCAGTCCCTTTCTCCTGCCTTTAATACAAATGATGCTTCTGAACATTTCTACTTTGATAATGTTCTTAATACTCTGTGCTTTTTAGTCCTTATAAGCTGCCCTCAGTATTTTCTTTCTTTTCAGAATGACAGTGGCTGAGCAACATATTAACTCTCTCTTGGTTCAATCCCATTTCATATTTCCCCATTAATCTTGTTTAGGATTTCTGTCAGAGTTTTCTCAAAGGCACTGTGATAAAGCAGGATCCTTATCACTGCTTACAAAACTTCATTTGGAATCACAGTGTCTGTTGGTAGATTCATATATGTCCTCCCAACAGAATTAACCAGTACTAGTTTTGACTTATTAGAGCACAGAACTTAAATTGCAGAATTAGTTGAAGCCCATAGAGGGGGATTTCTTTTTTTTCTTTTCTTGCTATAATCATCTAGCTCCTCTACAAGAACAGTCAAGAGTTCTGTGGTTATTAGGCTCTTGCAGATAAAGTAAGATACTCAGCTAAAAAGAGAAGAGGTCAAAAAAGTGGGGGAGAGAGGACAAAACAAATTTTAGAAACATGGATAAGAAGCTTGAGGAACTAACTGCTGGTGTGAACTTGAGAAAACAGGTGGTGCAAAGTGGTTTTGCAAGATGGAGTGGAACCAGCTGATGGAAATAGTAGGGGTGTCATTTTCCCAGTATTATTGTGATTACTGCTATCCTGCTTGAAACCTGATCAATGAATCTTAAATTAAACGTTAGTCTCCCAAGTTCTGGCATATTCTGCAAAATATAATAGCACCTGTGGATATTGCAGCTGGAGCGGACAATAGTTTAAAGCGCCAGCTAACTGTTAAGTCCTACGCGGTTTACATCTGAAGCATATTTCTGAGATAGGATTTTTTTTTAATTATTATTTTAACTAATACATGACTTATGGGCTGAATTGTCACCACAGAATTCATATGTTGAAGTTCTAGCCCACCAAACCTCAGACTGTAACCATATGTAGAGGTAAGGTGGTTTCAGAGGTAATTAAGTTAAAATAAGACCACTGGGGTGGGCCCTAACCCAGTCTGATTGGTGTCCCTATAAGGAGATTTGGACACATAAGAGAGACACCAGGGATCCACAGAGGGAAGGGCACACAATTAACATAGGGAGAGCAGCCATCTGCTTGCCAAGGAAGGGAGCCTCAGAAGAAACCGAATCTGTAGATATCTTGATCCCAAACTTTCAGCTTCCAGAACTGTGAAAAAACATGTATGTTCTTTAAACCATCCAGCCTGTGGCATTCTGTTACAGCAGTCCTAGGAAACTAATAGGTGATTTGTATGGTTTTTAAAAGTCAGGTAGTTTAGTGAGGCTTAAAAACTTCCCATAGTCTTCTGCTCCACCCCTGCTTATCCCACCTCCCATATCCCAAAGGTAACCACTTCAGCTCTTTCCTTTTGCTTCCTTTTGTACCTCCTTATATTTAAATAGCATTTCATGTTATCTCTTAAATTTTTCATTAGGCAACATCTACTGACTTCCTACTAAGAAAGCTTATTCCAGTATCACAGACACATCTATCTATCTATCTATATCCCCCATCTTCACAAGATACACCCATCACAATATTTGGTGTTTTGATTTCTATGCTTGTTGAAATATTATTCATAGTTGAGCCATGCAGAGCACTATGGTTATAATTGTACAGTATTTTTTCCCCTGGAGTTAATAATTGCCTCGTACATTGTGTACAAATAACAAGTTAGTTATTTCCCCAGGAACATCTTCCAATAAACCAAGGGTAGCCTCATTTTGGAGAGATCTCTATAATCATCTGAAGACTACGTAATCTGCTTCCAATGTTTCCTTAAACCCTTGGATCTCTTCATGTCATGCCCCGTCTGGTGATGGTGGGTGTGATGCCGAGGTCAGTATAATGATGTGTCTAGGGAGCAATGGTGGTATTTTGAGTGGTGCAGACTCCATCAGCTCTTGATTCCGGTCTTATCGGAGAATGGGGCCATATCCATTGTTAGTCATTGAGGCCAATGAGTGACTCAGATAGTTCATTGGCAGCCACAATTTGTGGTCTTCAAGAGAAGTAGGACTAATTTAGCAGATCTATAATTTTCCAAGTGTCAGACCAAAAATCCCAGTCATTGGTAACTTCCCCATGAGTCAGTAAAAATGTAACAAAGTTCATGAAGGGGAACTTTAGCCAGTGCTATGAGAATGAACTTGAGTTCTGCCCACTGGGCAAGGTGAGCACATCTATTTTTTAATTCTACGTGGCCAGCAATGACTTTATACAGATGCAACACAACAGCAGATAATGATAGGGTTTCAACCTAACTGAACCACCAGTGGACGAGGCCCAGGCAATTAGAAGAACTGCAGTGAACTAGCAATTAAAAAAAAACAACAACAACAACAAAAAACATGGAGACAAATGAAAATGAAGGCATAACATTCGAGATGCAGTAAAAGCTGTTTTAAGAGGGAAGATTACAGCAATATAGGCCAACCTCAAGAAAGAAGAAAAATCTGAAACAACCTAACCTCACACCTGAAAGAACTAGAAAAAAAGAACAAACCAAACCCCAAGCCAGTAGAAGGAAGGAAATAATAAAGATTAAAGCCAAAATAAGTGAAATAGAGATACAGTAGAACAAATCAATGAAATCGGGAGCTGATTCTGTGAGAAGATCCACAAAATTGATAAACCTTTAAGCAGACTCATCAAGAAAAAGAGAGGATTCAAATATGTGAAATCAGAAATGAAGAAGAAATAACAACCAAGAACACAGAAATACAAAGGATCACAAGAGAATATTATGAAAAATTATATGCCAGCAAGTTAGACTACTAACAAGAAATGGACAAATTCCTAGAATTATCTCCCAAAACTGAATCAAGAAAAAATAGAAAATTTGGACAGACCAATTACTAGTGATCAAATTGAATCAGTAATCAAAAATTCCCAAGAAACGAAAGTCCAGAACCAGAGGGCTTCACAGGCAAATTCTAACAACTATTTAAGGAAGGATTCATAGCTATTCTTCTCGAACTACTCCCAGGAAAATGGAAGAGCAAGGAAAGCTTCAGATTCACTCTGCAAGGCCAAGGCCAGCTTATTACTGATACTAAATCCCGCACGAGAAGAGAAGTGAACTGCAGAGAATTACAGGCCGGTATCTCTGATGAACATAGATACAAAAGTCCCTAACAAAATATTAGCAAACTGAATCCAAAAGCACATTTAAAAAATGATTCACCATGATCAAGGAAAAAAAAGAAAAGAAAAGAAACTTGTCTGTGGGTCATCTGTGGTTTCAGATTAGAGTTCGTCTGTTTCAGGAAACTCTATCCAAAAGGGCCGAAGCTCCCTTTCAGGGGAAAAAAACAAAAACAAACAAACAAACAAACAGAAAAACCAGTCTTGGGGCGTCTGGGTGGTTCAGTGGGTTAAAGCCTTTGCCTTCGGCTCAGGTCATGATCTCAGGGTTCTGGGATCGAGCCCCGCATCGGGCTCTCTGCTCAGCGGGGAGCCTGCTTCCTCCTCTCTCTCTGCCTGCCTCTCTGCCTGCTTGTGATCTCTGTCTGTCAAATAAATAAATAAAATCTTAAAAAAAAAAACAAAAAAACCAGTCTTCAACCTTTTATAATCTTCTCCTGAATGGATCTCAGGTTGTCATGATAAAATGCAGAAAGGGCTGAGCCTGACGGTGGACTGTGCTTCCTTAATAGGTATCCCATGCCCTCTCTCAGTCTTCCCAACAAACCAGTCAAGTTTGTAATGATTTATTTGGTTTCTGCCTAGACCAGCCGCAGATTTCTGTCCTTTCTCCCTCAGTGAGAGTACCCAGCTCTGAAACCATCATGCGAAAGGCAGAACAATCTTCTTCCCGCACAGAATGAATGTTAGTAATGTGTATTACCCTGGGCAGACCTGGGACCAGATACCGGATTGGCAAGGGAGTCTCCTATCTGGAATAGAGTTAGCCACAACCAGGGCACTATTTGGGCGGCTGTCTTTGAACCTACTTCCTGTTACCCCTAAAGCGGAGGATCATTTACTGCCTGGTTGGCCATACAATGTCATCAACATCTTTGCTCCTGATTTCTATGCATTTTCTTCACATCCTGTCAGTCAGCCTGTGAGACCCTTGTCCTTCTGCTTCTGGAGAGCCATATCTCTCAGCATCCCATCCTCACTGCGGAAACTGTAAACAGTTGTAATGGGTCTGAGATTTTACCCTATCTGTAAGCTAAGCAGTCTTCCTGCTACATTTTCATGGATGCTGGAAGAAGGCAAAAGTTTCTTGGTTAAAGGTGAAGGACAGTTTGAAGGACAGCTTCCAGAGTAGCTATGGTATCATTTCGTGTCATGTGTCCAAGTCCTAATTTCCAGAAGCTGAAACAAGGAGCGTCAGGTGACAGGTGCCTACAGAGGAGTTTGCATCTAAAGAGAGGAGCACGGAGCTTCGGGTTCCCCAGTCTTTTATCAGGAACGGTAGGTATGCCTGCCCTGTGCTCCAGAGGGAGGCACTGTCTTGATCTTCCAAAACTATAAACAAACCCAGTTTTTGCCCCAGAGAGAGATGCTGTCTCTGTTTTTCCAAGGCTGTTTGCTGTACAAATATCCAGGAAAAGATGGTCTGGAACAAAGGCGGTCAGTCTCACAAGACATGCATAAGTTTGAGAGACCATGAAGAATTGTCTCCCAACAATTGGTACAAGATAAACAATCATTCTAGAATTAATGTTCTGAGTAAATTGTGTCAAAATTCATGCCTTTCATTTCTGGGAGATGTCCCTATTGTTTCTTTGGTAATGTCCTCATCTTCAGTTCTCTGTCTCCCTTTCTAAAGTCCTGACTGTTTGACATGGTTTTCAGGGTTAATCTTCTCATTTTCTTATGTTACCTCTGTTTTTTCTCCTTCTCTATCTGTTCTACTTTATGGAAGACTTTCTCAACTTTCTCTTCTAACTTAGTTACTAAATTTTTAATTTCTGCTGTAATTTTTAAATTTTCTAAATTTAGATTTCTTCTTTTAAGTTTCTGAATGGTTCTCTTCAAAACTTACTCCTTTTTGTTTCATGGGTGTGGTGTCTTTTCCTAGTTCTCTGAGCATACCAGTTGTGATGACTTTTTGTCTTCCAAGTCTTCTTCTGCATTGCCATTTTTCCTTTCAGTTCCTTTTGGTTAGTTTTATTCTGTATTTTTAATAATCATAAGGGCTTTCTTGAAATCTGTGATGTTCCTCACCTGTTCAGCCTTCTATGAGACTGAGTGCACCAGAAATCAGACTGGAAGCTCTTACTTGAATAGTTGGAGCTTGTCAGGCAGTTGGCCTCACTATGGGATGATGGGGTAGAAACCTAGCTATTCCTGCTTTCTACTTCTTTCCACTTGCATTAGTCAGTATCCCCAGAGAGAAATCATCAATTTTTTGCTTACGGTATATAACCCTGGCTGCCAAAATTCTTGGAAATGAAGGGACTGAAATTCTTTAGCTCTCAATAAATAGACTTTCATGTCATCCACTCTGTTCAGTTCAGTACCCTTACCCACAGCTCTGCTAGTGTCTTCCCGGTCAGTAAACCACCTGTATCTTGCCAGGATTAAAGAGAGAATCTGGATGCCTGACACATTCTCTTTCTCCTCCTTAGCCCTGCCAGTTTTCAGCCTTCAGAAGTACTGGGGATCTCTAAATCCTGAGACATTCTGGCATTTTACAGCATTAGCCTTGATTCTTGCTTCTTCTATTTTAGACACACAGCTTTCAGCTTTCCCTGCTAGAATGAGTGGCACCACCTGTCCATCTGCTTTCCAGCTTCCGATCATGTCTCAGTATCCCTAGCATGCTCTCATATCTTCTCCAGCTTTCTTTGATTTGTGGGATTTTTAACCTTAGTTTTATCTCATTACAGAGCAAGCAAAAATACACATTTGTACCCAATACACCATATTTAACTATGATAGACTTTTAAGGAGCTGCAAAGAAGTGCATTAGGAAAGGATTCTGACTTCCCATAGGTGAAATGGGAATTTCCTATGTTAATCATACATCATTGTTGTTAAAGCTTCAGAGATGTCAGTTACGAAGTTTTTAAGGTCAGCAGTTGTTTCCAAATGTCCTAGCAAAATAACTAGCCTGCCACTTAAAAGCATTCAGGCTTCCGTAATTCCAAAGTGCCTGCTTAAAATCTTAACAGATTCCCAAAACATTCACTCAAACCAAGAATTCACAAAATATAGCCATAGTAAAATAATGACATTTTGTTATATACAAGTGTTAAAAATAATTAAAGAATGCGATTTAGGTGATAAAATGAACTTTATTTTATCCTCAGTTAAGAGGGCAGTCCTTCTTCCCAGGGGTTCTGGGAGTGGAACAGTGGAACAGAAGATAGGAAGTTTTTATAGGGTAAAGAATAAAGGACCAGGGAGAGAAAAACAGAAAATGAACAAGGAAGTAAGTATAGAGCATAGACCTGGTTTGGCGTTTGAAGGCTGGTTGATTGGAGGTACCATGTTTGCAGTCCAGCAGAACGTTATCAGGGATAGGAAAGCTCTCTCCAAGTTTCGGTTTGCAGAATTGGCACCCCAGACAGACATGGCTCCATCTTGGGCCTAGAAATGTCTTTCAACACAAGATACCAATGCTAGTGGCATTGTCTAATGGGTATTATTAAATTATATGGCTGACTGATTCCTAATTAAGCAGAATAGAAAATATTTTGTAGAAAAAAAAAATCCAGAAAAATTACCCTGAAGTTGAATTTTATTTCAGAAATTTTTCTGTTACAGCAGCTTGTCTTAAAATCAATCTACATCACTTTGTAAGTTTACTAAAATATCCTATAATTTTATTTTACCGTCAGAGGATAATAGAAAAGAAAATGGTGTGGCTATTCTGGGACTGCTGTCTTTCATAAAAAGGGATCTATAATGAGAGCTAAAAAAAAAAATGTTGAATTTTTTTCCATTCATCAGTGCTTTACAGCTAGGGGAGAGATAGAGCTTTATGATATTACTGCTGATTATTTTATGTTTTTCCTCATGAGAAGGACAGAAGAGAAATTAATGGTGGTACCAAAAGGAAAAATATGCATTTAGAAAATCTCCTTACCTCTTATTATACTTCACAGGTATTTGTAAATCAACAGTTCCTAGTTAAATCATAGAGTATTAACTAAATTTGCTTTCTTATGTATGTAGAGATTAAATAATGCCAAAAAAAAGTTGGTATGTTTCAGGTGTAATGAAGAATTTTAGTGCACGTATTAAAAAACCATGAGGCAATTGCTTCTCCTATGTGGTACTTGATTAAGATATCATCAGTGAAACAGGGCTGCTCTTTGAGTTGGGATTTGTATCGTGACACTATTTTTAGTCATTAAAAATAGACCTGCAAGATTTTATTTTCTCTGGACAGTTGACATCACAAATGTGAATTAAATCAGATGAGTCATTTTTAAATACAAGTGAAGGGGAACAACTCCGGATATTTCAAACCTGTTTCTCTTCCTCCTCCACAGAACCTAATTTGTTTCTTAACTAAAGGGAGTGCCTGTAGGCATTTGTAGACGGGGAATAAAATCTCCCAACCTGTTTTGTTCTATGTAAGAGCCACCGCATTCACAGTGAATCCAGAATGATTTTCAAAGGTGGACCAATGACATAGCCAAGCGTACATTTCTCATGAGTGAAAAACCATGGTTGCACAGGAACCACCACTGACCCTGTATGTGGTATGTACCCAGGGGATTCCATATGTCGGGAATATTCCCTACACACTATTGGCAGTTCCTGCCCAAGACGGCCAATACAGAGTACCACTGAAGCTCCCAAAATGGATGAAAATCATAATTAGCAGAACTTGTACTTCTCAGTCACAATTCAAAATAAGGAGAGAGCGAAACATAACATTTTGCCAGCCAGCAGACCTTCTGAAAGATAAAGGGCTGGTAAGACAAATCCCAGTGTTTTCATAAAGATAGTATAAGGCTTTCAGATCTTCAATTTTTCTCTGGTCCGTGGTCTGATTTTCTCACACGTGGTGTCACAGAATTTCTAGAGGGTCATAGCACAGTTCTAGAGGAGCGGTTTATCTGAAAGCATCACAGCCCATCTTTGGGGATTGCCTCTTGTTCTTGCAGGGTCAAGATGTGATTTCTGACATGAGACTGTAAATTCAGCCACCTTGAGTCCAACAGATGTTCAGAGACCATTTTCAGATTTAGTGCTGAGGAGAGCTTGCCGACACTGCAGAGTGAGACTGGAGACTGAGGAGGACAGGTGGAGTTCCCTGTGTTCCCAGATGTATCCATAGGAGGCTGAAGAGTTACAGAACCACCTAGCGTAGTAGCTCCATTTACTGTGTGCTATGTACACTGACACATGTACACACACACACACACACACACACACACACACACACACACACACACACA